>NC_045785.1:124091573-124431578 GCF_009873245.2 Balaenoptera musculus | reverse complement strand
GCAGTCTGGACTGAAAAAGTGCTTGCACTTTGAAAACATCAAAATCACATTCACCTGAGATGACCCTAGTCATGCCTTTTACTTGTCCCATTAAACGAAAGGGAGGTAGAAAGGACATAAAGGGGAGGGGGAAAGCTATTGGCTTTCTGATATTTAAATGTGTTTTGCTGAAGAAGTAAAAGCTTTCATTTAATGCAAATAGACAATAAATTTAATGTCTATTTTAATATATAAGTTTGGTTTATATATACAGAATGACCACATCTATTCAAAAAGTAGTTATTGAGCTGATTGATGCTAACACATATACATGGAATCAAAAAAAAAAAAAATGGTCATGAAGAACCTAGGGGCAGGATGGGAATATAGACGCAGATCTACTAGAGAATGGACTTGAGGACATGGGGAGGGGGAAGGGTAAGCTGGGACAAAGTGAGAGAGTGGCATGGACATATATACACTATCAAATGTAAAATAGATAGCTAGTGGGAAGCAGCTGCATAGCACAGGGAGATCAGCTCGGTGCTTTGTGACCACCTAGAGGGGTGGGATAGGGAGGGTGGGAGGGAGGGAGACGCAAGAGGGAAGAGATATGGGGATATATGTATATGTATAGCTGATTCACTTTGTTGTAAAGCAGAAACTAACACACCATTGTAAAGCAATTATACTCCAATAAAGATGTTAAAAAAAAAAAAGATAAAATATCAATGACATGGTCCCTGACCTCATAGGACTTGCAATCAGCTTGGAAAAACAAAGCATACAACTTTGAATACCATAATAGTAATAACCACCATAATTTTTTTTAGTAATTTTTATTTACGAAAAAAATTTTTGGGGCTTCCCTGGTGGTGCAGTGGTTGGGAATCTGCCTGCCAGTAAGGGGGGCACGGGTTCGAGCCCTGGTCTGGGAGGATCCCACATGCCGCGGAGCAACTGGGCCCGTGGGCCACAATTGCTGAGCCTGAGCGTCTGGAGCCTGTGCTCTGCAACAGGAGAGGCCACAATAATGGGGGGCCCACGCACCGCGATGAAGAGTGGCCCCCACTTGCCGCAACTAGAGAAAGCCCTCGCACAGAAACGAGGACCCAACACAGCCATAAATAAATAAATAAATAAAAATTAAAAAAAAAAAAACACCTTTTTTTTAATTTATGGTTTCATCTATGGTTAAATTACCAAAAAAAAAAAGCAGTGTAGCAACAAGTCTACAAAATCTTAGAGGAGGAAAATGCAGGGAGGTGAGATGGGGTTGTGGAGCCCACATGGAGGAGGGAGCATCTGAATTGAGCCTTGAAGATGGGCCTGAGATGGGGAGGAAACCTTAATCATTTGCAAAACCAGAGAATCAGAATATTCATGATGAGGTGGGGAGAGACTGAAGGTGAGTAGACCAGTTGGCCAAGGGAAGGGTGGAAGGAGGGCTGCAGCCAGATCTCAAAGGATGCTCATCCTTCTCAAAGGAAATGCTGGGAGCATCAGAAACCACACATAGCCGTGGTGAATTTTTCCAAAGTGTCAGTTTCCTCTGAAGCTTTGGAAAGGAAGGTTATGTCTTTTAAGTGGTTTTCAATATGATTTTCATAACAATGCAAATACCAGTACATCTTTATGCAAATTTGCACGAGTTTTAAGATAAGAACACTTCAAAAACTTCCTCATTTGCAGCAGGACCTCAAACCCCTGGATGTTCACCTTCCTAGACTCCTCCTTCTCCCTGTTGAATTTATAAGCTCAGTCACGTGGAACTCCTCATTACTGCCCAGTCTGACTCATCTTCGTGCTTACTGACACTGCCCTTTCTCGGGTGCTTACCACAGCTCACTTAGGTTATTGCCGTGGATTCCTGGCTGGTGCTGCTGCCTCCCTCCTTCCTTCTCCCTCTCCTGCTCCACTACTGCCAGGTTATCTTTCTAAAATGAAAATGCAGTCGTTACTACCCCACTGTTAAAACCCTTGCAGCCTCTTCTTTCAAGCTTTCCCCTGTGCTCCAGCTACACCACACCCACCTCTCCACCCCCAGAGCTCCCGAGATGGGCCACACCTGTTCTGCACACACTATCCTTATCCACCTGACATACACCTCACCCTTTGAGAAAACATTTCCTGCAAGCATTTGTACAACTCATCTCTTTATGCCACTCAGTCCTTGCAGAAACCAAAACCTCAACAAGTTCTCTTGAAGGGCTTTTTCCTTCTATTTCTGGAATAACTTATCATCCTCTGTATTTTGCAGCCCTATTCCTCGGGCTTCTTGAGGATCATCAAGGTTCTGCCAACATTTTATCATCTGAGAAATAATTCAGAGGCAAAGGAGATAGGGCACCCTTTTCTTAAATCTTGTATCTTCCACCTGGCCAACCCCAAAGCACAGATTGTTTAAAAGAGCTCAATAAACATTTACTGACTTATTATGATGTGTCAGGCACTGTTTTACATGCTAAGGATGAAGAGATAAAGGAGACACAATCCAGCTTTGGAGAAATTAACAATTTTGTAAGTATCTCTATTTCTCGCCCATTCCCAGAACCAAGTAATGTGGTAGTTATCAAGGAATGTGGATCTCATCTGTCACCAGTTGCACCAGGAAATAGGCCAAGGAGAGCCCCAAAGAGAAAGCTGCCCAGCTAACCTACCCACACAGAGAGAATGTGATGCCGAGAGATGGTGGTTTCAGTTTGGAATAGCAGGGCACTGGGCCCTTGGCTTCTGCTTTATTCTCCTGCAGTGTCCTGCTTCACGTGGTCTCTTTCAGCACTGGACAAGAACAACCAGGTATTCAGAAGTTAAAAACAACGTTATTTCTCTGAATTGAGAACTTCGAATACAAGAAATATTACTTGAGAATTGTAATGAAACCCACAGCATTCCCTTTATCTTAGGATGGTTTACGTAGTCATTGGTCATTTCTGTTTATACTCGCCTCAGTTCAGATTAATTCTGATCCCTTCCTCCTTACCTGTACACATCCTGCCCCTCCCCTTTAATTATCTATTCCCATGGGACAGGGTCAAAACTATTTCTTTCAAGTGTAAGGAAATATGTTTCTTTCTACTTGTTTATAGTTGACACTGCTTTCTCTATGGTCACAGGAACACTATTTGACTCCACCCCAGAAGTCTTCCTGGACTCATTTGTTACTTCTCTAGCACTCCACCAAAGGAATTGTGTCCAAGACAGGCATCTTCACCTGATCTTATTCATCTCTTGTCTTCCTCACAATTTTCAAGCTCCTAAAACCCCTATTATATCTCAGCCAGCCATAGAAATGTTATGACATGGATCACAAACAGTTAATAACTATGAGCAAAACAGGAGTAGAACTGGGTAGACTGGATCAATCTCTACGTAGCTAAATACTGAGGAAGGGACAAAAGAGATACTGGAATCTAAATCCATGGGGTCCAAATGGGCGCCTAAAAAGTATATGGAACATTGGGAATTGGGTCAGAGAGCTGGCACATTTTTGCTTTGGAAGCATCTATCTACCAGCTGAGAGACAAAGGTGTTTTATGAGTTTCATATGAGAAGTTGCTCTGACAGCTGTCCAAGAGGATCTACCAACTTGGAAACCAGAAGTACTCAAGTCATTCTGATCAGCCCCACCACAAATGTATGGCCAGCACTTCTAAGTGAAAATAAAAGAGCTTTTGAGACTTTGTCAGTATCACCTGACAAAATGGCCCACAGACTCCTTCTTAAGGCAAAGGTAGACCCACTGAGGACCGAATGGGACAGCTGTGGGCCCTCGTTCCCTCTTATTATTCCCCTTCCCTCCTATTTTGCTAATATCTCCTAAACTGATTAGTTGGTCATGTCAATCCACCTGGACTAAATTCCCAAAGGGCAAAAATATGGTTAGTTATCTTTCTGTGTTTTCCCTAGCAACCAGGGCCATTCTGGAACGTCATGGCCTGAAACCCACACGTCACCTGATGCTACTCCTCTTACATAACTGACAGCTCCCACTTCCTGACCTGACGATTTCTCATCTTGACACTCAGCCTTCTCAAAAAAGTTCCTCCACAGGCTCGATATTTGCTTAAACATAAGCATATCTGCACATTTCAGCTGGCCCAGGACTGTAGATTGATAGGAATTTATTCTGGACTCGTCATAAACGCTTGTATTATAAACACAATTTATCACTCAACCATGGATCGTCCTGTAGTATTCTCCAGTAGTCCCGTGCTTCTGCAGGCTCTGCCTCCCAAATAACGGAGGGCATGGTGGTCAAGAACTCTGACCCTGAACTGATGGAAGTTCAAATTCTGGCTCCCCAACTTACAGTAGAATAGGTAAAATAATATAGCTATTTTACAGGATTGCCATGAGATTGCATACGTTAGTGCATCTAGAATGCTGTGCCTGGCACAGAAGAAGGCTCTCTAAGTGTCAGTCATATAACAATCCCCAAGTGGGCAAGGGCCATCTTTTACCTCCCATTTTCCTCCTTATTATCTAAGCACACAACAGGTGCTGAGCCCACGAGAGATGTTTGATACACACCTATTGACTGATTGAATAGCTGCCTTAAAGTGGCCACATCCTCCCAGGGCTGATAAAAACATTTCTGCCCAAGAATTCTGATGGAAGTAGCTTTGTTACAGCTGCTGTTTAGGATCAGGTTTTGGACCATCAGCTGTTGCCCTCTTCCGCTGTCTCTAAAGTTACATCACATTTTCCTTTAAAATAAGAAAGAATCCCCCAGAGCTGCTCCAGGCAACATAGCTGCAGCAATGAGTCAGCAGCTCACCCCGCAGCCGTCCGCTCAGGCTTGGCCTTGGCCAGCTGTGCTCAGCGTGTTGTGCAGCCCCTGGGGCCGTGCCCCCCACACACACACTCTCTGCGGCACGCCCCCTGAGGACCTGCCTCTGTCTGGGATACCTGCCCCCTGGCGGCTTGGAGCATGCATAGCCTGACACGGTTGAGTGTGCAGAAGCGTTGCTTCATTTCAGCCACCTGGTCACCGAAGCTTAGAGTTAAGGAATCAGAGCACGTTTCTGTCAGACAGAATCTTCAACAGTGGAGCCTGGTGACCATCTGGGTACCGGGGGCAAAGCAAATGCAAAGCTTGCGTCCCTCAGTCTGAAAAATATACTTTTCACTACTGGCTGTGTCCAGCCAAACCGTAAGCCGGGGGAGGGGGAGCCCTTTGAGGGGCACCTCTGTGAGCCCCTCAAGGCCTACATTTTTGTGTTTGAGCTGAAGGGGAAACATAGACCCTATTTCCTCTTGGCAACTCAGTGAGCTCCTTGAGAGCAAAGACTGCGCGGGGCTCCAGTTGCACCCCCAAAGCCTAGCCTGTGCACAGGAGGTAATCAATCAATAGTTGATGGCCGATGGTGGTTAATGAACTGCCAAGCCTATTAAGGAGGGGTGTAACGTTGCACTCCCCACTGCCACCCAACCTGTCCTCCGCCGTGTCTCCCCTCTCTTCAGTCTACCAAATGTTTCCAACGCCTCGGGAGCAAAGAAGAGCTCACTCTCCCTCCCCACAGGAACTTGGTATGTTAAAGTTGGCCCCCAGAAGCCAGAAGATGTGGGTTTTGATGGGAAGCACACGGCTGTTCTAGAACTAAATGAAGAGTATAAGCACGTGTATGTTGGTTATGATGCTTATGAAGGAAGAACCTCAGTTCCCAGACGGGTGAAAGTGGCATGGCTTTTTCCACGGGATGTGGTCACTATGGACTTTAGAGATTAAAATAGAAATCAACAAGAAGTGGTTTTCTCAGTCCCCAACAATGCATGCTCCTATCCTGCCTTATTTGAGAGCCTGCCTCTATCTTTGTCTCTGTCTCTGTTTCTCTCTCTCTCTGTTTCTCTCTCTCTCTCTCTCTCTGTCTCTCTCTCTCTCTCTCACACACACACACACACACACACACACACACACACACGGAAATATATGCTATTAAATGTGGGGCTAGAAGAGACCTTAGCAATTAACTACTACTGATGATCAAAGTGAGACTGAGGACCAGAGAAGAGAATTTGCCTAAAGTCACACAGCTAGTGTCCTTATCAGCTTCCTGAATTCCCATCCAGTGATCTTTTCACACTATTATGAGATTATTTTTGTGTGTGTCCTTTTTGTTTGCTTGCTTCTGCTTAATATGTCTTGAAAGGAGACCCAATTTCAGACTTTTCTTCTCTGAAAAATTGTAACATTTCCCAGGTAGAGCCCAGGTCCTCCAGGTAAGGGATATTCCCATAATCCTGCCTCCCTTAGATTATACCGAAGTGTTTCATTTTGCGGGGAGGGTTTCACTGAGTTTTTAAATGTTCCCCATGGGATATTGTCTCACCCAACATGGCAGGATGACCCAGACCCCTCACCTGCCCACATGATAAGTGATAAGTAGCTTATCACAGCCAGAAATGGTGTGACTCCTCCCTGTCACGATCTAAATGTGCAGTCATTTGTGACACTGAAGATTCCCCTGCAAATGCAGTAGCTATTGCTAAGGTCAGGAGAGGGGACTGTGCACATTCGCTTTGGTCAGTGCTGCAGCCCAAGCCCACTGGAGCCTCCAGGGCACGTCCAAGTGAGGGGATAGTTAAGCCCAGGGGGCGGGGTCAGTCCTGACAAGCCATTTTGCCCTGGCCCCTTGGATGCCTGCGGACTGCAGAGATCTTATTCGGCTTGCACCTCCCTGCGCTGTCTACAAGCCAAGCGGCAGACTTCAATTTGTTTCAGGAGAAAGAGCACCACCTGCTGACTCTGAACTCTCTCTGCCTGCAATAATGCTGTTTCTTGAAAACCGCAGTGCTGTTATTTCCAAGCAGCTCTGTGTCTGAAGGGGTCAGATCCCCTACAGCGAAGGGAAAACAGGCCACCTGTAAAATTGGTACCGATTCCCCACGTCAGACTGTGAGCCAGTGACTTCTCCCAGAAAACCTTGGCAGAGCCCTTGTAGCACAGGTCTTTCTCCTTCCTTACTGTTTGTTTCTCCTCTCCGATGCAGAATGGAAAGAAGCTTTAGAGACTTCTAATTCAGCTGAGGATCCCAATGGTAAAGAGGCTGCCCAAGGTCTCACAGCGGCTCCATTTTATTCCAACACAGACTTCTCTCACACCGAATAAAGGCTAGATTGAACTGATGCAGTTCAGATTTCTTTCTCTTTGACTGAAATAGAGATTTTGCAGCAGAATTTTCTTCACGACTGCTTGCTATAGGCCTCTCTCCCCCCTGCATTATACTTTGTAGTGCAGCTCTTTGTGTTCGAATGCTGTCTCCCCTATTAGAGCCAAGTCCTGTGAAAGGAGATTCAATATCCGAGTCTTTGCATCCAGGAGGGCTTCCTGACAGTAAACCATCTGGGAACTAGCTCCCCACACTGATTTCTCAAGGGCCTCTAAAATCAAATCCACTCTCCTGGCCTATTAGAAGTTTCAGCAGAAATCATATTGCAATATATAAATACATCAAATCAACACATTATACACTTAAAACTTACACAATGTTATATATCAATTATATCTCAATTTTTTAAATTTTTACTGTTACCACCTACTGGTCTCCTGGGGGTCCCATCCCCCCAAGACTGACTGAAAAGAACACATGCTCTCCAGGTCTTTTCTTAGTCTCTTCTTTCCTATTCACTGCCTCCCCAAAATCACATCAGTCCTTATTATTTTACGGGTTTTATTTCTATCACTCAGACCAATGAGATAAGAAACAATGATTTTGCATTTGACAAAGTTTCCCCCCAATTTTTCTGAACGTTCATCTCTTGAAATAAAGGAAAAGAGATCCTGTTGTGAACCCCACTTACCTTTGTTCTTATCCCACCCCCAGTAAAGGACCTTGGAAGCAAAACTGCAGCTTCACGGCCTAGAGATGGAAAAATGCCAAGTACCATGATTTTCCACCAAAGGAAGCTCTACAGCCTCACACAACCAGATAAGTATCTCACTTATCTGTAAACTGGGCATAATAGAAGTGTTTCCTGCTAGGAAAACTGTAAGAATTAACTGAGATAAAAAGGTACTTAGACCTCACACCCAGGAAGCACTCAAAGGAGGTCAGCAATTATCACTACATTCATTCATTCACTCAACAAACTCTATTTGGTCATCAGGTTGATCTTGCTGTCACTTAGTTCTCAATGTGGTACATGGCAAAAATTAGGTCCACAGTCAATAGTTGTTTCATTAATTAGGCAGTTTATTTCATAAGACCTCCTATTGATGGCAACAGTTACATAAAGGACAAAAATCTTCAAGGAAGGTGACAAGGGCCCAAACCGAAGTATAAGAAGTAATCATTTGGGGGAAGTACCCAAGAATACCAGGAGGGAAGATGTCTTTAAAAGGTGGTCATAAGTCAAGAATACTCAGTGGGGAAAGGGTAGTCACGTCATTACATGGTGTTGGGAAAACTGAATATCCACATGCAAAAGAGTGAAATTGGACCCCTATAATACACCATTCACAAAAATTAACTCAAAATGGATTAAAGACTTAAATGTAAGATCTGAAAATGTACCTACTTTAAATTTACACAATATTATATATCAATTATATATCAATAAAGCTGGAAAAAATACAAATGAAAAAATAAAATAAAAATTTTTAAAGGTGGTATAAGCAAAACCCAGGCCTTTGGGCCCATCCATGGAGCTTCGTCCATGGGCATCTGGGCCACTTTCCTCACTAGAGAATGGTGCCAGCACTGCTGTCTTGGCCAAATTCCCACTCCGTTAATCTATCCTCTTGCCTCCCATTCTTTTTGCAGGCTTCATATCCTGAAGGACTCTTCCTCTCCCACAATATTCTGACCTGCACTATTACTGGGGGTTGTGAAGCCAGCTGAGGGGTGGAGGCTTTCTGAGGCAGGTCCTAGGTCAGCTGTGTGAGGGCCCTCCAGCCCCCGGTGCTGAGAGGCGCACTGTGGGAGGACCATAGCCAGCCCATCCTGCTTGTCCTGCCAACAGCGCCCCCCTTCAGGGTTAATCTGATTTTCTTCTGATGCTCAAGCAAAGGGAACCAGACTCTCCGTAGGTGTAAGTTGGCGTGCACATTTGGCAGGGAGGTGGATTTCTCGGGGACATGCCATTACTCACTCTCCATGCTCAGCCCACCCTGTACTGAGGCAGTAGAACCTTCTCCTTTGTCAGGCAGGGAGGATGTCCATTAGCCAAACAGCAGGTAGTGAGCGGTGGGGGAGATAGAGGGTGTCTTTGGGAGAAGCAGGCTGGCTGGCAGGTGAACCATCTGGAGACAGTTGAGGGGAGGTAGGTCCGTTTTGCCCAAACAACATCACTGAAGAATGCATTTGGGTGTGCACACCCTAAATAGTCTAAGAAAGACATTTAGCAGAATGTTGATGCCATCTTGACTGGCATCTTGGACAAACTCTGGAATGAAGCTCGAGAACAAAACAATGCATTCTCAAGCAGGACCCTCTGCTCCCATAGCCCGCGTCTACAATCTTAATCTCAGTTTGGCCAGAGTTGTAACAAAATGGCCTCATGTGCAGCCCACAAGTGTCCCGTCAACCTCCATCACCTTGAGATAGAGATAAAGCTCTTTAATTATTATAACATTTAGAACTACTATGAAAATACATTTTATAAATAAATTGAGACATTTTGTCTCAATTTCTTGATTGTTTTAATAAAACTATAACCTTCTAAGGCCAATTTTTAAAGTCGCAGGGGTTCTTTCTGTATTTATATGTGCTCAGTCCACGTTGAACACTCAGTGCCTCTCCAGTAGCTGTGTCCTCAGAGATGCCCAGGCTATGGTGGTGCCTCTTTCTTCTTCATGCAGTAGTCATGTGCTGCCTGTTCAGCTTAATCATGAGCACAAATGTTGATTGCAACTGTGAAGGTCACAGCTACAGATTCTCAAACATTGGTGGTTACCTCAATTACCAAGAGCATTTGTTAAAATTAGAGCTGCCCACCTATTAACCCCTATACCTACTAAATCTGAATCTATGAGGGTGAGTAGTTTTAATAAGTTCCCAGGTGTTTCTGATGCACTCTAGAATTTGAGAACTGCTCTCAAAGGGACCACTTTGCTCCTCAAAGTGTGGACTATGGACCAGCAGTATCAACAACTAGAAGCATGTTTGAAATGCAGAACCTCAGGCCCTTCCTCAGACCTGCTGAATTAGAATGTAAACTTTAATAAGAGCCCACGTGACTCGTCTGCACGTTGGAGTTTAAGAAGCACTGCCCTAGGACAAAGGCTATAAGCTCCTGGCAATGGAGGTGAAGGTTCTTAGTGGCAAGTAGAATGCAAAGCTGTGCAGTAGAGCAGCTGGCTGGTCAGGAGCCCCTAAGCAACCTTGAACATCCTCTTTCCTACGCACTCCTGCATCTCTGCCATAGTCACTGACATCAGAGATCCAGAGACGATGAAGGGGATAAACTCCAGACAGGGCGTCACACCGAAGCCTGGGTCCAAATTCCCATTCTGATCCTTTCTAGCAAGGCAGCCATGGGATGGGAAAATCACTTAACCTCTCTGATTCTGAGCTCTCTAATCTGTAAAGTAAAAGACATCTCAAGTATTCCAAAGGTCCTCCCAGATGTTCATGTAACCCTTACTTCTCCTTAACCATTTCACACATATGGAAAGTCACAGTTTAAAGGGACTTTTGACCACCCTGTCCAAACTACTTCCTTGCTGTCACCATTTTACACATAAAGAACCTGGGTCAGCCAGGCAGGTTAAGTTACTAACCCAACCCATGAAGAGCTCTGACTAGAACCCAGAGCTCCAGGGGCCATACAAAGTGTGGTTTGTACCATACCGAGACCGGCGGCATCACTCCTATGTTGGGTGGTCTGGGAAACACACTCTTGAGACAAATATTTGCATGCAGGAAATTTACTGGGGGTGCTCTCCCTTTAAGGGAGTAAGAGAAGCAAAATTAGGCAGAGGCAGAAGTTGAATCCTATAGGAAGCTCAGGAACTGGGCTTCCCTACAAAGTTATTCTGAATCAAGACAAAGAACCAGTCCATATTGCACACCACCCAGTCGCTGGATGTAGGCTTCCCTCAGGGAGGAGGTGTGATCTTTGGCTACCTTCAGATGAGGATGATTCTTAGAGAGGGACTCTGATGTGAGTCATTAGTAGCCAACACTTCGGTCCCATATAGGAATTCTGGGCAGCACACCACAGCATCCCATACAGTGCATCTTTGGTACCCGCCAGATCACTTGCTTCATACTTCATACTTCACACTTCCCATAGAAGTGTGCCCCTTCTGGGAGCAACTTCTGTGCTATTCTTTCTGCTCTGTTCACCAGGGGAAACTACCAGAGGAAGATTAGTGGGACAAACCACCATTACCACATCTGATCTTGAGGCTGCAACTGATTCTCACATCTTCCTCCTCTATTATCCGTTCTGGATTCCTCTCAGCCTTGGCCAACACCTTTGCTGTTCTAGGTAATTTACCTGGTAGGGTGACACAGGCCCTCATCCCTGAAGAGACCAAGCCCCTGGTCACCACACCTCGCTCTGCCATGACTGTTACACTTGTCCATTTACCTCATATTGGACAGGGAAGTACCAAGAGATGTCCCAGTGGAGCAACTGAATGACAAACATATTCTTCCCTGCCCCTTTATATAACAACAGCTTACTTCCTCCTGATTACCAGGGTCAGTGGCTCCTGCCAGAGTGGTGACTTCTTTCCTTGCCTGCTGATCTCTTGGTACAAGGAACCAGAAGAGACCAGATGGCAATGACAGCTTAAAGTATAATGGGCTCTTATCGTACATCCTGATGAAAGCATCCCCCTTTGTGAACCAGCACCCTTAGACCCACAGAGTCTACAACTGTGGGGCTGGAGAGCACAAATTCCACAAGGGAGTCATCGGGAGGGAGAGTAAGCAGGACCACTCATACTTTACCCTTTGGTTCCTGGATCCCTATATTCTATCTTTGGGGGTCACAGTGTTTATTTAGATTGTATACCATGTGGATTTCCTTGATCCCTGCCACCATGGGACCACCGTCCATTGTTCAAATACTGAGGTGCCTGAAGACAGAGGCTGGCTGATGTCAACTGGCTGAGTCATTTCATCTACTTAGTTATTTAGTGCCTCTCCCACCATGGCTGCTCTCCGGTGGTATTAACATGCTATGCATAGATCTTAACTCTTTATGCCCACTCCCAGATATCCACTCACACGCCTCTTCCCCAGCCCCCCAGGCCCTCAATCCTTCAGCCTTTTTCTCTCCAGGCTCCTGACCAACAGCCAAACCATTCACTATTCCTCATGAGTCTATGTCTATTATTACTTTTGTTCACTTCTCTTTCTGCACAGAATGGATGACCAGGACTACCTCTCCAAGCTCTGCCTATTGAGAGGATTTTCTCTCATCTCTCTTTAGGGACCACTAGCGAGTGGGTCTGTGGTTCACAGCGGTCCACTTTCAGCCTTCGCCCACAAGTAAAGCCAAGCCATCTGTAACCCATACATGACGTTTTTCTCCTCCATGAGCTGTAGATAATGGAGGATCCACTGCAGCCACAGGCATGGGTGTCAGCTGAAGGAGAGGCAATCGTAGTGGTAATAGGGAGGTCTGAGCCATTTGCACATGTAGCTTCCTTGTGATCTCTGGCCCTGCCTGTGCTTGATACTGGATGAACCACTTGCATTTTATAGACCCATCTGAAAGAGCAGCTGCAGGCAATTCCTGAAGAGGGACTCGCCTAAGAGTCAGCAGCAGCCAATATTCTGGCAGCTGGTGAAATAAGTACCTAAAGGGGAAATCTGAACAGTGCACTACAGAATCCACTCTAGCATCAAATTAAATCTTCATAGTAAACCTGTGAAGAAGCTAGAGAGGGTGTTAGTACCTCCATTTGCAGATAAATAATCTGAAGTATCTCAAGATTAAACAACTGGGTTGATGGCAAATCAACTGAGCATTAGAACGACAGTTCTAATAGAAACGTAATGTGAGCCACATATGCGATTTTAAATTTTCTAGTAGCAACATTAAAAATTATAAAAAGATACGGGTGGAAATAATTTCAGTAATATCTCGCATTTAAACCAAGAGCTCCAAAATATTATCATTTCAACATGTAGTAAGTACTAAAAATTTATGAGACATTTTACATTCTTTTTATCATACTAAGCCTTTGAAATCTGACATGTGTTTCACATTTATAACACATCTCAATCTGAACTAGCCACATTTCAAGTGCTCAAAATCCACATGAGGTAACTGTATCAGAAGCCACAGCTCTAGACTCTATCCAATTCTCTTTCCCATCCTCCCTGAGATATTCCTTCTGAATTGGCAGGACCTAAAGCCTTGGAGGGAGATGTTTGGGCAGTAACCCTGCCTTTGGTGGAAATCTGTGTCCTTGCCACTTACAAAGATTCCAGAACCCTCACTCCTTTGTCACAACATGTTCTGCTGGCCCCATTTAACTTCGCAGGTGTTGCTACCACTTGCTGGGAAGGTTCAATTTGAAAAGAAAAGAAACAAACAGTGGTAGACAAATGTTTAGCTCTATCTCTGTGGGTACCCTGTAATTTAATGCTAAATCCAGCTCAATTTGGTTTCTGTGGCAACGAAGAGAACCAGCTCTCCATGGCTCATATGTCAGATTGCTAAATGCAGGATGCCTACAACATACTCAACAACCCAAACGTCTGAGCTCTGATGTTCTCAGAAGCCCTTGATTCTGAGCTTGATTCACAGGTACAAGGATGCAGTATGGAAGCTTCTGTTAAAGTCTTTACCCAACATAGAAAATGTAGGAAAGGGAGGATTAAGGAGCTTTCAATCCTAGAAATCTTTAGAAGTGGGAAAGCTGTTCACTGGTTTGAGAAGACTTGGGAGAGGGACTTTGTGGAGACAAAAGGAGGCCTTACACCTGATGTAGTCATTGCCAACCCATGAAGCCTTAGCAGATGCACATGTTCTGTAAGGATGCACCTCTGGAGGTAGTCATGAGCCCTCAAAAGCAAATTTGCTTTCTTTTGTCTCCTTCCTTTTCAGCAAGTATCATGCATGGGGTTTGGGAGGAGTGGATTTATAACCTGGCCCTACCGCTGACTTAGGTGCTTGAGATGCTTCTTTGCCTCTGGATTCAGAGATGTGGAACCATCCTAGAAAACCCTCTGCCATCCTGGCCAAGGCCCCAAGATTGGAGTGAATTATTTAAGCATCTTCTTAAAGCCCCTCTCCTTTCAGTACTGAGTTTTTTCTCATTGGCTCAGAACCCCAGAATAGACCTGTTTCCTTAGAAGCCTCCAGAGCAGTGATTTCCAGAATTTTTTTTTTTTACTACAACCCTCAATACAAAATGCCAGCAACATCATGATCCAGGACATTGGTCTACCCTCATTCCCAATGAGTTCCTCCAATCTATTTTCCACACTCATTCTATCCAGAGTGATCTTTTCAAAGCACACATTGTATCAGCAGAAAACTCCTTGGTTGCCTCTCATTGCTCTCAGAATAAAAACAAAACCCCATTAACTTGGCTGAGGAAACCCAACAGGACCTGGGCCCCACCTGCCTCTCTAGCCTCACCCTCACACTCACTGTGCTCCCTCACATTGAAGGCTGCACACAAGCTCTTCCCTCTGCCTGAAGTGTTCTTCCACGCCCTACCCTCAACCTGGTTAACCTCTAGCCATCCTTCAGGTCTCGGCTCAGCCATCACTTCTTCCCTGACTTCTCTGGCCAGGTGCCATCTTTTGCTTATGAGTGCTTATGAGCACTAGATATTTCTCCTTTGACACACTGGTCACCGCTGCAATGTTGCATTTGTTGGGATGATTATTGTGTAACATCTAGCTCTCCCACTGAACTTTAAACTCTGAAGAACAAGAATATTTTCTGATTTTTCCCAGCATTGTATCCTGGTGCCTATTACATTGCTTGGCATAAAGGAAAAGCTCAATAATGTTTGTCACATGAATGAATGAATAAATAAATTTCAAGTGACAGCTCCTGACAATTGGTACATTTTCATACAGCTCTCTGTTGAAAAGACTTCTAATGCCGGGAAGACTAAGCTCTAGTTCAAAGAGTGTTACAATTGATTGACAATGGCTACCATAGGTCCCTGATGAAAGAGTAGTGGTATGAGTTCTGATTATATTCCCTTGTATTAAAGAGTCTGACTTTCTTGGAATAGGCCAGACTCTGACCAGTTTTTTCAGGTTGGCTAAGTGCTAGAATGGATGCTCAAAACCCATCCAAGTCCTCTTGTCATTCTCTGGAGCTCCTCTGATCCCTAGATTTTAAGTTCTGAACCTGAAATAGGTTTTCATCATTGGGCCACCAATCTTCCCTCCCAAAGAGATCAAGGCAAGAGAGTCTAATCTTTACAAAATATGCTCTTGACATTAGCAGGTAGACTAATGCAACTACAGGTCCCCAGGGCTAACCAAGGCAGGGCAACCCAGCTCCAAGGTGGAAACTCCACCCTGAAGGAAGGACAGTATCAACCCAACAGCATGGTGCATGAGCTCCCTTCCCACCCTCCATGTACCCAGGGCTGGGTTGGAAAGCAGACCCCATTTCCAGATTGACAGACCAGGAGTCTGTCCCAGCTACACAATCATTCCATTATTTTGCTCTAGAATGGTGAAAGGGAGAACCAAGGGTCCAGGGAAAGAGTCTGCTAATCCATGATAGGATAGCATTTTGCTGGGGGTTTTTCTTTCTTTCTTTTCTTGCTGCTCTTCTCTGCTACCCCAGTTGGCTCAGTCTTTGGGCTTCCACATAGCCCTGCTGATGCCCGCCAAGTGAAGGGAGGACGTCATCAGCAGCCCCATGCTGGGGATGGTGATCACAGCACCAGCGGTCAAGTGCCGCCTGAGCCCTCTCTGAGTCACCCACACTGCTCTGAGCAACTGCTGTCTCTGACCAGAGGCCTCCCTCCACCTGCGGGACCCAATGAGGCCATTCTCTCAGCTACTCCACTCGGTCTGAGGCTCTCCTTGAAGCCGGTGGCTTTCTGAGTGTAGTTTCACGGCTTCTACAGACGACAGTCAGCTCTTTCTCTCATACTCTGCCAACAGTGTCATTTGGGGTCTATCTTCAGTGGGAATTTTTAAAACTACACATTAAAAACATAAGCTACCCATCACCTACAGCAGTGTTGCACATCAAATAGTACCTGGCATGTGTGCAGCATTTTCCAAAGCTCTCACGCTCTGGAGCTTTATTTCAATCTTTCTAAACCCTGGGAAGTAGATGGTACAATTACCCAGTGTTCCAGCCTAGATGGTTCAGTGACTAGGCAGGAAAGGGAAGAAATGGAACTTGGACCCAGGACCTATAATTCTGAGTCCCTTCCCTTTTCAGCTCACCCCCTGTCTCATCTGGCTGCAATAGTCCTTCCTTGAAGGAAGCACATCATTCTGGGGACTTCACTGGCTAAGAGGTCACAGCCCCCTCCACCCCCTGAGATACATAGTAGTGACCCTGGGCTAGGGAGGGTGGGGCAGCACTTCCTCTATCCTTGAAGGAAGCACATCATTCTGGGGACTTCACTGGCTAAGAGGTCACAGCCCCCTCCACCCCCTGAGATACATAGTAGTGACCCTGGGCTAGGGAGGGTGGGGCAGCGCTTGTTTGTTGGTTGTTTTAGACATGGGAAGAGCTGCCTCACTTGCCAACAGAGAGCAGCAAACTGGCAGAGGTGCTTGTTAACTCTCCCCTCTACTCTGTGATGCTGTAGCTTGCCACTTACTCTTTCTACCAAGGCTCTGGGTCCCTATTCCAAGGTTATGTCAGAAGTTATTAAGGGAGATGTCCCACACTTAGAGCATTCTGTGAGAAGCAGCGTAGCACAGCCAAAAAGGAACATTGGCTTTTATTGTCCAAAAGACCTAGGTTTGCATCCTGACCCTGCCTGTGTGACCTTGGGTTATCTCTCAGAGCATCAGTCTCTTCACCTGTAAACTGTGGCTTTTAATATAATACTCATCCTTGTCAGGTTATAATAAAGATTAATGAGGAACAGTGCCTGGTACAGTGCTTGGCACAAAAGAATGTTAGAAAAATTAAGGGCTTTTATTTGTCCTTATCGGTTTTTCTAAGTCTCTTTAATTCAGCCTGAGAAGCTGCTGCCTTAGAGAAACTGTCATCTTCTGTTGCACGGATGGAGGTATAGCATTTCCATGCCAGGATGGCAGAGCCCTTTTATGCTCTGCAATACAGACCATGTCTGTTTCTGAGCTCAGCACTTATCATCTATCAGTTGTCAGCATTACCTTCTTCCTATCCATGTTACAAACACTTCAGGGCAGAGGCCACTTTCTAAACACCTTTGTAGACTTAATTCACAGCCCCTGCCCACAGTGCTGGACATAAGCTGGGCATTCTATAAAAACCTAGTATCGTCTGGACAGGGATTGCCACGTGAGGATGGCTCACAAGACTCTGACAAAAGCTGTGACGGGTCCCCCTGGGCAGGCCTCACCAGGTCCCACTGACATTCACCTAACAAAAACCCTTGGGCATGTTGCTCTTGCCACCTTACGTGGGACAGCCATTTCAAAATCACACAGACAAATTCTGCAGGTGCCAAACCTGAAACGTGGCTCCAGAGGAAGAGGACTAACATTTTCTGAGCATCTTCTGTAGATCAAGCATGAAAAAACCAGAGAGTTCAGTTCACTTCTGTCCACTGAGCCCCTGGGGGATGCCCAGAGACCCATGGGGAGATGTACAGAAGAGCCTCTTCCAGGCAAGAGTCAAAGCCCCCTGGTGAGGGACACTTTGCTGCAATGCCCTCTCTCCTGCTTGTAGACAAACATTTGTCTTTGGCAGATTGCAGCTGCCAGCTCCTCCCCAGGAGGCTGAAATTACTCCTCGGGAAGGTGCAGGCTGTGCCTCGGGACCTGTCAGGATGAAGGATGCCAGAGGGGCTCTCTCTCACCATTCGCATGCTGATTTGGTTCCTTGTAATTCATTTTTATGTTCATTGCCTTTTCCATATGTGTCCTTCCCTCTCTACTTTGCATTTTCCTGATGTAGTACAGCAATGTATTTTGTCACTCTTGCTTTCCAAAAATAATTCCAAGCTAGAGCTTTTTTATTTGCAATTGCAAGGCTGCCTGGGAACATAATCCTCTGTTTGCTGGGTAGGATATCGTTGGAAATGAGCTTCTCTGGGTAGGGGATTAATATCCTGGGGAGAGATGCCTAGGGCAGGCCTGAGAGCACCAGCATAAACATTTGCTGAAAGAATGTTTCTAACAAAAATTAGACATAGATGATTGCAGAGAAGGAGTGATTGACTTTACTTTGTGCCAGGCAGTATTATAGGCATTAGGGATATATAATGGTAAATTTTAAATATATATAGATATCTAGAGATATATAGATAGATGATGGTATATGAGTGGTATCAATAAGACATAGATGCTATATATAAGACAATAAGTGAATTAATAAAGATGGTGACAAAATATGCCCAGATCGAGCAAAACAAGATGAAGCGTCCCTACTGGTTTGCCAGCACTTGGATAACTTTCCATTGCTGTGATCTAAGGCAGTGAACATTTCTCTTTCAAAAGCTTTGCTTTTAGAATCAGAACCTGCTCCCCAACTACCTACTCAACCCACCACAAATAAACCTCCTACTGAGGGAGAGACCCTTGCGACACGATGTACACGCAGATTAAGCAAAAGGCACATAATTGCACATGTCTCAGCACCCTTTTGGTACTGGTTCACACATCGATGAGGTTTCTGAAACTCGTTCCATTTCCCTAGTTTAAATCAGAGCTCTCTTGTTTAACATTTCTGAGCATTTAAAAAATCAGAAATAAATAAACAAAACATTGCACTTGTTTTCCAGGCCTCAGGCTCACAGACAGTCCTCAGACGAAACCTCCCTCACTGCAACCAGCCAGTCAGTCTGGGCCTTTCTTGTCCCTTTGGCATCTTTTCTCCAGGCCTTTCAGTCTCCAAATCCAATCCTGAGATGCCTCTTGCTCAGACTGTTTTTTTAATGATTTTACCATCTAAAAATAATAATAATGTTACATGGCCCAACTCTCACTCCAGTGCCTCTTTCTCGATCTTCCCATTTCCATCCCAAGTCCTGACCTTCCTTCCCATTTGATTGTCAAATCTGGTCTCCTTCCGGGACCAGCATTAGCGGTCTTTTCCAACAACCATTCCAGAATTTTACACTTTCTCCAACAATATTATAGGATCTAAGTACAGCTTCAGTGACATTAAATTTAATGGTTGCTTTCTGTCTATGGCATGAGTCCTTCCAGTCTGATAACTTTCTGGAACCCAAATCACTGATGCAGTTGGAATCAGGGTGTCTGAAAAGAGGCAGCTGTCACTTCACATCCTGCAAAACGTTTCCACAAAAACTGCCCCCAAATGCTAAAATCTTTCACTAGGGAGAGCTGATTCATGGAATTTAAAATAGGATTTCCATATGGCTGAATAATTCTGTTGAGGAAAATAGAAAAGGAAAAAAAAACAAGTTTTGCCTTCTTCAAGTCTTTCCTTTTGAGGCCAAGTCAGGGCACAGAGCGTTGTGGACACTGGAAGACCGGTTTAGATGATGGGAATGTCGTAGATGAATTTTCTCACATAGAAACTCATGGATCCTGAAAGAGTCTGCAAAAATGCACAGCTCTTGCACATTCACTGAAGCATCTCCTCCCAGGCAAGAAATGTCAAGTTGGAAGCTAAAACCAAAGCACACTGACCCTGTGAAACCCCTGATAATATCTGTTTCCTGCCATAAATTCAGCAAAATATTTGGTGACAATGTCACCGTAATCTCTTTGAGACACAACACTCTGGATCCCATCCCTTCCTGCCTTCCTAGGCTTTTTTCATTATTGAACCTTCTCTCTCTTATACATTCAACCTCCTTCAAACAACTGGTTTCTTCCAGTTGATTTTTAACATCTAAACTTTTCACATGAGAAAAATGAACTTTCCTCAACCTTCTGTTTGCTGGCTCCTCCTCCTCTTCCTGCCCTTTAAATGTTAGGATTTCCTGTAAAATGGTGCAGCCACTGTAAAAAACAGTATGGAGGTTTCTCAAAAAACTAAAAATAGAACTACTGTATGACCCAGCAACTCCACTCCTGGGTATGGATCCAAAAAAAACAAAAACACTAATTCGAAAAGATACATGCACCCCAATGTTCATAACAGCATTATTACATTGCCAAGACATGGAAGCAACCTAAGTGTCCATCAAGAGATGAATGGATAAAGAAGATGTGGTATACATACACAATGAAACACTACTCAGCCATAAAAAAGAATGAAATTTTGCCATTTGCAGCAACATGGATGTACTTGAAGGGTATTATGCTAAGTGAAATAAGTCAGAGAAAGACAAATACTGTATGATATCACTTATATGTGGTACCACTTTACACAACAAACTAGTGAATGTAACAAAAAAGAAGCAGACTCACAGATATAGAGAACACACTAGTGGTTATCAGTGGGGAGAGGGAAGGGGGAAGGGGAACACAGGGGTAGGAGAGTAAGAGGTACAAACTATTAGGTATTAAATAAGCTATAAGGATATATTGTACAACACAGGTAATATAGCCAATATTTTATAATAACTATAAATGGAGTATAACCTTTAAAAATTGTGAGTCACTACGTTGTACACTTGTAACATATAATATTGTACATCAACTATACTTCAATTAAAAAATAAGCAATAATTTGTTTAATGTTATTGCTCAGTCCTAAGACTTCCATGATTCTCTCTCTACTCTGTCTCTGGAAAATCTTACCCTTGCCCACTGCTTCTATTACCACTGATTCTCACATGACTCACAGTTTCCTACGGTGAGTTCAGATCCCTCCTCAGCCACATACCCGCCAGCCCCTGTTAGATATCTCAAGGCACTTCCAATTAACCAGGATCAAACCCCACTCATAATCTTTCCCATGTCCCAATCTCCCAGACAAAGACAGAAACAAAAAAGACAAGACTCTATTTCCAGTGTTTCCTGACTTCCTGCATGATACCATCCTTCAACCATCAATCTAGAAATCATCCTTGACATCTTCCCCTGCTATTTCCCATGGCCACCCTATCACCAAATCTTATCAATTCACCTGCTAAATATCTCTCATACCCCTCAACTCTCCAATCTGCTTCAGGACTCTCACGTGCTGTTCCACTGTCTAGAAAAATCTTCCTCCTTCTCCTGGTTACCTGGATCTCAGGTCAACGATCACTTCCTCAGGGAAGCTGTGCTGACATCTCTGTTGAGGTCAAATTCCCTTATTACTACTGGACTTCCAGAGACTTTGTCACTGTTGCAATTTTACATGTGTTGATGTGGTGATTTGATGAATAAATGCCTCTACTAATATTGTAAGCTCCTGGAAAGTAGTCTGCCTTTGTGCACTACTGTCTGATTAGCAACTACATAGCTCCTGTCACACAACCACTTGTCATACAAATATTTGTTTAAAGAATGAATAAACAAAAGAAGTTTTTAAAGTTAATATGAGTATGCTTGGAGTGATTCTCCAGCACAATGTCACCCTCAGACCATCTTGATCATCTGGAGGTTTTATCAAAATCATTCCATAATTAAGAAGCTAAAGTAAACAGAGTGAAGATTAAAAAAAAAATACATATATATGTGTATGTATATATCCAAAAGCTTCTTGTGAAATGCCAAACAAGCTATGAGGTGACCACAGAGGGTTTACTAGTAAAGACCATGGCCCCACAGCCAAGAAATGACTGAGGAGATTTACAGTCCTGAAACCATGATGAAAAGACTCTATTTGCTTTAGGGCAGTGTCTCCTAGCTCCTGGTCAACTTGCTAAAAACCAATTCCCAGAGAGCCAATTCCATGGACCAACATTTGGGCAAATGGGCTTGCTTCCATATTTCTCCAAGTATGATGCCTTTGTCACCTGCATTATCACCACCTGGAATGCTCATTAAAAACACAGGCTATCCCAGACCTATTAATGATGGGGTCCAGGAATCCAGGTTTTAAATACCCCAGCTGATCCTCATGCAAGCTAAAATCTGAGAGCAGGACTGTGGTCCTAGAGAGTAGACAGCCATGATTTGCAAAGACATCAAACTAGCTTTTACTTATCTCTTGACAACACCCAAGCCATGACAAGAACCTGCCAAATGCAGTAGTGAAACCCTCTCTCCTGGGAAAACAAAGATGTCTTGCTTTCTAAATTCTTTAAGAACAGTTTGCTTTAGATAAAGATAATCTGGTCACCAAGGAGGTTAGGGGAAGTCGTTCTTGCTTGGGAGCTGAGTGGAGAGTACTCTTCCTTGTAAAAACCTCTGGCCAGTGGGCTAGAGCCAGAACAGAACTTGGAAAGCAGGGCCTCCAGGAAACAAAGCCTTGCAAGGTTTTGGCAACCAGGAGTTAGGAAGAGGCTTCAGTCATGGATGACCTCATGACCCTGGGCAGCAGAAGATGTCTATATAAACCAAGAGGGTTAGGAGATGGACAGAGGTCAGGGGAGAATGCCTTTGCTTGAAACAGTACAGAAAACCCAATTCCTGTCTCCCACATTTATTTCTCTTTAGGTAATCACATTTCTGAGCACAATTGTCTCTGGGATGCACTCATCAATAGAGGTGGGAGCACCGTCCACCACAGGAAGTATATGTAGTATTGTAATAATAATAGATACTCTTTATGGTGTGGTTATTATATGTAACTCTGCCTTCACAGACTATAATCCACGTCCATGAAGAAAACAGATGGAATTATTAGCACCATACAGAAAAGAAAAGAGGTCTGAAAGGTTTGGTAATCTGCCCAAGGTCATGCAGCTAGAGTAGTGGGTGTGAGTCTGAACCCAGATCTGTGCCCTTTCACTGATTCATGACTTTAGGTGGTAAATTAATTTATGCAAGTTAATTACTAATTCCATTCTATCCTCATCCAAACTCTCTTCCAATGGGCTCCCTAATTCTAGCTTACCATCCTGCTCCCACTTTAGATCTCTCTCTACCTTTATGCTCTGCCCAAATCAAACCAGAATTCTATTTCTTTTCTTTTTCCCAACCTTATGGAGATATAAATGATGTATAACACTAGGTAAGTTTAAGGTGTACAATGTGATGATTTGATACACATATACATTGTTGAATGATTGCCACAATAGGGTTAGTTTAAGACTCTATCCTCTCATATAATACCTTGTGTGTGTGCGTGTGGTGAGAACATTTAAGATCTATTCTCTTAGCAACTTTCAAGTTGCTATTGTTAACTATAGTCATCCTGCTGTACATTGAATCCCCAGAACTTATTCATCTTATAACTGGAAGTTTGTACCCTTTGACCAAAATTTCCCCATTTCCCCCACACCCCCAGCCTCTGGCAACCACCGTTCTACTCTCTAGATAATGAGGATTCATAGGCCTGTCAATATTTCTCTAAGTCCCTATTTCTAATCTTCCCTTCATGTATCTAGCTTTTCTATTTTATCCTTGCATGTATCTGAATCTTTTCATACTCCATATAGTTTTCTCTCAGATCATACCACAAAAGGAACATTAAACTTTGTAAATGAGATTTACATTTATAAGCATGTACTTTTTAAAAAAGCACTGGATGTATCTTAAATAAAAGTAAACATTTTATGTATTAGGCACTTACCATGTGCAAAGTACTATACAAAGATGTTAAAGACATGGGCTCTGCCCTCAAATAGTGTACAATCCAGTGAGGATATCAGTAAGACATAGACACCAATAGCACAAATCAAATGGAAAGTAAAAAGAATTATGAAGAGTAAAATTAATATTTCCATTAGCTTCCCTATAACGTGTCTACTCCCAAATATACTTCATCCTGAATCAACCCAGTAACATCTTAGCTGATAACTCATCTTAGTCCCCAGTGCAAATCTGCTTCTATCCAAGCCCATTTTGCTTGTCTTTGCAAAATTCATCTTTTCTCAAATGCTTCCTCACCATCACTTTAGCCCTCTGCTCAAGGACCTCTGATAGATCACTACTGTTTTTAGGGGACACTCCAGGCCATCCCTAACTGACTTGCTTCACTTTTGGTCTAGGAGCAAGACCTCCTGACCCAGCCCCATGAAAAACAGAAAACAGGAGACTGTCCTGCACGGCTGCTGTGGTATTATGGCTCAGTGCAGTATGCTTGCGTACCCTGGCTTATGCAATCGATGTTCATCGGGCTATTGTGAATATTGTTGGAATGACTGCATATCCTGGAGAGGTTGTGTACAAATTTCACTCTGTGCATTGAATCCAGTTTTCTCATTGGTTTACATTGCGTTTCCCAGAGCTATTTTTTCTCTTCTGTACATTTCATTTGGCAGGTCTTCTGATGCTCTAGTTTGCATCTTCTTTGCATTACCTAAGACCCATTATCACTAATCATCGTACCATCTGTGAATGCAGCAAGAGGAAGACTACAACTGAATAGTCTTCAGCGGATGCCAGAAAAAACGTGAGTCATTAACTGTTGTGAATAATTTATCTGTTTGCATATTGAGTTAGCTTAAAATACGTTCCTATCCTGACTTACTGAAAGAATTTCAAACCTGCTGACTGGCAAACAGCAGAACCAGGCCAGTCCCTGAGGTAAACAACAATGAAAAAATAGGGTTCTCTAATGAGAAGCTTCTATTTGGATCTTGTTTGAATAAACCAGCTGTGAAATACATTTAGAAACCACTGGGAAATATGAATACAGACTAAGTATTTACTGATATTGGGAAATATTTATTAATTTTGTTAGATTAAAATAGCATTGTAGTTATAGGAGAACATGTTCTTTAAGATACATACTAAGTATTTAGGGATGAAATAAAATTGTGTTTGTAATTTACTTCAAATTCTTCAGCCAAAAAAAAACCTGAAAAGAGATTAAGTAAATATGACTAAATGTTAACAGTTGTTAAATAGCTATACAGGCTTTTATTTTACTATTCTGTTTCTATTTTTCTGTAGATTCAAATTTTTTTTTATAATAAAGGTTTTTTTTGTGGTGCCAAGGCAAGGAAAGGTTATATAATATTTTTTTTTCTTTATTGGAGTATAATTGCTTTACAATGGTATGTTAGTTTCTGCTGTATAACAAAGTGAATCAGCTATACGTATACATATATCCCCATATCCCCTCCCTCTTACGTCTCCTTCCCACCCTCCCTATCCCACCCTTTAGGCTCTTTATTGACCCTTTCTCTTACATTATCTTATTAAATGTGACAATAACAAGTGAAACTCCATTTTACAGATGAAAATTATGAAGCTTAAAGGGATTCATTTAGTCATTCCTCCAGAAACCATTAAACATCTATGATATGCCAGACACAATTCCTGCTCTCAAAAGACTTATTTATCACTTAGCAGGGGCAAACAGCTAAATAAGTCATAAAAAACAACTACTACTATCATTTATTGAGCACCTAGTGTGACAAACACGGTGACAAGCACTTCATATGTCTTAACTCACTTCATCTTCACAACGACCATCTGAGGTTGGTAGTGTTAGCATTCCCATTTTATAGATGAGAAGACTGAGATCCGGAGAGGTTACGTACATTGCCCAAGGTCAGACAAAGGATACAATAAAGTGTCCAGGGTGCTACGACAGACATATACGCAGGACATAATAGGGTACAAAGGAAAAAGTGATCATTCTTTTTAAAAAGGAAGCCATCAGGAAACACAACACATAGAGGCTAAATAACCATCAATCCCACCTACCAAACGACAGAAGTGGAGCCTGAGCCATCGTACACCTAACTCAAGGTTTCTCAGCCTCAGCACTACTGGCATTTGGGGCTGGATATTGTGGGAGGCTGACCTGCGCATTGTAGGATGTTTAACAGCATCACTATCTACTAGATGCCAGGAACAACCTCCTGCTGTGACATGCAGAAAGGCTTCAGACATTGCCAAATGTCCCTGGGGGACAAGACAGCCTCTCAATGAGAAACACTGATCCACTTTAAACTGCAAACTCCCAGTACTCAGTCCATAAACTACACTTTTTAAATCTTTAGCTAAATATAAATGGGATCCCCAGAGAATGTCTTATCAGAAGGTGACAGACACCTTCTCTAGCCCATTTAAACAATATTGATCTGTTTCTTTTTTAAAATAGAAGATGGATGTTTAGCCTTTAATTAAACTAATCTCAACCTTTGGCTATTAAAGTCATCTTGAGAGCTAGAGAATAAAATTATATATTTCTACACAAAACCTGCCTTTTGCCTGACTGTACTTTCTGGAGCTAAATTTAGTTTTAGTCATATGAGAAGTTTCCAAAGGTATTTTTGTCCATTTTCTCCCCTGAATTGCTATGCTTCTGACTGTTCCTCGAATATGATAGGAAGATCCTTGTTGCTTTTTCACTACAATGTTGAAGAAGCCTTTTGTATATAATTAAGAAGCCCTGACAAGTCCTTTAATGTGGATTTTGAAAGACCTTTCCATTGAGTCAAACATCTTTACAGCAACTAGAAAGGGAAGAGGCACAAAGAAATCCAGTCACTACTCCCGACATTGAAACCATGAGGACCAAATATATTCAGGCTTCCATCCTTTGCTATCATCACTTGTATTAACTCACAGTGTGTGTTGCTCTACAGACAAATGAATGACCTCGTGAGCATCTTTCACATTGGAATTTGCAAACTATGATTGATAACAGTTCTGTGGGTGGGAAACCAACATGAAACCCAGCTGCCCAGCCTAACCCCACTCACCAGCCAACTCAAACATTGCTCAGTCCCAGTTGTATTAATACTCATGAGATGTTAGTCAGTTCTTCTGAAAATACGGCAGGCAGATAAAAATCTAGGAAAACCGAAAATAGGAGCCAGCCCATGTTGACTCACATCAAGGATTATATCACCATTTTTAGCAACACAGGTAGGTCGAAGTAGGGCTAGAGAATATTTTTTGCAAGATATCTGTCTCTGGAAGTAGACTTTATGTTTTAATTAAGCATATCTTTCATCTAGAGTTCTTATCAGGACTGACATTATGAAAGGGTGAGTTAGCAATTGTCTGAGTAGGGTGATATCCACAGTGCTGATAAAGGACTTTGGAAAATACTTTTTGCATCCTCCAACGGATCCCTAAAATTCTCTTAAAGTATGAGTCTTTTGGCTTAAAACTTTAGTCTCTGGCAAAATAAAACATAAAGCAGAGAAAAACTTTTGTAGTGGTTATCGGATATTTACAGTATGGTGTGAATAATTTTCAGGTACTGAGAACAGGTTTTTATAGAAGGAGACACTGCAATAAGATACTCATATTTCATATATATATATATATATATATATATATATATATTTCCCATAATATTTTAGGGAGAAATACCTGTAAATCTGGCTTAGAACATTTTACAATCCCTTTCTTTCCATCTCAGAAAGAGTAAAAATTATGTAACAAAATTAAAAGTATATAATAAAAAAAAAACTATGTATAAAACGGACAACTTATGGGAACATGCTCTATAGCACAGGAAACTCACCTAGTGCACTGCGGTAATCTAAATGGGAGGGAAGTCCATAAGGAAGAGGATATCTGTATGTGTATGGCTGATACATTTTTTTATGCAGTGGAGGCTAACACAACATTGTAAAGCAACCAGACTCCAATAAAAATTAATTTTAAAAAAGTATATTCCAGGTCATTTAATAAAGAAAAAAAGATACTGATACTTTACTGATGCATGACTATCATGGATGGAAAGGTAGAGGGAAAGTAGGCAGGATAACTCAGAATGCACCTACTTAACAAGATCCTACTCCAGGTCTCATGGTACCCTTCAAGGACCTCTTGCACCAAGAATAAACACCTTGCCATGCTTAATAAGACAAGGATCTTAGGCTCATGCGTTCACCCAAAGACACACAACAGTAATTATGCACATTTTAAAAACATTTTTCCCCCCTATCCCAGACCCCTTTGGTGTAGTAAGTATAATTTTATGATATTGAAATTTGTTGTGGGCTGAACTGTGTCCACCTCAAAATTCATATGTTGAAGCCCTAAGCCCCAGTAACTCAGAATGTTACTCTATTTGGAGATAAGGTCTTTGAAAAAGTAATTAAGGTTAAATGAGATCATTCTGGTGGGTTCTAATGGCTTGTGCACATATAAAAAGAGAAGATAAGGGCACAGGTACATACAGAGGGAATACTGTGTGAAGCTTCAAGGAGGAAAAAAAAAAAGATGCAAGGAGAAGATAGGCATCTACAAAGCAAGGAGACAGGCCTCAGAAAGAAACCAACCCTGCTGACACCTTGGTCTCAGACTTATACCCAGCAGAACTGTGAGAAAATAAATTTCTGTTGGTTAAGCCACCCAGTCTGTGGTACATTTTTATGGCAACCCTAGCAAACTAAAATAAACTTCAAAATGCTTGCACCTTGAATTAATTTTATTTAATGGCCTAAGTTTATTTATACAGGGCACATTGTGCTGTGGTCCAAGAAGCTTTTCTGAGTCATCATTCATCAGAATTTCTCAAAAGTTAATCAAATGGAATTTATGGAAACCAAACAGGCTAAAACCATCAAGAGAATTTATTGCAGCCAGTTGCCAATGGAATTTTGCCAGTATGAACTGTTTCTCAGCAAACAAACTCAGATGTCACTCCAGAGTTCCCAAGCAAACTCTCTGGGCACCCAAGTGTCTTCTGATGCTGTTTTACTTCTGGAAATATCCAAGCCACTCTTTCTCACCCACACTTTGCAGTCTGTGTTCTTTATACTTTCAGAGGTCAGCAAGAATTTCTATTAATGATGCTTTCTAATACATTGCTGGTAGGAATGTAAAATACCTTGATTTTACAACACAGGGTTGTGTTCCTTCTAGAGGCTCTAGGGGAGAATGTGTACCCTATATTTTCCAGTTTCTTGATGCCGCCTGCATCGTTGACCCATGATTCCTTCCTCTGTCTTCAAAGCCATCAGCAGAGTGTCTTCAAATCTTTCTCTGACTCTATTAAAGACCAATATAATTCCATTGTGCCCACCTCAATAATTCAGTATAATCTCCCCATCTCAACTTTTAACATAATCATATGTGTAAAGTCCTTTTATCCTGTAAAGTAACATATTCAAAAGTTCCAGGAACAGAACATGTACATTTTAGGGGGCCATTATTCCCCCTATCACATTTACCATGTCAGTGAGTGACTACAGCATTTAAAGGGGCAGTGGACCTTGGGTAGGGACCATGGAAGAGAGAGAAAGCCGGATAACTAGATCCTCCACAGAGCAAATGCCTACAAAGACCACATATCCAGTTCAAGTCTACCCCAGGCACATGGCCTGGCCCTTTCACTTGTCTCCTTACGGATATCAGCAAACAATCAATACACATAGTTTTAATCTTTCAAAAAGACAGAAAGACAAATCCACAGGTTTGGAATGGCTCTTGAAGAAGCCTTAAGAGCTGTTGGAAAAGGCAGCAGTGATCCCCAAGAACCAGCATCGGTTCACAAAGATCAGGACCTGACAATTTCACATCTCCTTTTTTTCTTTGAGAGGACACTCTGATCAGGAAAATGTGGAGATGCAGCATGTCTGATCTACGCCAAACTATCAATTTTCATAATATTCAGGAAGCAGAATGGAGTAATATGGGATACAATGTAAGGCAATTTCCCACATAAACAGATGGCGAAATAATCTTTGCTTAAAGGATATTGATGAATGGATTGGTGTCATCTCTTGAGTAAGTCTCTAGCGTTGGGCCACAGGGCTGAGGTTTAACATTCTCGCCAGTGGCTTAGATGAATGATTATCATGCTTGTCAAGGATGGAAAACCAGAAGGGAGATCATGAGCAGAATGGCTTTGTTTACAATACAATTAGATTAGATCATGGGCACATGTGGAGGGCAAATGAGGCTGGGGCCTGATCATCAGGGGAAATGACATGCTCAGAGCTTTGCTTTAGATTATCTGTGATATATATAAAAGGGAAAGAGATTGAAAGGGAGAAAATCCAAAAATATGAAAATACCAAAGTTCAGAAAGGACACTAGACATTGTCCATTAGAGACGAGAGTAAAGATGTGCCTGCATACCTGCAGATGTGTGAAGGCACAGGGAAAGGAGCCAATGGACATAGAAGCAGTAATCATGGGAGAGAGGAGACATGAGTAAGGGGTAAAATTTCAGGGAAGCTAAGAAAGGACAGGTCAGGAGTACAGGTGACAAGCCTAAATGCGGGACAATAGGCGAATGACCATATATTATAGTACAACCACATAATAAAATGTAGTGCAGTCATTAAAATGAGGTTCTCAAAAATATTGAATGGCATGGAAAATGTTCAATATAATATTAATTTTTTGAAAGTGGTATTCAAACTAATGTACAGTAGAATCTCAACTTTGTTATTTTTTGAAAGTAAGCGTAAAAGAAAAATTATAAAGAAAGACCTCAAAATGTTTTTTTTTTTTTTTTTAATTTTATTTATTTATTTATTTATTTATGGCTGTGTTGGGTCTTCGTTTCTGTGCGAGGGCTTTCTCTAGTTGCGGCAAGTGGGGGGCCACTCTTCATCGCGGTGCGCAGGCCTCTCACTATCGTGGCCTCTCCCTATCGTGGCCTCTCCCGTTGCGGAGCACAGGCTCCAGATGCGCAGGCTCAGCAATTGTGGCTCACGGGCTTAGTCGCTCCGCGGCATGTGGGATCTTCCCAGACCAGGGCTCGAACCCATGTCTCCTGCATTGGCAGGCAGATTCTCAACCACTGCGCCACCAGGGAAGCCCTCAAAATGTTAATAGCAGCTGTCTATTGTGAGTGATTTTATTTTCTTCTTTCACCTCTTCACATTTTCCAAATTTTCCACAAAGGATATGTCTCACTTTTAAAATCAGAAAAATAATTTCAGAGTATAGGTAGAAGTGTTGGCACTTAGAAAGGAGGAAAGTTGTCTTATCATGAAACAAAAGAAGGAAAGAAGGAAGGGAAGGGAAGGGAGGGAGGGAAGAAAGAAGGAAGGAAGGAAGGGAAGTAGGGTCATTGAGGGAAGTCATGCTAGACAAATTTCTCAGTCAGATCAAGAGGTCAATATTCCTTAGAAAGTATTTTTGTCAAGAGGTAATTTCCCCCTTGAGTAAAGCAGACATTTTAATTTTTTGTTCATTTTAGAGTTTTAAAACCTTTTAAATGAGAAATGTCAGGGAAAAAAAACATGCTAAAATTAACCTGCAGTCCAACTTTGATATCAACTCAACAGAAATCATTAGGATCCAGACACGAGCCTCTGCAGGAACCAACTACCTACGTTACTAAAGCAAAGTAGGGCAGCCCTCCGCATTTTGCTGGTGACTATTCCCAGGCACCATAACATCAGCTGTCACTCATGGCAATGTATCTGCCCAGCAAATTAAGCAACCAGCAATAAGTAATACTCCATGGCCAGCTAATGGTCAAATCTGCCTCTGCTCTGCCATCTGAAAAATGAAGATATACTTTCAACATCTGAGGGGAAGGCAACAATATTCAGATGATATAAACACAGAAATGACTGCAGTGCTTCACAGCTACGCCCAATTAATCCAACAGTCTGTCACTGGCACCAGTAGGTTATTTCCTGCTAGAGCTTGATGGTTTTCTCCATTCTAAACATTCTAATTTTCTGTCAGAATGGCCTCTCAGGAGATCTGTGGGTCCAGTGCCATCCTTTTACAAGTAAGGAAACTTGAGAGATTAATTGACTTCCCCAAAGCCTCCCTGCTGGCTCGTGGCAGAGTCAAGGAGAGAAACCAGGCCCACAGGCAACAGGCTGCCTCTTCTTTCTCCCTCACCCACTGCATCCACACTTGGGAGAAAGGGGTAGCAGGATGGCAGAATGAACAGCACCACACATCGTCTGGTGGAATTAAGGAAGATATTTACTGGGACTGAAGAAAAAGTACCCAGGAGAAGCAGGACCTAGGGATAAAAGAAGAGGTGCCATTCACGTGAACCTTAGTCCTGATGTTCATAGTAAAACTTCGTAGATAAATTTATCTAAACACTATCTTTACAAAATTTATAGCTTGATCCTGTATCACCTCCATAATTATAAAACCACATATATTTACCACCAGTTTTACAAACAGGACCACAGCTCCTTTCTGAGAGCCAGTGTCCTGACATTCTCATCAACCTAGAGTACAAGCCAAAAAAAAAAACTCCCTGAACACCCAATACTGATGAACTGTAGCCCATACATCAAAACTCACACACTGAGCTCATCGCCCAGATCGTATTTGGTACAACCATGAGAGAAGAGACTGAAAAGCCTAAAAATATAATCACAAGGGTTCAGAAAGCAGTTGTCAGTGTAAGGGAAGCAGAGTATTAAAGGAAAGATACTATAGTGAAATTGAAGGCATGTCATTTCCTTGTTGAGCCTCAGTTTCCTCAGCAGTAAAATACATTTAAGTAATTCTTTCCCTACAGGATTGTTTTAAAAATAAAAAGAGATTATATATGTTAAGCACTTGGCATGGTATTTAACATATAGTAAGTATTCAGTAAAGGGTAACTACTATTATAATTATTGAGGGTAATACTTAATTATGACATTAAGAAAATAAGAAAACTGGTAATAATTTTTATTTCTATATTACAATTTTATGCCTTACTGAGAAAACTTGTAGTTACAAAAAATAAATAAATAAATAAATAATAAAAACAAATTCATCCAGAGTGACATTCCTGAAGATTAGAGAGAGATTTTTTTGTTGACCCATTTAAACCCCAACATCAAATGGTATGTTCATGGACTTTCTCAAATCAGAAAGTCCTAGGGTAGTAAATCTGAATGCATTTTCCTTCAGAGTGGCCTGCTTCTTGTTTTTCATCTCCCGCAGACAGAAGCAAGCTGTTCACAGTGGCAGTTACCTGTAGACAGTCCACACCTTGTCCCAGGCCATCTAGACCAGCTAGACCACGGAGAGAAGCAGGTTCCACTACTCCACTGACTTGGTGCTTTTCTAAAAGGTACTCAAGAGGCCCAAGGAGGAAAAGGTGCTTTACTTCCTCTTCAGGATTTTATTGACCGAATCAGATTCAAAGTAAAAAAAGACAATGACATCCCTGATGCCCTTTCTCTGCCAAGTGTATTAAGATGAAAACAGCAACCTCATAAAGCCAGCTCCAGGGTGTCTGGGAGGCTTCCTGAGCAAGCCTGCAGAAACACTGCAGTAAAACTCTGCATTGTACCTTTCCACACAGACACTGAAAGCTCTTTAGAAAGTTGCCTATTTGTCACAGCAGGATATAGATGACACTACTGCCACTTAGAAGACTACTCAGATTTGAGGTCAGTGGTAAAATGGAGTTAAATTAAGATATTTTCTACAAAATGCAGACCAAGGTATCCTGAGATATTGTGTTGTGAATCAAGAATCAAATTGCTAAAATCCCCAGCCTTTACTTCTCCTAAGCTGTAGCATGGTGGCCACAGGGCACAGCCTTGAAAGGAGTACCCACCATGTGCCAGATGTTCTGAGAGGAACACAACACAAATTAACTCACTCAATTTTCACAATAGCCTTGCCAGGTAGGAATTTCTATATCCATTCTAATATTAGGAAATGGAGGCTCAAGGAGTAAAGTAAGTTGTCTGAGGTCCCATAATCAGCAAGTGGCACAAGTAGGATTCGAGCCCAGGCATGTCAAGCCCATGCTTTCTCCACACCGTCACATTGCCTCTCCCACTACCAACCACATCTAGCCACTAAGTCCCTGTTTCTTTAACCAATTCAACCAACATTCACAGCATGCTAGTTGTGTGTTGGGCATTGTGTAAGGTGCTGGGGGGGGACACAGATGAGAGAGAGATGAACCCTGACCTCCAGAAATTCAGTCAAGTGCTGGAGGCAGACATGTAAATAAATAATTACAATTCAAGACTTTAAAAATGCAATTGCAAGTAGAAAAAAAAGAGAAAGAGACTTTTAGCAAAACTTGAGGATGTTTGATTTCCAGCCCATTGCTTCTCCCATACTTACCTGCCATTAAAATACAGAACATTATAGAATGTCAATCTTCTGGAGAAAATTGGAGATTATGTTGTCTAGTCTCTCATTCTGCAACTGAGGAAATTAAGTGCAGAGAAGTTGCTGCCTATCTCAGCAACTGAGGGGCAAAACAAGGACCAGGACTCAGGCTTCTCAAGTCAGAGTCCAGTGGTCTCTTCAGTACACCAAACGCCATCCCAGGTCATGACTGACTCAGAGATCCAGAAAAATATTGCGGGTAGCAGCCCATATATTTGGTTTGCTCTTTTTTTCCATCCCACCCCCTCTCCCCAAGGGAAAATAAATAAGCTAAACTTTGGGGGCAGTATAAAGAACTATAACCTATGAATGAAGATACAATATTTGGAATTGCTAGCCGTAACTTGGGTGGGGGGGAGGGGTGGATGAATGAAGGATGGAGAATACAGCACATAACTGTGCTAAGGGCACTGTTCACAGTCAAAATAAAAGTTTCAACTACCTTGCCTGGAACCCTTTTATTCTTCAACTACTTTTGTCTCCGTCCTTTGAGGTCAGGTCTGCCCAGTGTGAATTTTTTTTCCGACATGAATTTAACTTGTTTTTGTTAAACTCACAGTTAGCACCCACTGGGGTAAAATTCACACCTCTCTGTTTTCTAGTAAGACAGTCCTTGAAGAGTATGTGGCAGCCATGAGTATGCACCTTGAAAACCTCCAGCTACAGGGAGCAAAATTGACAACCACCCCAGCACCTGTGCAGAGAGGCCCCACTCTCCACATTCCACACTCCCACTCAGCCATGACTGAGTGTGGCAGGGATGCTGAGATAGACCCACTCCTGGGAGACACAGAACTCCTCTGAAGCCTGAGTTAGGCTCAAGAACTCTCAAAGACCTTCTTGAATATTCCTTAGACTCATGGCCGTCTAAGACCTTTCCATCCAACTTCCCCTCCCTCTCTCCTTCCCTTGGGGTCAGACTTGCATTCTGATCTGACATTTCTCCTACACTTTCTGGCTTCTTCCTCATTTTTTCTCATAGGCTTGTCCTCTAATAAAACTCTGGCATATTTAATCCCACCTTAGCATCTGCTTCTTGGAGGTACCCAGGCTAACACAAGTTAACAAGGGAAGTACACAAGACAAATCAGGACAGCACCAGAAATTCCACCACTACAGCACCCTAGATCTTGGACCCTGTATGGGCTGAGTTGTATCTCCCCCAAAATTCTAACCTCCAGTACCTCAGAATGTGACTATATTTGGAGATAGGGTCATTAACGAGGTAAGTAAGTTAAAATGAGGTCATTAGGATGAGCCTTAAACCAATATGAGTGGTGTCCTTGTGAGAAGAGGAGATTAGGACGCAGATATGCATAGAGGGACAATCATGTGAGGACACAAGGAGAAGGTGGCCATCTGTAAGCCAAGGAGAGAGACCTCAGAAGAAAACAACTCACTGACCCCTTGATATCAGACTCCTAGCTTCCAGAACTGTGAGAAATATATTTCTGTTGTAAGTCACCCAATCTGTGGTACTTTGTTATGGAAGCCCTAGAAAACTAATACAGCCCTCTTGTATTTCATGGCCTGAGTTAGGAGGTGGCTTCCATTTTCTTTGAGACAGCTTTACTGTTTCTCCAGGCCAGTCCTGTGTGGTGGTCCCTCACTTACCCAACAGGGAGCTCCTTCAATCTCCTACACATAGAAGACACAGACAATACACCCAGCATTCTGATAACAGGATTTCCTATCAAAGGGCCCTAATGATCTGTCATATATTATGGATAAGAAAATGAGAAACACTTCATCCACTGCTTCTGTCATTGAGGAGTCTACAAGAAAGTTAAGAATGAAATCCAACACCATTCTGGCAGAAAGCTTTACAACAGAAAAATATACCAGGGCCATAGGAAGCTGGGTAAAAACTGGCAATGGAGAATCAGCAGTTAAAGTAATACTACTTCCTCTGAAGAGCCATAGGAAACTCATCTACTTGATTTCAAAAGACTCCAGGATTTCTGGAGAAAGCAGCAAAGCACAGCTCTGAAGAGAAGGAAGTTCTCATCCACCCAAGGCTCCTGTCATGGGACTTCATCACTTTCCAAAATGATTCTGAATTCTATAACCTACCCATACCTGCAAAGGAAAATATAAACTTGTATGAAATTTTGGTTAGTCTTTTGGAATAAGCTTCTGCTGAAGAGTTCTAATTTTGCTAAGGGTTCTCTCAGAGTGGTTGGATAAAAATTGATTTCTTATTGGTAAAGATTTCTTTTGTATGTTTTTCCCTTTTATTCTACTGTTTATGCCCTCCTATCAAGGTTCTCAATGGGTATCAAACAGGGTATGGAGGATGAAAACCAGGTTCATTCATGCTGCTTTTATCCCAATCCTTCCTGCTTTGAGAACCCCAACTTCTGACTATACTGCTCTGAATCTCTACTTCCCCTCATACCCTCATGGGCTACCAACCACCTCATGCAGGAGAATGCCCTCCAGAACCACTCATCACAGTTCTTCTGTGGAAATCATCACCTTGTTGCCTTCAGATTCTGTCTCAGAAGGATTTAGGGAGATGTTGTCTTCATAGCTGTGCTCAATAAAGGCTTTTATGAGTTGAAAAAAAGAGGTGTGCATATAGATAAAGACTGGAAAGAAAAACTTTTAATAAAAATAATTCTGTGACGAGATTAAAGATGTGTGTGTGGTTTTGAAATTTTCTCTAATTTATAAATTACTATAAAATCAAAAATGGATAAATAAGTGTAAAATAAAAATTCACCATTACTGAGTTGATTCTTCCACTGAGCCAAGACTGAGTCTAGAACTTTACTAAGACAAAGTCCAAAATCTTATTTCTGCCTCTGGGTTTCTTTTTCAAGGTCTGTTCCCTCCACTTTGCCACTCCCTCTCCCTCCTAATTTTTTCTCTCTTTGTATTTGAGGACATCTCAGGAATTGAAGAGTGCTGAGATATGGTATTAGGAATATCCTTGCTATTCACTCTCCCTGGAATGCCCTCTCCCACCAACTTTGCTCAGTAAGGTCTTCCCTTGCCACCCCATTAAAAACTGCAAGCCATTTCCAACCTCAGAACTCCATAACCACTTTTTTGCTTTATTTTTCTTAACTCTAAATTTATTGAGAACCAAAATTTTTCTATTTTGTCTACTGTAACACTTAGAACAGTTTCTGGAACATTCTTAGAGACTCAGTAATTATTTGTTGAATGAATGAATAAATGAAGAAATAACTTCCTGGTGTGGGAATTCTGCTTGTCTCTTTTTAACACCTTAGACATCATTACACATGGACCACCATATAGCCACTTGCTGCTGGAATCCCATCCCTCAGCAAGGGACTCTCTTGGCTGAAATGCTGGCAATCTGTCTCAAAACCAGCCACCTTTCATGATAGCCATTGGATCTATAAGAAATATATGCATCAGTGGCAAAGATACATTTTCTTTCTTAATAATAGTTTTATTTCAGAAAGTGACCAACAGAGAGGAAGATTATACTTACTAACCTCCCCTGCAGCTAAGAAAGGCCATATCACTAAGTTCCAGCCAATGGGATGTAAGCAGAAGTCTCATATAAAATTTTCAGGAAATATTCTTAAATCAGAGGAAAACACTATTCTTTATTTCTTCTCCTTTTTTATGGCCAGAATATGAATGTAGTGGCAAGAGGTTGAAGAGATATGCTAGACCATGAGGTAGAAACCTCATGCCAAATATTTAAATCAGTATGGTAGAAGGAGCCCAAATCCTTGATTATTCTGGGCCACCTGTACTGACTACCTATATCTATATATTTTTTCTAGAAATTTATCTATTTCATCTAAATTTTAAAATTCATTTGCATAGTTATTCATAATATTCTCTTATTGTCTTTATAATATCTGTAGGATCTGTAGTGATGTCTTCTTTTTTATTCTTGTTGCTGATTATTTGTGTGTTCTTTATTTTCTTCATCAGTCTTGCCAAAGTTATATCAATTTTATTAGTCTTCAAAGAATCAACTTTTAGTTTTGTTGCTGATTCCTATTGATATATTTTCTATTACCACTATAATTTATTTTCTTCTATAGGGGGAGGGGAGTTACTTAGCTATTTTATCTACATTCTTGAATGTAGGAATATAAATCTTTCTCTATATACTACTTTAGCTACATCTCACAAATAATCATATGTCATGTTTTTCTTATCATTCGATCTATTTTCTAAACTCCAATTCACAGTTGTCTTGTGGGTTATTTAGAAGTGTATTTTTTAGTTTCCAAATATATAGGGAAATTCTTTCTTGTTTTTATTTGTAGCAAAATTGTATCATGGCAGATTTTGTATAAATACAATTCCTTGACAGTGTTGGCTTTCCTCTTCCATCCATTAGAGGATGAATTTTTGTAAATATTCTGTATGTGCTTAAAAATAACTCTATTCTGACTTTCTAAAAAATTGTTCTATAAGTGACCTCTGACTAAGGTTTGTTCAATGTGTTATTCAACTCTTTTAAATTCTTACTAATTGTTGTCTGATTGCTCTATCAATTTACTCATAGATGTGTAGTAAAATTATACACTATGGTTGTGAATTTGTCTACTTATCCCAGAAGTTTTGATAATTTTTACCTTATATATATTAAGATTATGTTATTTGGAGTAAATAAATTTAGAAATGGTTTATATACCTGATGAATTGTCCTTTTGTCATTATCTAGAGATATGTTTATTTCTAATAATGCTTTTTTTTTTCTTTATCAGTCCATTTTATCTGATATTAATATAGCTAGTTCAATGTTTGGTTTTGGTTTTAGCTTGTAGGGTATATCTTTTTCTATGATTTTAGTCTTTCTGAACCTTTATATTTTACTTGTTTCTCTTGTACAGAGCATAGAGTTTCTTTTTAATACAGTTTGCTAACTTTAATTAGCATATTTATTTATACTTAACATAATTACTGACATATTAGCATTTATTATATGCTATTTGTCCCGCCTGCTCTACATTCTTTTTTCTCTTTTTTTTCTTGCCACATTTGAACCGATTATATTCATTCACTTTTTTCCCCTCCACTAATTTGTAAGCTATACACTGTTTTTTTATTCTTTCAATAATTACCCTTGAAATTATAGTATGTATTTATGGCTTACCAAAGTTTGGTGTTAACTAATACCCTGACCTTCATCCTAGACAATGCAAAGACCTTGAAACATTTTAATTCTGTTCTCTATCCCTTATCTTACACCTACTTGTATACTACTGCTGCCTTGTGTTTAATCTTGGTAATATTTTTAAATTCCAAAAGATATAATGATGATGATTGCTTTATATATCAATATTCATTACCATATACCCATATATTAACATTTTTGTTCATCTTAAATTCTTCCTTCATCTCCAACCTTTCATCTGCCATCATATTCCTTCTGCTTGAGGTTTACTCCTTTGTATTTCCTTTACTGCTAATCTGCTGATGACAAATTCTCTCTGTTTTATGTTGCCTGAAAATGTCTTCCTTCTCCCTGAGTATGTTGGTAGTTTTCGTCTTTCTGCGTTTTAGAGATATTGCTCTGTATTGGGGCTCCCACTGTTACAGTTGGGAAGTTAGCTGTTGGCCTAACTTGCTTGTTTCAAGGTAATCCAAGGTATAACTTTGGTCTTTCTTACTATGATATGTCTGCATATGGATTTCTTTTTACATACTCTGTTTGGGATGTATTGGGTTTCTTTAAAGTTTCTTTCTTTCTTTCTTTCTTTTTGGCTGTGTTGGGTCTTCGTTTCTGTGCGAGGGCTTTCTCTAGTTGGGGCGAGCGGGGGCCACTCTTCATCGCGGTGCGTGGGCCTCTCACTGTCGCGGCCTCTCTTGTTGCGGAGCACAAGCTCCAGACGCGCAGGCTCAGTAGTTGTGGCTCACGGGCCTAGTTGCCCCGCGGCATGTGGGATCTTCCCACACCAGGGCTCGAACCCGTGTCCCCTGCATTGGCAGGCAGATTCTCAACCACTGTGCCACCAGGGAAGCCCTATTGGGCTTCTTTAAAGGGAGGTTTGATGTCTTCCATCAGTTTTGAAAAGTTCTCAGCCATTATGTCTTCAAATGTCACCTCAGTTCCATTAGAAAAATATGATAAATGCAATATTTCCCTGCCCTCTTTCTAAGACTCAAATTACATGATTGTCCTACTTTCTCACTGTACTCTCTATGTCTCTTACCCTCTCTTCAGTGCTTTCATCTTTTCATCTCTCCATATTTCATTCTGGAAGATTCCTCTAATAATCTTCAATTTACTAAATCTCTTTTCAACTCTATCTAATTGTCTGTTAATTTCATCTGAGTTCTTTATTTTGCTTAGCATATTTTTTAGTTCTAGGATTTTTACTTGGTACTCTTTTCAACTCTATTATGTCCCTTTTTAGAATTTCCAGGGCTTTTGCTAAAATTTCTGCATTATGACTTCTTGGAATAACTTCCTTATGTTTCCAGAGTAAATAGTTGTTTTACACTCTATGTCTGATAATTTCAGTATCTATATCACTTATGTGTCCATCTAGGTGTCTTTTATTTTTGTTGATTCTTGTTCATGGTGTCTTACTTTTCTCCTGTGCTACATTATCTTTGCTTGTGTACTAGAAATTTGATTTGAAAAAAAAATTATTTGCCAAAATATTTTGAGAACAGCATGTCATCTTCTTAGAGCATTTTTGCTTGCCTCTGCCTATCACCACAGACGTTAGAAGACTGCTCTAATCTAGGTTGAAGGCTTTTGAAATTCTGAGACATCGTACAACCCAAAACACTGCACTAATTTTTGTGCAAGGAAATAAATTTGTGGTTTATCTCTATTCCTAAGGTGTAGCCTTTGGGGCCCAAGCATAAACCAGCAGTGATCCACCAGTGTACATAGATCCCCTCTTTTTCTCTCACCTTTAGAAGCCACCAAAAGTACAACCCTGTCCCTCTGCTCTCCTTTGAGCTGAAAAGTAACCTCAGGGTAAAAGTGATCTGGTATTCCTCATTCACCTCTCTGGGTCATAGCTGAGTTCATTCACTATCTTGTTGGCGCTTAGATGATTTTAAGGAGAGTTTTTTTCCCAACTTTTTTAGTTACCTTTAGTAGTGGTGGCTGGTCCATATTGCCTAGTCTATGATTACAAAAACTGGAAGTCCTTTAAGTTGTCCAGATTTATAAACTTTATTTATATGAGAGAAAGACAAGCATCTAAATTTTTACACTATAGCTTTAAGTTTTCTCTCGCCTGCAGCCAAATCTTAATTCCAAAAGCAGTATTCTTATCACACCACTGTTCTAGCACACTATTCCTATTCTAAAGGGTATTCTAGTTCACTGTTTATATTCTCTCTCACTCTCTCTCTCTCTCTCTCCAGTATTTCTTTCTGATACTTTCTCTATACTCCAACAATCACCAGAAATCAGATAGCCCAATGGCTTTGATACTTACATTAAAAGGGACCTGACTTGGCCTTTCTCAATGTTATAGGTAGTTCCCTTGGGACATCCTCCCACGATTTGGGGAAGATAGAAAACATCTTCCCACGGGAGAGAAGGAGAAGAAGAGGAAAGGGACTTGTTTCTTATCATAAACACTGCATTTCTCTAAAAGGAGGCCTCATCCCCTCTCCTCAGTCTTCTTCTAAGTGTACATGAAGTGAAATTGTTACTCTGAAGACATGACTGGCCTCAGTAATTCACCATGATCTTCTGAACTTAAAATATATGGCCCTTGAACTTAGAATATATGGGCTTAATGCCTTTTGTGCTCAGGTTTGAACTTTAATCACAATTCTAAAAGGAAAAATCATACTCTAGGGCCCACACCATCCTGCTACACTCTAAGAAATGGGGTGACATATTCTCAATGAACTTGAAAAAGTACACAAAAATATAATGGTTATGAGGGTACTCACACATACTGTTTTCAGTGTTTTCTTATTATAAAGATTGCCATTATTAGAATTAGCTATTTTCATTTTTTTAATCTGCAGTTTTTCACTTTAATGTTTTCCTCCCAGACCAAAACAAAGTAATTGCTTTAGATGCTTTGAAATTACTGTATTTTTCAAATATTTATTCTTTTCATACAATGAACTCCTCTCTCTAATGCTAGCAAAGCTTATAATGGTCTTAGCTGGCTGTCTCAGATTCCCTGAAGCCTTGCCATGCTCATAACCTCATTCTCCCTTCTGAGGGTCTTAATCTCTTAGCAGAAGGGCAACTCAAAGGAAACCTTAGCATGCCTAGTTTAGAGAGAAGGAAAAAGGGAATTAAATGGGGAAGGCTCCAATTTGCTACAGAGAATGGATGGAAATGGGTTTTTCGTTCATTTGTTTTTAATGTTCTATTTAAATAACAAATGGCATGTCTCTAAGGAGTGATCCACTGATTTGTTAACCCACTGGGGTGGGTCACTTTCTCAAATTCTGGACAGTAATTTTTTTCTGCGGGGTGGGGAGAAGTCAGGGAGGGGGTGGGCAAGGAGAAATGGAAGAAGCCAACCAAGAAGAGAGCCAGTATATCCTGGGCACCTGTGGATGGGAGGAGTCAGAGGGAAAAAAGACCAGAGGAAGAATGGTACATAAAATTGAGACTGGAGATGAAACAACAAAATCCCATTGCTCACTCAATTTGTTCCAGATTGTCTGTCTCCCAGTTCTTCAGCAGCACCACCTTAACCATCCCTTACAGCCCCCTGCCCAACCAATACCCTATCTACTCTCAAGAGGACCTTGTCTCTTTTGCGACAACAAAAATAGAGGCCATCGATGGAAACCCCCTCAACTCCTTGGATCCAACCTACAAATGTATCTGCTCTAGGCCCACCCTGGCTGCCCTCCTTTATGCCACAGGGGAAGAGGTACTCCTGCCCCCTCTGGGGTGAACCCTACAGCTGTGCTCTAAATCCATCCACTCCCTCCTCTTCAGACCCTTTGTCACTTTGTCAGTCTCAGGATTGAATGTTTAGATGTGCTCAAGTCTTTGCCATCTTCAATTAGAAGAAACCCTCTTGCTATAAATCCCCTTTAGCTACCACCACATCTCTGTTCTTTCTTTTGTTGCCTGAGTTCCTCAAGGCCCACTTCTCTTTTCCCTCTCTGCTGCCTTCCTGGGCTACCTGCTTCCACTGCACCAATGCTCACTTATACACACACGAATGACTCTCCCCTGAGCTCCAGATTCAAATATCCACTTACTGGTCACTTATATTTGCATTTCTCAAAGACACTTTAAACTCCAAATGCCCTACTGGATTTATTACTATCTTCCCAACTCTCTAAATCTGGGTCTCCTACTATTTATTCCCCTTTTCAGTAAATGATCCCAAAATCTCCCCAGTCGCCTAAAGCAGAAATTGAGGCTCTTTACTCATGCCTACCTTTCCTCAACCCCACATCTAATTAATCTTCATTTCCTATCTCCCAATCTCCTAAACATCTCTCAAGTCTGCCTCTAGTTATCTTCTTTTGCTACCAGCCAATAACCACTGGCTGATCTGCCTGCATGTAACTTACCCACACAATCCATTCTCTACAGCATCCACCAGGATCTTTATAAAAATGCAAATCTGAACCTATCACTTCCTTGCTAAAAATGGTTCAGCAATTTCTTAATGATCTTAGGAAAAAGAACCCAAAATCCTTAAAATAGTGTAGTAACAGAAATCCTATTTTGAAACACACACACACACACCTACACACTTTTATCTTTTGTCTTCCCAAAAAATTCAACTTCTCCTTAGATGGCCAGAACATCTATCTGCTAGGGAAAGATTAGGACTATAAAGAAAGAATGCCAAGGGGGAGAAGGGGGTTAATATCCAGATTTTGACTTTCAAAATGAGGTTTTGCTGCAAGCCAATAGCCATGCAAGGAAAGGTTTTCTGAATTCCTTTATCCTCTCTTTTGGCTTAATCCAGAATCAAGACTGGCTGCCCAGACTACAGGGTTCTCCACAGTACAGAGAAGGTTCCCCTTGCAAAGGCCATTTGGAGGACAAAACAGAAATACAACAAGAGTTGGGGTGAGGCTGAGTTATCCTGGAGACAATTGCTGGGCTCTGACCACTTTGAGGAGGGAGGGAGGGAGAAAGAGACAGAGAGAGAGAAAGAGAGAATCAGGGAATGGCCCAGCTACACGGTGCACAGACAGCAGACTGCAGCTACAAAGATCAGCAGAGCAAACAGTGGCCAGGAAGACAAGGGACGCTGCTGCAGAGACCAAAAGAGTCAGAAGATATTCCAGGTCACGACAGGGTTCCAAGGTCCCTTTTGTGACACTAATACGAGTACCAAGTAAAGCCAAAACCCTCCTCAATACTCTTAGCAGCCATCTTGAAGAGTTGCAGGTAAGGGCACCTGAGTCTAAGTATGTTTACTCACAAAGGACTATTTATATTTCTATGTCACACTAAGCTTTGGAACTGAAATCTTTGCTCCTCAGCAGATGGAGTTTCTGAGAAAGACAAAATTAGATAATGATCCCCCCACAAAGAAAAAGAAGGAGGAGGAGGAGGGGGTGGAGAAGGGAGGGGGAAAAAAGAAAGAGAAGATGACAGGTGATGTAAGGAGGAGAAGAGGCAGAGGAAGGGGAAAAGGGAAGGGGGAGGGGGAGGTAGCAGGAGATGTGGGAAGAAAGCATCACTGCCTCCCACCTGGGATGCACCGCAAGTCAACTTGCACCTCCACTACAATGTCCTGGAAGCCACCATGCTACATCTGCTGTCAGCCCCACCAGCCATCTCTCCTTCACTGAATTCTCAAAACACACTGGCCTCTTTTCCTTTTCTCAAAACTGCCCTGGTCCCTCTCACCTCAGAGTGCTTTCTTATGCAGTCTATTCCCTCTGTCTGGAATGCTCTTCCCTCTCCCGACCACCACCCTGTACCCAGCTAAATTGACTCTGGCCCCTCCATCATTTTCCCAAGGAAGCCATCCCTGTACTTCCCTGGCCCTGCCTGCCACCCCTGCTGGCCCAGAGTCCTTTATGCTATGGTCTCACAGCTCTCTTCCCTGATGGTAATCATAGTGCTCTTTGATTGTACCACTGATTCTGCCTCCCTGATAGACTATAAACCCCATGCTGGCAGGACTATCTGTTTTGCTCACCATTGCATCTCCAGTGTCTAACACACCATAGGCAGTCAATTAATCTGTACTGAATAAAGTAACTGCTCAGTAAATGAATAAATAAATGAATAGTACCATCTGTTCAAATATGAGATGGGCTGCCTTGTGAGAAAAGCACCTCCCATCCTTGTGTATTCAAGCCCAGTGGGATGACTGCCATCAGAGACACTTTAGAAGTGATGCCTGCACTAGATAGATGGTTGGAGTCTATACCTTCTCATCCATCTCAGAAAGCTCATGTTTCTCTGTATTTAAGTGTCCCAAGAGCTGGGAGGACATGCTATGCAGCTTCCTCTCAGACCATGAGAATGCCCAAGACACACGGGCCCAGTGTGTGCCCGAGACCAGAGGAGAGCTTTCTCCAAAACAAGATGAAGGGAATGAGCATCTGTCTGTGCCCCTGGTGGCTTTTCACGCTGGTCACCTGCAAGGTGGGGTGACAGTGTGATGGGACGGAGGAAATACCAGTGAGAAAGATCTCATAGACCTGAGTCAATTGAATTAATTTAAAAGGCACAGACACACTACTATATATTAAATAGATAACTAATAAGACCCACTGTATAGCACAGGGAACTCTACTCTATACTCTGTACTGGCCTATATGGGAAAAGAATCTATTGATAAAAAAGAGTGGATATATGTATGCATATAACAGATTCACTTTGCTGTACACCTGAAACTAACACAGCACTGTAAATCAACTATACCCCAATAAAAAATTTTTTAAATAAAAATAAATAAAAGGCACAGAGCAGTAAAGGGACTCAGAGGGTAAACTCCAAGCATTTGTCTGCTTGACTTTATTCCCTGCTGACTATAAGCTATTTTGCAAGAATGTGGACACCGCAATTGCACTGCCCACTACCATGTTTTGCATGGTAGATGCTTAACATACACCCAATACATAAAAGTGAGTAGACCAACCTTCATCACTGAGGGTTTGTTGTTGTTTCCTCATCAGCTGTTGCCGTCGCTCAAGGTAGTGTGTGTGTTTTGTGTGCACGTGTGTAAATGGAGTGCATTTGTATGGATGGGGATGGGAATACAGAATTGAGGCACCAACTTGTATTCAACATAGCAAAGGTTTTAAGTCAGAACATAGGTGTTACACATATGATGTGCAGAGAAAGACCCTCTTACAGGCATAGCCCACTACCCAAGCCCCAGTGCCTATATCTGTATCTGAAAGGCTAACAGGTTTTTTTCCTCTGGGCCTTGAAATATTTTGACTCTGAAAACCTTTAGTAAAATGAAAATGCTTTTGGACAGGGAATGATTTCAGCTTCCATCATTTTGCATTTTAGAAGGGCCTGAAACATCAGACACGAGATTATGAGTGGAGAAAGGAAGGATAAGAGGACAGGAAAATCATCAGAGAGAGAAGCTGCCAAAGGTGAGCTTGGTCACCTTTAAACATCATTTTCACAATTTTGCTTGGGAGGTCCAAGGTATAGCTGCCCCTCCTCAAAAGAACACACTGCAGATCTCTGAGATAAATGGATGAGCTCAGGTTAGCTTAGATTAGAAGAAAAAGTGCTAGACTCCCTTGAGGTTTTTCTGATCAAGGACAGCAAGCCACGTCTTGGGGGTTCTGTGGCATCAGACTGTTGCAGCCTGGGCATCTCCTGGATGCAGCAGCAGATTAGGCCACCCACGTATTACTGGAGGGATGGGGTCTGCATAACTGCTCCAGAGAGCTCAGGACCCAGGCAGACCTCGCAGAGAGCCTGCAGAGTGCAGTGTCCAGTTTTGGGAGGACCCAGGGAAGTGGGTATAGAGACAGAAATGAAGGATGGAGAGTGGGAAACAAAGAAAGAGAGAGAGAAAGAGGAGGGCAGGTTAAGCGTCTGGAAAATTACCGCAGTCTCACGGCTTTTGCTGCTTCAATGCCTGGATGAGTCATCAGCTGGTTGCCTAGGCGACAGCTACTTTCCTCCTGCTGCTGATCAATTTCATCTGTACAAAAGTCCCATGAAACTGTGAGCTGTGAAGATAATATACCCGAGTCACAGAAAGTCCTGTCAAACAAGGTCTGCATTTCAAGTGTTCTGAGCCAGACCTTATGTGTCCTTAATCATCGACCTCTGTACCCCACCCCAGGCCCCATCCCCATCCCCACTCTCTCTCTCTCTCTCTCACACACACACACACAAATGCTCACACAGACACACGCACAGGATGATGGGTCAGGACAGGGGCAAAGGCAATAGGAGACTGTCAACTGCCTTATCCTAGTCAGCCTGGAGATCATAACGGCGTCCTCACTGTCTCTCCTTAGAGACCCAGTGGGTATGTGGTCATTCTCATTTCATTTCTCCAAAAACTGCCCTGGACAATGAAATACAGCCACAGAGGGCAGTCAGGGGCAACATCCTCTGAGCTATGCCCTGCGGTCTGCACCCCTGGTTTCAGAGCAGGGGAGAGTGGCTACCGTCTCCAACCTAAGTCCTCCCGAAGACATCACTGTCCCCTTTCCCTACTTTATTTTTCCTGTTAGCATTTGTCACTACATACTACATACTAAATAGGTACTTTTTTTGCCTTCCCCACCAGAGTGTATGCTGCTTTAGGGCAGGAATTTTATTTTTCCTACTCACCGCTGCATTCTTATCTCCTAGCCTAGCTCATCATCCTGCACATAATAAGTGCTCAGTTAAAGTTTGCTGAATGAATGAATGAATAGAAATTGTTCTTAGACTACCTCACAGATAAGGCCACCCTAAAAAAAATCCAATCAATATGACCAAACCCCCTTCTGAAAGTACTAAAATGCTTGAGACTTCTGCATTACAGGCAAGATAACACCCACATTATAACAAATTAGGAAATTGTCACAGTTTCTGTGTTTCCCCCATTCTACCTCCACCATTTAGGGCATAAAGAACATGAGGAAGATCTTATAGAAGAAAGGATCCAAGTCTCACATACAATGTAGTCATCCCATAGCACAAAGCTGATAGAGCTGTCAGGCCTATAATAATCACTAAGGGCTTACAAGGTGACAAGCACATTACATGCACTTTTTGTTTCATTCTCACAACCTACATGGGAAATATTTTATAATTCCCATTTTACAATTGATGAAACAGACTAAGAGAGGTTAAATAACATGCCCATGTTACACATGCAATATATTATCACGATTCAAGCCCAGATCTGCGTTCTCAGACGGCACCCAATATTGCCTCTCTGCTTACCACACCTCTCCACTTGTCACTCTTGCCCTTTTGGTGACATTTTCAACCCTATTTTTCTCCTTCAAGCAGACCAGGATGTCACTTTTAGCCTGAAGTGTTTTGCACTTATACTGTGCTTCCTCATTTTCCAAGTATCTTCATATAAGTTATATCATTCAAGCCTCAAAACAATCCTGTAGGGCAGATAGCATCATTCCCACATTTCAGGTATAGAAAATGAGAAAAAAAAAAAAAAAAGGTTAAGTGACTTTCCTGAAGTCATTTTACTAATCAGACATGGGACTTGCACATTGGCACTTAGATGGTATTCCCACTCCAGCCCAGATGTGCTCTGGAAAAGAGCATCTAAGGGCCCTCCCAGTGTGATTGGCCCCGGTCCCTGACCACACCCTAATTTGGCTCTAAGCCCCCACCAAACCTCCGAGCTGTCCCAGAAAAGCCTCAAGCTGGCAAACATTGATCCACCTTGTCAGCTAGTCTAGACAGAGCCTGCTGGGGAAGCTCGGGGACCTCACCCCAGAAAAGCAATCTAAGATTTCAGAGGAAATCTGAATATCTAAGAAAGAGTCCAAAAGTCATAGCTTAATTTAGAAAGTGATGTCAGATATTTGTAACTAATTTTATCCTCTCTTTCCTTGTCCTGATCTCCTTGCTTCAGCCCATTCCCTACCCACCCCCTTTCCCCTTCAAAAAGAAATAACCTTGCCTCACCCACCATGAAATAAAAATGCTTTAAACTGTAGCTTTATAGACATGATTCCAAAAAATAAGTTCACAAAAGATCCTTACCAGTTCTTCCTGAAAATAGTGCCAGGTTAGGAGGAAATGAGTAATTGGAAGAAACAATTAGAAATTTTAATCCAAACTCTTATAAGATGTCAAGGCTGGCCAGCAACCAACAAGCACATAAAATTAAACACATTAATGATCCGCAAAAATGGTGAGTCTTGCCTTAACTGGTTTCTATGAAAAAGTCTACTTGCCTGCCTTAGCTATTCTTTTTTTTTCAGTATAGCTTCATTTCTCTAGGACTTGTTGGACAATTTTCCTGTCTAAATGAAAGCCATGTTTTTTCTTCCATGTCTGAGCCCATGTGTTTTGTACATGTGTCTGCATGTTTGCGTCAGTGGGAGCTGGACTGAGTGAGGACCTACCACGTGCTAGGCACTTTCCATATATAAACTCATTTATACCTCCAGTGGGTCTGTGATTGGAGTATGATTGCCAGGATTGTTTTCCTTTTACAGATGAAGAAACTAAGGCTCAAAGAAGTTAAGGAATTTGCCTAAGAACGTACAACAACAACTAATAAAAGTAATCGCAGCAATTGACCTAGTATAGTAACTGGATATCACCATTAAAAACAAAAACAAAAATAAAACAAAAACACATCCACACATTTGCTCGTTACTTTTATTTCAACACAAGACTACTTTATTCAATGATTCTAATTGAACATTAACACTAAGTGACCGGGGAGATAAAACTATGTTGAATCCTTAATGACCTCTTTCCCCACTGATGAGATCAATAATGACAATGAAGTGTTCATCCTAATTTTGTTTGGGCCAAAATTTATTCTCACTGTTTAACCTTCAAAAGCACTGTTATATGTCAAAATCATTTACAAATCAAGTCAGAAAACTTTTAGATTTTTATATCCACCCATCTCCTCAACTATGAGGGCAGGGTGATAACTATTTGTTATTTTTCCAGAAATAAGTCATTACATTAATTCTAATGATGATATGAAGCCATATTAGAGTATTTGAACAATCTACTTGAAAAGTAGATTGCATGTCCACTGCAGCATTATTTACAACCACCAAGATATGGAAGCAATCCAAGTGCCCATCAATAGATAAATGAGATGAATGGATTAACGAATGATGAATGAATGTGTGTGTGTGTGTATATATATATATATATATATACACACACACATACATATACACGATGGAATATTACTCAGCCATAAAAAATGAAATCTGGGGCTTCCCTGGTGGCGCAGTGGTTGGGAATCTGCCTGCTAATGCAGGGGACACGGGTTCGAGCCCTGGTCTGGGAAGATCCCACATGCCGCAGAGCAACTAGGGCCATGAGCCACAACAACTGAGCCTGCGCGTCTGGAGCCTGTGCTCCGCAACAAGAGAGGCCGCGATGGTGAGAGGCCCGTGCACCGCGATGAAGAGTGGCCCCCACTTGCCGCAAGTGGAGGGGGCCCCAGCACAGAAACGAGGACCCAACATACAATCAATCAATCAATAAATAGATAAATCTTTAAAAAAAAAATGCAAGTTAGGGCCCTATTGTCATGGTTATAGGGCCATGATTCTAAAAAAAAAAAAAAAAAATGAAATCTTTCCATTTGCAACAACATGGACAGACTTAGAGGGTATTATGCTAAGTGAAATCAGTCAAACAGAGAAAGACAAATACCATATGATTTCACTTATATGTGGAATTTAAAAAACAAAAGAAATGAATAAACATACCAAAACAGGAAAAGAGTCGTAGATACAGAGAACAAACAGGTGGCTGCCAGAGGGGAGGGGAGTAGAAGGAGGGAAAAAAAGGTGAGGGAGATAAGAGGTACAAACTGCCAATTGCAAAATAAATGAATCATGGATATGAAACATACAGTGTGGGGAGTATCATCAATAACTATGTAATACCTTTGTCTGGTGGCATATCATAACTAGACTTATCATGGTGATCATTTTGAAATGTATAGAAATATCAAATCACTATATTGTATAATAGGAATTAACATAGTGTTACAGGTCAATTATACTTCAAAAACAAACAAACAAACAAACAAACTCATAGAAAAAGAGATCAGACCTGTGGTTACCAGAGGTAGGGGGAGGAGGAATTAGATGAAAGTCAAAAGGTACAAATTTCCAGTTGTAAGATAAATATATTTTCCCATTTTTTGTGTGTATGTTCCCATTCATTTTGTGATTAATTTATATGGGCATTTCCCTGAAGAAAATGCAAGTTTCATTAAATATAAATGGCATAAGTTTGCTATCCTTAAAATATTAGGATTTTAAATATGGTGACCTCAAGCAGATCTGGGAAAGTTCAAAGACAGGACCAAAAAAAAAAGCAAAAAAATATCACTGGAAGCTGTGGTCTTGGCTAGGTAGTATTGTGAGAGCAAAGGATGTATGTGGCCAAGTGAAGAGAAATGAGACTACAGGGGTAAGCAAAAGCCAAACCTTGAATGGCTTTACTAAAGAGCACATCCAGAAAAATCCACTAGAGGGTTTTCATCCAGAAAATTACATGATCAATTTGGAAACTGAAGTTAAAAACATGACTCAATCAGCAGTATGATGCTGTACTGGAGAACAGAAAACACTGATGGCAGGAAGAGTGTTTATAGTGACCCAAGTAAGAAGCAATGAAAAACTAGTCTAAGGCCACATCAGTGAGCATGGAGATGTGGTAATGGATACAGAAGGGGTTAGAGAGAAAGACTATAGAAGGAAGTACAAGTAAGTAAAAAGAGCCATCCTTGAAGATGACAACAAAGGGGAAGCCTAAGATGCCACTTAAGGGGAGAAGAAACGTAGAAGAAAGTGCATGTTTGGCCAGGGATTTAATATATTGAATGTCTGATTCCTCTGTACGTTCTAGTAGAGCTATCCAGTAGAGCTCAGTGGTATCAGAACATCAGAGGAAAGTCTGGCTGGAGATAATTCATACTCATCAGTGGAAGTTGAAATTGGCTCTAAATGAGGTCACACACCATCAGGGTATGGAGTAGGAAGAGAAACATTGACATTTAAGTGGGCAAGTGTAGAGGCTTCAATGAAGGAGATAAAGCTTAGGAAGGACCCAGGAAAGAGTGACACCTCGGAAGTCAAAGGGAAAGAGAATTTCAGAAAGAAAATGGTCCACACGGTTAAAGATTGCAGAGGCTAAAAAGTGCCCTTTGTTCTGCAGAGCACTGGTGACTCAGTTTCAGTGCGGTGGGGAGAGCTGAAGCCAGAATGGAGCAGGTTCAAGAGCTGGGGTAAAGACTGCAAATACACTCACTGGTATTTTAGGGCTCATTTTCCAGCAAACAGTTCTCAATTTTTTTAATTATAAAACAATATACCCTATGATATAAAGTTTGGAAAATAAAGAAAATTGAAAACTCACCCATGATTTATATATCTTGACAAAACCACTGTACACGGTCAATTTTCTCCCAGTCTCTAACAATGTGAATATGCCTCACTTTCAAGTACCATCTCTTAAGAAACCTGAAGGTAAAAACCTTCAAATAGCCCGACATGTCCACAAAATTTATTTATAGTTTCCCTTAAATATTTCTCTTAATTCAAAGCATCTTTGCAAGAACATGGCACTACGTAACAGTCCTCAAACTTAAAACTGGGGCCATGTGTTGTTCATAATATTTCCAAGCTTTAACTTGTTTTCAGACCCTTTAGAAACCTAATTCTAGAAGAGTCTGCAATCTGACTCTTCAAGAGTATCTATACAGGGAGCTCAGCCAAGTGTTTCTCTGTCCCAGGGCTCCTCCGAAAATGTGCAAGTTGTTGTGGATTCAGGTCACTGGAAAGTGGAATGGATGCAGGCAAACATCCCACATCAGATAATTTACTGATTAGAAGCCACTTCTTTCTACCCAATGACTCATACCAAACATTCTCCAGTTTCTCAAGTCCTCAAAGCATCCCTAACTAGCTAGGCTTGCTGGAGAATGAGAACTCTTCATATCTTTTCAATGCAGCTAAGGAACCACTCATCTAACCCAACATCCCAATTTACAGATGAGCAAATCAAGGCCCAAAGAAGGAGTATGATGTCCAAGGTCATACAGTTAATGGCAAAACCAAGACCTCCTAATTTCCAGGGCTTTCTCCTCTCCCATTTTGGAACCGCCTGTGTTACCTTATGTTTTGCACTGACTGCTCACTGGATGATACACTCCTAGGAGACCATCAAACCATTCTAATCCTGTATCACCATGACCCTGAAAATCAGGCCATATTCTTTTTTCATCTATATCCTCTCTGTCCACTTCCTGATTAGAAACTTAGAATTTAGAATTAAAATTTTAAATGGTCCAGATGAGCTGGGTAAGCAATCATTAACAAACAATGAAGCTTAATTGCATTTGATCCTCATCTGGTCCCTCCTGAATTCATAAGCAGAGGCTTATAATTCCTTTATCACTAGAAACAGGGATAGCAGCCAGAGGGATCTGCAGAGCTCTGAGGAGAGCAAGCTCGAGTTCCAGTGGGGACTCTTTAGGCAACATGCTTTCAGTGAGCATCTACTGAGTGCCTACTGTGTACCATACTTGGAGCCTTGCATGGGGAATGCAAAGGCTGTTAGTCCCCAGTCTTGGTCATAAGGGGGTCTATTTTGCTCGCTCTGACCATGGCTGAATAAACTTGGATAAAGCTGAACATCTGAGGCAGTCCTATCTGGAGTCCTTAACTCTAACCCAACCTGTCTTAGGAGTCCCGTGACCATCTCTGAGCCTCCAAACAAAGATAAGAGCTGAGAGAACCAGGGACAAAAGGCAGATGAATGAATTCAATGATTGAGAGATAAACACCGCCCACCCTGGCCAAAATTTAGCTTCTTCTCTACCCTTTCATTCCTCCTCTTCTCTCCCCTCCGGAGACACCTACCAAATCCCATACCCAACATCCACCTCCCCTCACTCTCGCCCTTGTTCTCTCTCTCTCTGTCATAGTGCTTTCAAAGATATATGCTGTGTGTTTTTAATCAAGTTTCTTAACTTCTCTGAGCTTCCATGTACTCATATGTAATAACATTCACTTAATAGGACTATCAGAACAATTAAATAAGGCACTGAGTAAAAGGTACCTATCACAGTGCCTGGCACTAAACAGTTCTCTATAAATATTGGCTGTTACCATTATTATTACTGTTTTCTGGTATGACTATTACCCCTTCCCTGAATGGTACTATTTTTCCTTGGAATATTTGTGTTCAGTTGGAGATAAAAAGCCTTTAAAACCAAGCAATTGAGTTCCTAATGGTGGGGCTTCAGACCAAGAGAAGAATAGTGGGCAGGGGTCCTTCACAGTACCCTTAATCTCTCCCTGTAAGTAGCACCCACTTGGGGTTCCCCAAAGCTGCTCTCCATGTCTGGGCCTCCTCCCTGATGCCGACTGCATCTGCTGCTCTACACTCAGGGCTCCCAGACTCTGCTGCTCAGGAACACGAAGCTGAACATCATGCACTACGGGCCAGAGGCAGGACGTGCCTGGTTTCCCTCAGGGATCAGAGCAATAAAGCAGATAATCAAGTGCATCTGCCTTCAACCAGAGAAGGGCTTCTCTTGCTGGCAACTAACTCTTAGTTTTGCTGGCTCTGCCTGAGAGTCCAGAATAGCCACGGTCAAACGCTCCAGGGCCTCATCTGTGGTTTTATAATGAGGCCAGCAGATCAGACTGCTGCAACAAGAGTCAGCATAAGACTGCCTTTTCACTCTAGGGCAAGCCAACAGGACTCAGAATTCTAGCCTACCTCCTAAATGTCTCTCATTTTCATCCTACGCCTCTCCATCCCTACAGCTGCTGCCTTAGCCAGGGCTCTTGTCATCTCTCCCCAGGTAAATAATAAACAACTAATATCGACTAAGTGCTTATTATGTGCCAGGCAATATATACTGCAGAGTCTGCATGCAATTTCTCATCGAAACGTCAAAATAACCCTATGAAATAGAAATTATTGCTCCTATTTTACAGATAAAAGAAAATGAAGATGCCCAGAGACATGAACTTGACCAGCACTTTTGCCCTCCTATCCCCAACCTGTGGCCTCCTTCCCTGCTGCCCTCTCCCCATGCCAATCGCCACCCACTGCTAACCAGAGTCTCTGCCATGAGTCCCTCTCTCCTCCACCTGTCCGCCATCCACTTCCAAGAATTCCTTCCTAAATTATAAATCTGACCATGTCACTCATATTCTGAAAGTCCTTCAAGGACTCCCTGTTAGGCCCACATAGAGTCAAGGCTCCCTAAATTGGCATTCTAGACTCTTCCCAACCTTATTCAACACACCCTTCCAGTTCCATCTCCCTCTCCCTTCCACAGGCTCCGGCCACATGAAGCCACAGGCCATTCATCAAAGGCTCTCTGCTTTCACCCCTCCATCCTCCACGCACACCACCCGTCTCTGCAGAATGTAGCTTTCCCCATCTTCTGCCTGGAAAATGTCTATTCATATTTGAAGACCCAGCTCAAATGTCACTTCCCCTGGGTAATCCTGCCAAACTCCCTCAGATCCTTTATTCTGTCCCTGGGATAGAGTCTCCCATCCCTTCCCAGTCTTTTCACTAATCTGTTACTACATCAAATTGTGTGTAATTGCTTGTTGGGGGAAAGCCACCCTGAGTAGGCTGGGTGCCTTCCCAGGGTAAGGACTGTGGCTAATTTCCCAGTGCCTGCCACAGGGCCTAGTGCAGGGTAGTTTATTGAACATCTATTACACAGATGGATGGAGGGAATCATTTATTTATTCATTTAGTTACCTAGGTAGTTAGTTTATCATTGACAATGCACCAGGCACTATGCTAGGGCACTGGGGAGGCAAAGATGAATAAAAGCAAGAACTCCCAGGGGAGCCCCAGCTTTGGTCCAATGCTTATATAACTAAGAGGTTTTATTGTTTTTTTCTTGACTCCCTTCCCAGAAAACAAATTAAATTGCAGAGGCTGCAGAATACCACTTAATTCCATCCTATTTAATCTGGACACCACTGCATTACATTTAACTGCCACACTGCTTACAAAAAACTCAGTTGTCAGGTCTAAATCACAGTTTGTGCAAATAACCAAGTCAGATAGCTTGCAACTCCACTGGGACCCTAAATCCATCATGATGTTAGTTCGTTAAGTTCTATGAATTCAATTAACCTTTCTGATTAATCATGGATCAATTAACCAAACTATGCTGACAAGAAAGTACTGAGGCTTAAGGTGGTTATTTTTCTAGAGACAAGAGCTCATAACATTGGGCCATGTCATTTCATTTGATCCAAATTGAAATCTTTGTTCTTTGTCTCTCCGAATTGTCTTGTCGTTTGATAATATGATACTCAGTTCTCTAATTTTTTTTTCTATATAAGTAGACCTTATTTGACCAGTATGATGATGACACTGGAAACACCTTCTGGGCAAAGTTTCCACCTCTTTGACCCCTACAAAAGCAAACAGCACGGTGCTTCTCCCACACACAGAGGTGACTCCAGAATTCGAAACAGCAAGAGGTGGTAAAGAACCTAGAGATCATCTTATCTGAAACCCTCATTATACAGAGGAAGGAAAAGAGAGTCAGAGAAGGGCAATGACATGCCCAAGGCCATGAGACTGAGCTGAGACCAGTACCCAAGTTTCCTAAACTCAGTTCATGATAACAGCAACACAGTAGCTACCATTTGTTTATTGCCGTATATATCTGCTGATCTGTAAGCAGCATGGAGCCAAATGCTAAGAAGCTGACCTGTATTACAAGGCTAGGGAGACATAAATTCAAGTTCAGTGCTACCAAAGCAGCCCAAGTCTGGGGGAGCAGATCCTTAAGAGAAAAGAAGTGCAGAGAAGTGATTCTGAATTCTGGACCTCTCGCTCTCCAAGGAGCTGCTGATTTGTAAGCAATACACAGAAACCATTGTGCAAGGGGCTGATACACAAGGTAAAGATTTTAGCAGCCTCACAGTGCTATGGAGTCAAAATGTGGAGTTCAGGACCCACCAAAAAGATGCTCTGGGAAACACTCAAGACGTTAGCTGGGACCCTTTGTATTAGTTTCCTATTGCAACAAATTACCACAAATATAATGGCTTAAAACAACAAATTTATTATCTGATAGTTCTGTAAGCTAGAAGTCTGACATGGGTCTTACTAGGCTCAAATCAAGGTGTCAGCAGGGCTGCATTCCTTCTGGAGACTCTAGGAGAGAATCTGTATCCTTCTTTTTTCCAGCTTCTAGAAGCTGCTCTTATTCCTTGGCTTGTGGCCCTTTCCTCCATCTTCAATGCCAGCAATAGCAGGTCAAGTACTTCTCATCAAACATCACTTTGACCTCCTCTTCTGCCTCCCTCTTCCACTTTGAAGGACCCTTGTGATTACATTGGGACCACCCAGAAAATCGAGGATAGTCACCCTATTTTAAGGTCAACTGATTAGCAATTTTAATTCCATCTGCAACTTTCATTACCCTTTGTCATGTAATCGCATATATTCACCGGTTCCAGGCACTAGGAAGTGGACACCTTCTGTGGGGAGGGGCATTATTCTGCCAACCCACTCTTGAAGGGCTATCTCCAAGAAGTAAATGTGAATATGAAATAAACAGTCCTCACAAAACTGAAACACAGCTCTGAATCATCTCAATCCCAAACATGATTAAGGTGATGTGCCCCCAGTGTAACAGGCTGCCAAAGTAAAAACAGATTCTCTCTAGAGAAAGTTAACATCATCCAGAGCTTTTATAACTTCTCATATAAGATGTCCAGCATTCAAGATTACAAGACATATCAATATACAAGACCATGGACACTTGGTTTCTTTCTGCTTCCCCCACCAGAATGCAAGCAACTTGAAAACAGGGACTACGTCCTATATGTGGTATCCCTGACCTCATCCCAGGCTGTTGTGTATGATAGATGCTCTGCAAACACGTAGTGAGTGACTGACTCTAATGCCCATCACGGTTGCACGTCAGTGGAGAACATAGCTTAAAAGAAAACAGCTGGCACTGAGCAGGGGCTTCAAAGCCAACATGAAATGCTCCTAAATCCTGTAGCACCCACAAGAAGGTCACACCTCCTCCAGGACCAGCTTACAACAAACCATCTGTTAAAATAACAATAAAAATAACAACAAGGAGGAAGAAAGAAAACCAAGCAACTCGTAACAGACAGAAGGGTCATTGTGAGTGGGCAGAGAGCTGACTCCTGGTGAGAGCAGAGATCAGACCAGTATCACTGAACTCACACCTGATTTCCTGTGGTTATACTAGTCAGAACTTCAAGCCCCTCTAGCTCTTATTTATTTTGAATTTTTTTAACGTTTCTACGAGACCTGACCCTTCCAAAATCCCTTCCAGGAAACTTGCTAAGACAGGGAAGAAGGGGGGGGGGGGGCGCGTGGGAGCCAGGGCTGCTGGATGCAGATGTGAAGGTTACATCCTCTGGCCGAACCATCAACCTCTGAGCCTACACAGGGCTGCCACAGGCCGGAAGAGGAAGCACCTTGTTTCAACCGGTCGGCCATCAGAGGCACTTCTTAAAAATTTGTGCAAAAACTTAATATGTGCTATTGTCAGCTCTGGACTGGTAACGTTTTAATAAATATTCTAAATAGGAGAAATAACCATCGTTTATATGAGTACCTATTATGTGCCAGAGACTGTGCTAGGCACTTTACATGTGTTATGTTATTTATCCCTTGAAATGCCATTGTTATCATTTTACAGACAAAGATACTGAAGCTCAGTGAGGTCAACTAATTGGGTCCAGATCACACAGTGAGGAAGTGGCAGAGCCACTGGGTCAGTGTGATGCAAATGTCCCTGTTTGGCCACCGTGAAATTCTGCCTCACCTTCATTCACTAGTTCTTGTGACTGGCATATTTAAACTTCTCAGCCACTCAGAAAATGGAAAGAAAAAGAATATATTTGTTGAAGTGGGTAGCTGAGAATTTTTAGGCTTTGAGTGGGCGTTTCCCCCTTCTCTACCACACTGGCACGTAATGTTGTCCACCTCTGCCATATTTCCAGAACCCTGCAGTCCTACGGTGGGACCCCTGGGTAATGGACCACATGATTCAATGAGACTTTTCATGTGAAGCAGGTGGAAGTGAAGAGTACTGTTAGAGGGCAGATCCGCAGTTTCCTTTTTTTCTGAAACATAAAGGTTTTGTGTGAAAAGAAAGAGTTTTTGGTTCCCCAGGTATCCTTCAGATTATTCCAACATTAGCCGCTCCCTTGAGCTGTTTTTATCCACGATTTGCATGAGCACTGGATTTTGAGGAATAGTGAGATTCATTTTTAGCTCCTCGTCATCAAGAAGAGAGCCCCAAAATCAGCATTTGTGCCCAATGCTTCTCGGGTGAATTTGCCAAGGCAACGGCAGCCGCTTCTGACATCACCGAGGGAAGACACCTCCGCAGGAAAGCGGGCCCTCGCCTTCCGGATCAGCGCTGCGCTGGCCTGTGTCAGATTTTATTAATCCCCCGAGCTTCTCTGGAACTATAAGAGCTATCCTCCCACCCCTCCCCACCTCAGCAAACACAAAAAGAGAAGAAGCTACCTTTCTCTCCCTAGTCACCCTCTGGCCAAAAGCCTCAGAAAAACAAAACAAAACAAAAAACAGGAGAGGGAATCATGGAGGGGGCTCCTGAATAGTTCCCTGGCAAATCTATCTGTGACTTTGCTTTGAAATTGGAGAAAGAGGAAATGCATAGCAGAGAGAGGCTAGGGAACTTAGCAGAGCTGGAACAGAGGGTAAATCTAATCAAAGAAAGGTTAAAGTCTTTTTCTCCCCACCTGTGCTCACCTGGAGCTTCAATTAACATTAATATCACCTCTGAGTAGAACCCCCCTCCCCTGTTGCTCAATAAAGTATAAGGACTTCTCCCCACAGAGTAAAAGGGTAACCACTGGGCAGGTGAGAGGATGCCATTCTCAGCTCTACCCCTGGGCACACATGGCTTACTGCCCACCAAAGTTCAGTAGTCCTCTTCCATGGGGAAAAGCTGTCTGGAGGAATGGCTACCCAGCCAAGGATATATTTCCCAGGGAAGCCTGCATCTAGGCCTCACGTGACCAGTTCCTACCAAGAGAAGGGGAGCAGAAGTGACCCGGGTCATTCACAGGTCACATGAGACCATCTCCACTCTCTCTTGCCCCTTCTCCTGGCTCAAGGTTAAAATGGCAGAACAGGAGGGTAGAAGGAGCGTGGGTCCCTAACTCACCCATTGAACACAGTCATTGGACTGCTTTGTGAGTCAGAAATAAAAATCTCTTGGGTTAGGGGACTGGGCTTTCAGAGTTTCTCTGTTAGAGCAGCTAGAATGAACACCTTAACATAACAGCCTTATCACCAATAAGGTTAGGTCAATGAGACGATGCCTTGAGCCGGGGCTCTCGGTGCTGAGGGGCCAGCACAGCTGCGTCCAGAATTCAAAGCCACCAACCAAAGCTAAACACAAAACTTACCCTAACTGCAGTAAGACATGCTACAGCAAAATCCCTCAGTAGGGCTGTTTTTGTCCAGGACACAGGAGAGATCATGGGGCAAGAAGCAAGCGTAGGGAGTAGGCAGAGGCAGGGAAGTGGGAAGGAAGATGAGTTTGTGGGAGCCAAGGCCTCAGCTCAGCCTTGAGCCATGTCTGTGTCTCTCTGAGCCACACCGCATACCGCTGACACAGATGCCCTAGAGCAGCAGCTAGGTGTGGTAACCACCGTCAGGATGGCTGTGGGCAGGTGATGCGCAAAGGCACACGGCCAAGGCCGCGAGTGGGGACCGAAATGCAACCAGCCCTTTTCTGCCTACCTCAAGCATTGTGGCTCAGAGCTGAGTTCACCTGGAGGAAAGTCGCCTGGCACCTCGTATTAACCGTGTGCGAAGGTGCCATCCTTGACTAACCTTGCACCTGTGGTGGCACCGCGTGTGCCTGGCATAAAGGCTAGTGGGCTAGTGGTGGCTCTGACCCCTGAGCTCTTTTTCACACCAGGCCGCAAAGTTCTTACCTTCAAACCATTCTCAGCAGGAAGTCACATTCAAAGAAACAAGAATCTGATAACAAAATAAAACTAGAAGGCTTGCTTCCACCACTAAAAGAAAAATTTGCTGTCTCCCTCCTCCCTTCCTAGCCATCTTCGCCTCCCCAACTCAGAATCTGGTCCATGCTCAGTCAGATCCATGCCCCTGCTTGCAAGGGAAAAGACACGAATGCGCTTTGTTGCAGGGGGTCGGAGCAAAAGCCATTTTAGATTTCAGCCCCAGGGACCCTGATGTGTTGATGAAAAAACAGAAGGAGGACAAAGCAGGTGGCAGCAGAGGAGACCTAGGCCCAGAGCAGCCAATGAGAGAGAGGCTTTGGGGACTGGCTACTGGGAGGACAAGTGGAATTCCAAAAACAATGCTTTGGAGAGGCAACTGTGGGTGAAGTCGTTCTCACAGTGGGGTTCTCCCAGGGAAGACAACAAGTAAAGCTCCAACAGAAGGAAACAAGAACTTACACAGAGGTCTGTGTAAGGGAATTGCAATATTTCTTGCAAAATTCATCACTGAACAGGTATCATCTTTCATAAATGACAGGAATTTTCCTGATGTAGGAAATGGACACAACCTTTTCTGGAAGGCAATTGGGTCTCTCTATTAAATATTTGAATAGTCAAACACTTTGATCTCACAAGTCCACTTCTAGGAACTTACTCAACAGAAATACTCCCACTCTCAGAAACTTATCGAGAAATCTGTGCAAAGATATTCATTGTTGAAAAGACGTGCATTTTTAGTTGCTTTTCCTGTGGAAATTTGTCACTCATGTCCTAATGAGAAACATTATGCACCTGTGAGGTGGCTGGTTAGGCTTTAAGATGTCATCTGACATTGTAAAGGAGCTAAGAACTGATATATTACCATTTGTTTCTAAGCCAGTCTCCACCACTAGATTTGAGTCCCTTGAAGGCGAGGACCATGTCTTAGCCACTATCACTTTCAGACCTGTCACAAAGCCCAGTGTATAGTGTGTGCACAAGTGCTACTTGTTAAATGAATACTTGATTTAACTGGGCCTGGGTCAAAGTTAGGCTCATGCCCTCATTAGCACACTGTTCTAGGAGCAGAGTCAAGGGAAACCAGCCTCACTCTGGGATGATCTGCTCCTCTCATCTGTGTCCTTATTCCCCACTCCATGCAGTTGCTGGTTTAGGAGAGAAATAAAGGGGTTCTGGAGAAGGAAGAAGGAGAGTGTGGCTGGCAGTTTAAGTTCTTAAGATGAAATAAGTCAGGGTTTTTAGCTTGCTGTCCATACCTGGAAACTCCTGAGATTACATGCAGCCCTTTTCTGGGGAAAGTGTGTGGCTTTCATGAGCTTCTCAAAGAATTCAGGTCTAGGACATGCTAAAAAAAAAAAAAAATGATTAAGATTCACTGAGGCAAGGTATTTTGACTCAGAAAAGGCTATGTTCAGACAACCTATGCCAAAGACTAATATACCAAAGGTGGTTGAAAAACCAGGGGAAGAAGGCCAACGTCATACATAGACCTACAAATGACTCTACAAAATAAACTGTTGCACTGATGTTCCAGTTTTCCTCTTGCAACCTCTTAATACAATATTTCAAAGCATTATAAAATTTTAGAAGGTGACTATTATCATACTCGTCCAGCTCATAAGCTTACCTTAATGTTATATGTCCTAATTAAGTGTGAAAAGGTATTTTATGACTTTTAAAAAACTAAGATGGAAAGAAAAGTCTCAGAAAAAACAAACTGAGTATTTAAAACATCACCTATAAAACAAAATATAACATGGGATGTTTCATGACACCATTCACCTTATCGTAAAATTATTAATCAAACACTTTCAGGCAGGCAGTCAAAAGCAGTTAACTTGATGTGACAGCATTTCAGTAAACTTACCTCTGGAGAAAAGCGAGGAACACCATTAATCCATTTCCTAAATCCTCAGGACACTGGCTTCTCCTCATCTAACACAAATGCCATTTCTTACCAAAACAGCCATCAATTTAGCCTCAAGTTATTTGCTTTTAAAAAGCTCTGCTGCTTGCCAACTTGATTACGTTTCAAGGTGTCTTTGGTGTTCTTGATACGTCATAATGCACCAAGGTTAGATTTGACGAAAGAAATTTTCAGAAATTTGCCACAGTTGTATTTGAGTACAGCAGGAAATTCACTACTGTGTTCCCAATCATTTTCTACCATACTCCTTTATGTAATATGTCTTGTCCTGAGGCAAAACTTCCTACCTCCCTCCACCCCTTATCCTTCCACCATCCAATTAGTTCACTACCATTGACCTACAGGTTAACAAATAGCTGTAGTTGAGGCCACTTAACCCTATGCACAGAGAGATGATGGGATCACCAACACCACTTATTAGCACTTATCGGCCTGCTTCATTATGCTAAGTGCTATAAAAAGCAAATAATAAGATGCAGAACTTGGTCTCCAGATGCCTAGCAATCAAGCAGGGAAAAATCTGTACATATACAAAAAAAAAAATCTGAGCATGGGAGAGCAAAAGAGAACTAACCTGGGGGGCAGAAGACTTGGTTGAGAAATTGCAATTCAGTTTTACATTAGTTGGGTGAGTGATACAAAAGAGTCATTAAAGAATAAATAAATAAACACACACACATATGACATTTGCACTTTACAATACATTAAGACTGCTTTTAAGATCAAGCACTCCTGCATAGGACTTGTAAAATGGAGGATGCCTAGGCCAGTAGAACAAATAATAAACTGTGCATCAAAAGATTGGGACTCAGGGACTTCCCTGGTGGCACAGTGGTTAAGAATCCACCTGCCAATGCAGTGGACATGGGTTCAAGCCCTGGTCTGGGAAGATCCCACATGCCGTGTAACAACTAAGCCCGTGCGGCACAACTACTGAGCCTGTGCTCTAGAGCCCGCAAGGCACAGCTATTGAGCCTGCACACCACAACTACTGAGGCCCACGTGCCTAAACCCCAGGCTCAGCAACAATAGAAGCCACCGCAGTAAGAACCCCACACATCACAACAAAAAGCAGCCCCCGCTCGCCACAACTACAGAACACCCGCACGCAGCAACAAAGACCCAACGCAGCCAAAAATTAATTAATTAATTAATTTTTTTTAAAAAAAGATTGGAACTCTGTCCCTAACACCATACACAAAAATAAACTCAAAATGGATTAAAGACCTAAATGTAAGACTGGAGATGCCAGGGAGAGGACTGGTGTTGGCTGTGTGAACACAGCCTGAAGGGGGCTAGTGCACCACAGCTAGCTGGGAGGGAGTCCGGGAAAAAGCCTGGAAATGTCTAAGAGGCAAGAAACCATTGTTTCGGGGTGCACAAGGAGAGGGGATTCAGAGCACCCCCTAAACGAGCTCCAGAGACCGGCACAAGCCACGGCTATCAGCGTGGACACCAGAGATAGGCATGAAACACTAAGGCTGCTGCTGCAACCACCAAGAAGCCTGTGTGCGAGCACAGGTCACTCTCCACACCTCCCCTCCTGGGAGCCTCTGCAGCCCGCCACTGCCAGCGTCCCGTGATCCAGGGACAACTTCCCCAGAACACACAGCGCGCCTCAGGCTGTTGCAATGTCACGTCAGCCTCTGCGGCTGCAGGCTCGCCCTGCATTCTGTACCCCTCCCTCCCCCCAGCCTGAGTGAGCCAGAGCCCCCTAATCAGCGCTGCTTTAACCCCGTCCTGTGTGGGAGAAGAACAGAAGCCCTCAGGCGACCTACACGCAGAGGCAGGGCTAAATCCAAAGCTGAACCCCAGGAGCTGTGTGTACAAAGAAGAGAAAGGGAAATTTCTCCCAGCAGCCTCAGGAGCAGCGGATGAAATCTCCAAAATCAACTTGATGTACCCTGCATCTGTGGAACACCTGAATAGACAACGAAACATCCCAAAATTGAGGCGGTGGACTTTGGGAGCAACTGTAGACTTGGGGTTTGCTTTCTGCATCTAATTTGTTTCTGGTTTTATGTTTATTTTAGTTTAGTATTTAGAGCTTATTATCACTGGTGGATTTATTGCTTTGGTTACTCTCTTCCTTTTTTTTATAGATGTATTTTTTCTTTTTTCTCATTTTGTTAGTGTGTATCTGTATGCTTCTTTGTGTGATTTTGTCTGTATAGCTTTGCTTTTACCATTTGTCTTAGGGTTCTGTCTGTCCAATTTTCTGTTTTTTTTTTTTAAGTATAGTATTTAGCAGTTGTTATCATTGGTGGATTTGTTTTTTGGTTTGGTTACTCTCTTCTTTCTTTCTTTTTTATTACCTTTCTATTTTTTATATTTTTAATAATTATTTTTATTTTTTATTTTAATTATTTTATTTTGTTTTGTTTTGTTTCTCTTTCTTTCTTTCTTTCTTTTTTTCTTTCTTTCTTTCTTTCTCTCTCTCTTTTCTTCTGAGTCGTGTGACTGACAGGGTCGTGGTGTTCCAGTCAAGCGTCAGGCCTGAGCCTCTGAGGTGGGAAGGCCGAGTTCAGGACACTGGCCCACCAGAGACCTCCCGGCTCCACATAATATCAAACGGCAAAAGCTCTCCCAGAGCTCTCCATCTCAATGCTAAGACCCAGCTCTACTCAACGACCATCAAGCTACAGTGCCGGACACTCTATGCCAAACAACTATCAAGACAGGAACACACCCCCACTCATTAGCAGACAGGCTGCCTAAAATGATACTAAGTTCCCAGACACCCCAAAACACACCACCGGACGTGGTCCTGCCCATCAGAAAGACAAGATCCAGCCTCATCCACCAGAACACAGGCACAAGTCCCCTCCACCAGGAAGCTTACACAACCTTACCCACTGGGGGAAGACACCAAAAACAATGGGAACTACGAACCTGCAGCCAGCGAAAAGGAGACCCCAAACACAGTAAGTTAAGCAAAATGAGAAGACAGAGAAATACACAGCAGGTGCAGGTGCAAGGTAAAAACCCAACAGACCAAACAAATGAAGAGGAAATAGGCAGTCTACCTGAAAAAGAATTCAGAGTAATGATAGTGAAGATGATACAAAATCTTGGAAATAGAATGGAGAAAACACAAGAAACATTTAACAAGGACCTAGAAGACTGAAAGAGCAAACAAACAGTGATGAACAACACAATAAATGAAATTTAAAATTCTCTAGAAGAAATCAATAGCAGAATAACTGAGACAGAAGAACGGATAAGTGATCTGGAAGATAAAATAGTGGAAATAACAACCACAGAGCAGAATAAAGAAAGAAGAATTAAAAGAATTGAGGACAGTCTCAGAGACCTATGGGACAACATTAAATGCACCATATTTGAATTATAGGGGTCCCAGAAGAAGAAGAGAAAAAGAAAGGGACTGAGAAAATATTTGAAGAGATTATAGTTGAAAAATTCCCTAATATGGGAAGGGAAATAGTTAATCAAGTCCAGGAAGCACAGAGAGTCCCATACAGGATAAATCCAAGGATAAACATGCCAAGACACATATTAATCAAACTATCAAAAATTAAATACAAAGAAAACATATTAAAAGCAGCAAAGAAAAAGCAACAAATAACATACAAGGGAATCCCCATAAGGTTAACAGCTGAACTTTCAGCAGAAACTCTGCAAGCCAGAAGGGAGTGGAAGGACATATTTAAAGTGATGAAAGGGAAAAACCTACAACCAAGATTACTCTACCCAGCAAGGATCTCATTCAGATTCGATAGAAAAATTAAAACCTTTACAGACACGCAAAACCTAAGAGAATTCAGCACCACCAAACCAGCTTTACAACAAAGGCTAAAGGACCTTATCTAGGCAGGAAACACAAGAGAAAAAAAAGACCCACAAAAACAAACCCAAAACAATTAAGAAAATGGTAATAGGAATATACATATCAATAACTACCTCAAATGTAAATGGATTAAATACTCCAACCAAAAGACATAGACTGGCTGAATGGATACAAAAACAAGACCTGTATATATGCTGCCTACAAGAGACCCACTTCAGACATAGGGACACATACAGACTGAAAGTGAGGGGATGGAAAAAGATATTCCACGCAAATGGAAATCAAAAGAAAGCTGGAGTAGCAATTCTCATGTCAGACAAAATAGACTTTAAAATAAAGACTAGTACAAGAGACAAAGAAGGACACTACATAATGATCAAGGGATCACTCCAAGAAGAAGATATAACAATTGTAAATATTTATGCACCCAACATAGGAGCACCTCAGTACATAAGGCAAATGCTAACAGCCATAAAAGGGGAAATTGACAGTAACAAAGTCATAGTAGGGGACTTTAAAACCCCACTTGCACCAATGGACAGATCATCCAAAATGAAAATAAATAAGGAAACACAACCTTTAAATGATACATTAAACAAGATGGACTTAATTGATAATTATAGGACATTCCATCCAAAAACAACAGAATACACTTTCTTCTCAAGAGCTCATGGAACATTCTCCAGGATAGATCATATCTTAGGTAACAAATCAATACTTGGTAAATTTCAGAAAATTGAAATTGTATCAACTACCTTTTCCGACCACAATGCTATGAGACCAGATATCAATTACAAGAAAAAATCTGTAAAAAAAATAGAAACATATGGAGGCTAAACAATACACTACTAAACAACCAAGACATCACTAAAGAAATCAAAGAGGAAATCAAAAAATATCTAGAAATAAATGACAATGAAAACACGATGACCCAAAAACTATGGGATGAAGCAAAGGCCGTTCTAAGAGGGAATTTTATAGCAATACAATCCTACCTCAAGAAACAAGAAACATCTCAAATAAACAACCTAACCTTACACCTAATGCAATCAGAGAAAGAAGAACAAAAAAACCCAAAGTGAGCAGAAGTAAAGAAATCATAAAGATCAGGTCAGAAATAAATAAAAAAGAAATGAAGGAAATGATAGCAAAGATCAATAAAACTAAAAGCTGGTTCTTTGAGAAGATAAACAAAATTGATAAACCATTGGCCAGACTCATCAAGAAAAAAAGGGAGAAGACTCAAATCAATAGAATTAGAAATGAAAAAGGAGAAGTAACAACTGACACTGCAGAAATACAAAGGAGCATGAGAGATTACTAAAAGCAACTATATGCCAATAAAATGGACAACCTGGAAGAAATGGACAAATTCTTAGAAAAGTACAACCTTTCAAGACTGAACCAGGAAGGACTAGAAAATATGAACAGACCATTCACAAGCACTGAAATTGAGACTGTGATTAAAAATCTTCCAACAAACCAAAGCCCAGGACCAGATGGCTTCACAGGTGAATTCTAGCAAACATTTAGACAACAGCTAACACCTATCCTTCTCAAACTCTTCTAAAATATAGGAGAGGGAGGAACACTCCCAAACTCATTCTACGAGGCCACCATCCCCTGATACCAAAACCAGACAAAGATGTCACAAAGAAAGAAAACTACAGGCCAATATCACTGATGAACATAGATGCAAAAATCCTCTATAAAATACTAGCAAACAGAATCGAACAGCACGTTAAAAGGATCAAACACCATGATCAAGGTGGGTTTATCCCAGAGATGCAAGAATTCTTCAATATATGCAAATCAATCAATGTGATAAACCATATTAACAAATTGAAGGAGAAAATCCGTATGAGCATCTCAATAGATGCAGAAAAAGCTTTCAACAAAATTCAACACCCATTTATGATAAAAACCCTCCAGAATGTAGGCATAGAGGGGACTTACCTCAACATAATAAAGGCCATATATGACAAACCCACAGCCAACATCGTTCTCAATGGTGAAAAACTGAAAGCATTTCCACTAAGATCAGGAACAAGACAAGGTTGCCCACTCTCTCCGCTATTATTCAACATAGTTTTGGAAGTTTTAGCCACAGCAATCAGAGATGAAAAAGAAATAAAAAGAATCCAAGTCAGAAAGAAGAAGTAAAACTGTTACTGTTTGCAGATGACATGATACTATAAGTAGAGAATCCTAAAGATGCTACCAGAAAACTACTAGAGTTAATCAATGAATTTGGTAAAGTTGCAAGATACAAAAGTAATGCACAGAAATCTCTTGCATTCCTAAACACTAATGATGAAAAATCTGAAAGAGAAATTCAGGAAACATTCCCATTTACCACTGCAACAAAAAGAATAAAATATCTAGGAATAAACCTACCTAAGGAGACAAAAGACCTGTATGCAGAAAACTATAAGACACTGATGAAAGAAATTAAAGATGATACAAACAGATGGAGAGATATACCATGTTCTTGGATTGGAAGAATCGACATTGTGAAAATGACTATACTACCCAAAGAAATCTACAGATGCCATGCAATCCCTATCAAACCACCAATGGCATTTTTCACAGAACTAGAACAAAAAATTTCACAATTTGTATGGAAACACAAAAGACCCCGAATAGCCAAAGCAATCTTGAGAAAGAAAAATGGAGCTGGAAGAATCAGGCTCCCAGACTTCAGACTATACTACAAAGCTATAGTAATCAAGACAGTATGGTACTGGCACAAAAACAAAAATACAGATCAATGGAACAGGATAGAAAGCCCAGAGATAAACCCACACACATATGGTCACCATATCTTTGATAAAGGAGGCATGAGTATACAATGGAGACAAGACAGCATCTTCAATATGTAGTGCTAGGAAAACTGGACTGCTCCATGTAAAAGAATGAAATTAGAACACCGTACACAAAAATAAACTCAAAATGGATTAAGAACCTAAATGTAAGGCCAGACACTATAAAACTATAGATGAAAACATAGGCAGAACACTCTATGACATAAATCACTGCAAGATCCTTTTTTTTTTTTTAAAGACAATTTTTTTTAAGCAGATATTCATTTTTAATTATTTATTTATTTATTTATTTATTTATTTTTGGCTGTGTTGGGTCTTCGTTTCTGTGCGAGGGCTTTCTCCAGTTGCGGCGAGCCGGGGCCACTCTTCATCGCAGTGCGCGGGCCTCTCACTATCGCGGCCTCTCTTGTTGCAGAGCACAGGCTCCAGACGCGCAGGCTCAGTAGTTGCAGCTCACGGGCCCAGTCGCTCCGCGGCATGTGGGATCCTCCCAGACCAGGGCTGGAACCCGTGTCCCCTGCATCGGCAGGCAGACTCTCAACCACTGCATCACCAGGGAAGCCCGCAAGATCCTTTTTGACCCACCTCTTAGAGAAATGGAAATAAAAACAAAAATAAACATATGGGACTCAATGAAACTTAAAATCTTTTGCACAGCAAAAGAAACCATAAACTAGACGAAAAGACCACCCTCAGAATGGGAGAAAATATTTGCAAATGAAGCAACTGACAAAGGATTAATCTCCAAACTATACAAGCAGCTCATGTAGCTCAATATCAAAAAAACAAAAAACCCAATCCAAAAACGGGCAGAAGACCTAAATACACATTTCTCCGAAGAAGATATGCAGATTGCCAACAAACACATGAAACGATGCTCAACATCACTAATCATTAGAGAAATGCAAATCAAAACTACAATGTGGTATCACTTCACACTGGTCAGAATGGCCATCATCAAAAAATCTACAAACAATAAATACTGGAGAGGGTGTGGAGAAAAGGGAACCCTCTTGCACTGTAGGTGGGAATGTAAATTGATACAGCCACTATGGAGAACAGTATGGAAGTTCCTTAAAAAAATAAAAATAGAACTACCATATGACCCAGCAATCCCACCACTGGGCATATACCCTGAGAAAATCATAATTCAAAAAGAGTCATGTCCCACAATGTTCATTGCAGCTCTATTTACAGTAGCCAGGACATGGAAGCAACCTAAGTGTCTACTGACAGATGAATGGATAAAGAAGATGTGGCACATATATACAATGGAATATTACTCAGCCATAAAAAGAAACGAAATTGAGTTATTTGTAGTGAGGTGGATGGACCTAGAGACTGTTATACAGAGTGAAGTAAGTCAGAAAGAGAAAAACAAATATCGTATGCTCACACATATATATGGAATCTAAAAAAAAAAAATAATGGTTCTGAGGAACCTAGGGGCAGGACAGGAATAAAGACACAGATGTAGAGAATGGACTTGAGGACACGGGGAGGGGGAAGGGTAAGCAGGGACAAAGTGAGAGAGTGGCATGGACATATATACACTACCAAATGTAAGATAGATAGCTGGTGGGAAGCAGCCTCATAGCACAGGGAGATCAGCTCGGTGCTTTGTGTCCACCTAGAGGGGTGGGATAGGGAGTGTGGGAGGGAGACACAAGAGGGAGGAGATATGGGGATACATGTTTATGTATAGTTGATTCACTTTGTTATAAAGCAGAAACTAACACACCACTGTAAAGCAATTATACTCCAATAAAGATGTTAAAAAAATAAATAAATAAGTAAATGTAAGGCTGGATACTATAAAACTCTTAGAGGAAAACATAGGCAGAACACTCTTTGACATAAATCACAGAAAGATCTTTTTTGATCCACCTCCTAATAAAATAAAAACAAAAATAAACAAATGGGACCTAATTATACTTAAAAGATTTTGCACAGCAAAGGAAACCATAAACAAAATGAAAAGACAGCCCTCAGAATGGGCAAAAATATTTGCAAATGAAACAATGGACAAGGGATTCATCTCCAGAATATACAAACAGCTCATGCAGCTCAATATAAAAAAACTAACAACCCAATCAAAAAATGGGCAGAAGATATAAATAGACATTTCTCCAAAGAAGATATTCAGATGGCTAAAAAGCACACTAAAGATGCTCTACATCACCAATTATTAGAGAAATGCAAATTAAAACTAAAATGAGGTATCACCTCACATCAGTCAGAATGGCCGTCATCAAAAAATCTACAAACAATAAATGCTGGAGAGGGTGGGAGAAGAGAGAACCCTGCCACACTGTTGGTGGGAATGTAAATTGATACAGCCACTATGGAGAACAGTATGGAGGTCCCTTTAAAAACTAAAAATAGAGCTACCATATGATCCAGCAATCCCACTCCAGGGTGTATATCCAGAGAAAACAATAATTTGAAAAGATACATGCATCCAAATGTTCATTGCAGCACTATTTACAACAACTGGGACATGGAAGCAACCTAAAGGTACATCAACAGAGGAATGGATAAAGAAGATGTGGTACATATATACAATGGAATATTACTCAGTCATATAAAAGAACAAAATAATGCCAATTGCAGCAACATGGATGGACCTAGAGATTGTCATACTGAGTGAAGTAAGTCAGACAGAGAAAGACAAATATCATATATCTCTTATATGTGGAATCTGAAAAAAGGGTACAAATGATCTTATCTACAAAACAGAAATAGAGTTACAGATGTAGAACACAAACTTATTCTTACCAGGGGTGGGAGGAGGGGATAAACTGGGAGACTGGGATTGACATATACACACTACTATATATAAAATAGATAACTAATAAGGACCTACTGTATAGCACAGGGAACTCTACTCAGTACTCTTTAATGGCCTATATGGGAAAAGAATCTTAAAAAGAATGGATATATGTAAATGTATAACTGATTCACTTTGCTGTATACCTGAAAGTAACACAACGTTGTAAATCAACTATACTCCAATAAAAGTTAAAAAAAAAAAAAAAAGATTGTGGCTCTGTGTCATTCAAGTTCTGAGTTCTTGTCTCCTTGTCTCTTCCATCTGTAAAGGTAGTGATCACTAAAGTCCTGATATCTTTCCACTATCTCAACCTTTCCTCCCTTGGTGACCTTGGACAGAGCGCAAATCTAAGGGGCCTCTGTAGGTGCCCTAACAGCTGCAAAGCTGGATGCCTGGGGCACGTAACAGCAGAGTACCCAGTGCTATTGAGTCGACTGAGAAGTACCCAGTCCAGAGCCAGGTGCTAAACCCAGCTTGGAAAGCTCAGAAGAAGGAGTGAATGTGTGAGGCCAAAATATCAAGACCATGAGAGCTGACATAGGGTGACTAGGTTGATGCTTATTGGATGCATTGCCCAACTCCAGGGGGCACCATTCACTCATAATCATTGTAGATTTGTACAGTTATTTTGACACTTTCTGGAAGATATCAGAAAAGTGTCTTAGGGAAGGATGCTTTTTTCTAATCCACACCGAGTTTCAACACGGACTAGCTGGCAGGCCTGAGATAGAGGGATCATCAGGTGAGCAAGCCAAGTTCCAAAGGCCAGGGTCAAGGCTGGACCCTGTGGGCTTAGATGCCCAGCCTGGGAGCAGACATTTCCGAAGTTACAACTACTACCACTTTGAAGCTGATGCCCAAATCTCTAAACCCGACTTCCTGCCACCTGTTCTACAAGTTCACCCAGAGATTCTCTGGGACCCTTAATCCCAACCAAACAGATCTACCTTCTCACTTCCTACTTTCGTTGAAGCCCCATTATTCTCCCACTGCCTAAGTCTGAAACCCTGAAATCACTTCGGAGTCCTTCACCCCTCTCCCACTTCAGTATTCACACAGGGACTATGGCTTCTACCCTAGACAGCCTCAAAGTTGTTGGTATCTATTCCCTTGTTCTCAGACCTCCTACCGTGACCCAGTTCAAATGTTCATCTTCTCTCCCCTGAACCACACAATATCCTCCTAACTGGTCTTCAGAGCACCAGTCTTTCTGCTTGAATATATCCTATATAATGTTGGAAAATTCTCCTAAAACACTTCTTGCCCACAAACCTTCACTAACATCATCCTGCTTACAGAATCAAGGCCAATCTGCCTCAAAATAACATAATACCCCTCCACGCAGCCAACATTCACTACTATCAAAATCTTTATTGTTCACAGTTAACTAGCCAGTCATGTAGGGGAAAACAATATCTCCAAGCCTCAGTTTCCTCACCTGTTAAATGGGGATATTAACAGTACCTACTTTATAGAACTCTTGTGATGATTAAGTAAAATAATATATATAAAGTCCTTACCATGCTGCCTCTTAGTAAATGTTAGTGTTGTTGATGATGATCATGATGAAAATGATCTCCCCAAAACATCCCTCATATTGCTTTATTCAAACCCCAGATCATGATTGTTCTTTCTCATGTTCACTTTCAACCAAATTGACTCAGCTGTTACACCTTATAAGTGCGCTTGATTTAGCCATCTGGTTTGCAGTTCCCCTTTAACTTCCCCAAACTTGCCTTCTCTAGCCCTCAAGGAATGGAATGTTCTACGACCCACTGATGGAAGTAATGAAGGGTCCAGTCCACTTATTTCAACACTCGTCTGAACCTTTCTTCCCTGTAAAAATTGCCCAAAGCAAAGTTTCATTAAAGAAGCAGGGAAGACACTTCATCTCCACTCTAGAAAATGTAGGTCTTACTTGCCAATAATACCAAGCTACATATTTTTAAGGGTGTAATATACAGATACGTATATTTTCAAGAATGAAAGAGAGGCTTAAAATAATTGAAAAACAAGGAGTGAAGAGTATGAAATTTGAATTTAGACGGATAATAGGTAAAAGACCCACTCTTCCACTTCCTAGCATAAGCTCTGCTCAAGAGAATGGGACCTTGTAAATTAAACAACAGCGGTCCAAATTTGAATAATGTACTTATTAGGAAATTACTGAGTCTCGGTTTCCTCATCTGTAAAATGGAGATGATGATACCCACTCTGCAGACTGTTGTGAGAACTAAATGGCACCATCTGTCAAGGACCCAGCATAGGGCCTGGCTCGAGGCACAGAAAGGCTCCATTCCCTCCCCACTCGCTGCCCCCTGTAACTAATGCAAATTTAAAAATACCTATTACTGGTGGGTGAGCTTTACTTTCAAATATGTTTATGTTTCTCACAATTCTAGATGCTGCTAATTCCAAGATCGAGGTGCTGGCAAGGTAGGTTTAATTCTGAGGCCTCTTCTCCTGACCTGTAGGCCCCTACACTCTCACTGTGTGCTCACAGGACCTCTCTTCAGTGCATGCTCATGGACATGGAGAAAGCTCTCCAGTGCCTCTTCTTATAAGGGCACTAATTTCATCAGACCAGTGCCCCACCCTCATGATCTCACCTCAACCTAATTACCTCCCAAAAGCCCCATCTCCAAATACCATCACATGGGAGGTTAGGGCTTGAACATAACAATTAGTTGGGGTGGGAGTGGGGCAGGGGGGAGGCGGTAACACACTCAGTTTATAACAACATTATTTAACAATGCCTTTATCTATTATTATAGGATCCCAATATCTCTCCTAAGTCTCTATATCTATTTTGGGTAGTCCCCAAGAAATGTCTCCATGTGCTCACAAAACTGACATCAGCCAGTTTTCTTATCTCCTACTCCAATGCTGAGTAGGAGATAAGAGAAACTCTTATCTCCTACTCAGAGATCTCTGAAACGCTCAAAAATTTCGCCAAGGCATTAAGTTTCCAGCGTTCCCAGAAAAAGGCCTTCAGCTATAGCCAAGGCTGTGTTGCCTCCTGTTCCTGCTTCTTCTGGGTCTGCTGTGCCAGCCCCGAGCAGCTACTCCGGCGCCAGAGCCGCAGATGTTGTCAGTGCCCACCACCACCTCACAGCCAGAGACGTCAGTGTCCCACCCAGTGAAGCAACAGAAGACCCCCCACCTTGGGGCTGGGTGTCTCAGAGATTTCAGACAAACGTCTTTCCTCCTCCTCCTCCTCAGGATGCAGGCAAGGGCCTTCTACTCACGGCACAGGGAATGGCATTTAATAGGCACTCAATAAGCATCCTTTAACTCATGGTGCTTGAGCTAGAGAGAGTCCTGAAGAATGAATGTTGTACTCAAAATTGACCTGATCTCTGACTCCAGGGTGTTATTCTTCAATGACACTGTAAGCCTCAGTTCTCTCTCCCCTGAGCAAGACAAGTTGGTTCCTCAAGTCAAAGCTTTCTACCAGCATGCTGCAAGTGGGTCACTGCTGGGCCAGGAGATATCATTCCCTCAAAGTGTCCAGGGTTGCTGGGCTGGGACTGGGGAGAAAGAGTTGCAGAGCAGAGCCCCTCAGGTGATCAGCAGCCCTGGCAGTTAACTCCACTGTGCCGTACAGTTACTGTCATTCTCTCTGTGCAGTATAATTACAACCATTGCTATCTAGTATAAAATGGAGACGGTTGAGAAGCACTGCCTCATGCTAAGAAAGCCCCCCAAGCAGGCCATTGCCTCATTCTGTCATGTCTGTACCCTAAGACAAGTCTTATTTAGGGAACAGGCATAGTTGGGATCCTTGAGCAAAAGACTTGGGGACTGACCAGAAATGAGAAGTGGGGGAGGCAATGGAGAGGGAGGAGTGAGAATGACTCTGACTGTGGCCAGCTCCATCCTTGGATGGCAGAAATCCGGGTTTGGGTCTGTGTTCAGCTTTTTACTTTGGACAGGATGGGTGTTGGGATGGGGATACATTTTCTCATCATCTGGTGTCTTATCTGTAAAATGGAAATGGTAATACGAAAAATGTCTCCTCTTTTTCTAAGTCACGTGTTTGTTAGTGAAAACCAAACGAGACTATATCTGTGACGGTGCTTAAGCAACTATAAATACCGTGGAAATATTATGACTAGTATAATTTTCTATCTCATTGAAACCTTGATTCTCTAGCATGCCCTCAACTTTTCCATCTCAGGGATATTTGCATTTTCAGAGACAGTCTAGAAAAAAGTCAAAGGAATGAATGGTGAATGCTGAAATATCATCTTTATGCAAGAAAGCCTTCTGATTTTTTTTTTTTAATGAAGTATGGTTGATTTACAACATTGTGTTAGTTTCTTGTGTACAGTAAAGTGATTCAGTTCTGTATCTATCTATCTATCTATCTATTTTTCATATTCTTTTCCATTATGGCTTATTATAGGATATTGAATATAGTTCCCTGTGCTATACAGTAGGACCTTGTTTATCTATTTTATACATAGTAGTTTGTATCTGCTAATTCCAAACTCCTAATTTACCCCCTCTTCCCCTTTGGTAACCATAAGTTTGTTTTCTATGTTTATGAGTCTGTTTCTGTTTTGTAAATAAGTTCATTTGTATCATATTTTAGGTTCCACATATAAGTGATATCATATGATATTTGTCTTTCTCTGTCTGACTTACTTCACTTAGTATGATAATCTCTAGGTCCATCCATGTTGCTGCAAATGGCATTATCTTATTCTTTTTTATGGCTGAGTAATATTCCATTGTATACCTGTACCACATCTTCTTTATCCATTCATCTGTTGATGGACATTTAGGTTGTTTCCATGTCTTGGCTATTGTAAATAGTGCTGCTGTGAACATTGGGGTGCATGTGTCTTTTTGAATTATAGTTTTCTCTGGATATACGCCCAGGAGTGGGATTGCTGGATCATATAGCAACTCTATTTTTAGTTTTTTAGAGAGCCTTCTAATCTTGAACAGGGGACTCTGAAAGCTGAGTGGGAAGAGGCCCCGGGAGAGGGTGTCATAAACAGAGTGGCTATAAAATGCTTATAAATTTCCATTACTTTTTTGAACTTCCACAGTTCTTTTCCTCTTTTTTTTAACCTCTTTAAGTTGTGAAGTGTCACAGAGGGTCAGAATGAGAACTCTCTCTGGTGAGGGTAAGTAAAGGTGAGAGCAGGAGTCAGCCTAGGGGGTGTGGTGCAACGTGGGCCAGGCCAGGACTAGTTCTGACTAGGACTGAGGGTGATGGTTGGGAGAAGAAAGTGTGGGCTCTGTGGTTTCTTTGGTTATTGTGCCTTTTCTTCCCTCCACCAATTGGAAAGATGCCAGGGGGATAATGGGCCCTGAAGAAATAGACTTTGATAGAAATGTCTCTGACATTTAGCCACATAGACCATTGTCCAAACGTGGTGAAGTACACTTAGTGAAAGATACCCCTTGGCTATGCCTTCATTCAAAAGAGGAGAATTGAACATTTTGGGAGGCAATATAGGTTCGCTTCTTTTTCTTTTTGGAAAATATTTTTATTTTCTTTGTTTTTTTTTATGATGAGAGATATAGAGCAGAAAGCATCAATCCTGGGGGGGCGGGGTGGGGGGATGGTGGTGGGATGAATTGGGAGATTGGGATTGACATATATACATTAATATGTATAAAATAGATAACTAATAAGAACCTGCTGTATAAAATAAAATGTAAAAAATAAATAAATAATACTGGGAAAGAGAAATTTAATGCCATGACCTAGAAAAGCCATCTGAGGATGATGCTTTTCTTGTCGTCTTTTTAGGCCCAGTGCCTTTCATGAGGCTTGCTATACAGTAGACACTCAAAAAATACATGTTCAGTAAACTACCAATCATAGATCAAATAGCTTTTAATTTTTTCTCAAAGGGTCTAGGTGCCTCACACACAGATGAATGATATATAATACAAAAGAACATTAATAATTTTAAACAAACAGAAGAAAATGGAATAAGCAAAGAGACATTCAAAAAAAAAAAAAAAAGCAATTAGTCCTGAATATGAATCAATGATCTATTCCCAGAGAGTAAAATGCCTCTTGCTTTTGTATAACCATCATAAATAAATTGAAAGCATTATAATGTGGAAATATTTAATCCACTTGTACACATACAAAAAATCCCCACATTGAACCCTATGGGGAAATATTCTTCCATTTCTTTTCTAGTGCACATAAACCTGTTTTTTCAATCTTGATCAATCCTATGTAGCAAATGCATGTATATAGAAGGAAGCAACCCCCTTCTCTCTTGAAAGAGGGAGTGTCATCTTTCTTTTTGCAAGATGGTTGTGATAGGTAAATCTGATTCTTATTTTTCACGAATTAGTGAGAAATAAGAAGAGTGAACTAAGGAATCACTTTGCCGTACACGAGAAACTAACACAATATTGTAAATCAACCATACTTCATTAAAAAAAAAAATCAGAAGGCTCTCTTGCATAAGGGTGGTATTTCAGCATTCATCACTCATTCCTTTGACTTTTTTCTAGACTGTCTCTGAAAATGCAAATATCCCTGAGATGGAAAAGTTGAGGGCATGCTAGAGAATCAAGGTTTCAATGAGATAGAAAATTATACTAGTCATAATATTTCCATGGTATTTACAGTTGCTTAAGCACCGTCACAGATATAGTCTCGCTTGGTTTTCACTAACAAACACGTGACTTAGAAAAGGAGGAGATATTTTTCATATTACGATTTCCATTTTACAGATAAGACACCAGATGATGAGAAAATGTATCCCCATCCCAACGCCCATCCTGTCCAAAGTAAAAAGCTGAACACAGACCCAAACCCGGATTTCTGCCATCCAAGGATGGAGCTGGCCACAGTCAGAGTCATTCTCACTCCTCCCTCTCCATTGCCTCCCCCACTTCTCATTTCTGGTCAGTCCCCAAATCTTTCCTCAAGGATCCCAACTATGCCTGTTCCCCAATCCCAATTTCAGAGACCCTCACTTTCCTGAAGTCGGGCAATTGCCTGAAGGGCCCTGGGCCCATCCACCCTTCCCCACTCCGCCCCAGGAACTCCACTCTACACAGTTCAAAATAACAAATATTTACTGAGCACCTACGATGTGCCAGGCCCTGGGCATTAGAATACAGCAATGGAGGATTAGATCCAAAAGTCCTTCTTCCAAATAGGAACTCTCTTACTTGATTATGCACCAAAATCCCATAGATGTTTATTTCAATGGTGAAAGTAATCATAATAACGGCTAAAAGTTATGGAGAATTTAGAATGTGTGAGGCCCTATTCTAGGCATTTTACTTATACTAACTCATCCAATCCTCATAACATCCCTATGAGGTATTATTCGTATTTAACAAATGAGAAAACTAAGGCCAAGACAGATTGCCTAGCAAGGCTACACACCTACTAAGTGGCAGGGCAGATGTACACACAGGCGGCCTGGCCCTGCAGTTCGCACTCTGAACTCTTATGCTATGCTAAGAACCAGTGGGAGCAGTGGAAAGGGAAACAACATTCAATTCAGTAGATATTAATTTAACACTAACTATGTGCTCAGAACAAGGAGTTAGAGATGAATGTAAGCGCCTCCAAGAGGGAGCTTCCTTCCTCCACACCCCCCTTCAAAGACAAGGTCAGCCCATGCAAACACACTTCCAACAGAGATGATAGCCTAGCCAGTGGGGCCTCATGCCTCCAAATCCATTCACCCATTCTGTCCACACTCCCTTTACCCTGCCCTTCCTCTCTGACCCTCACTGACACTACACCTGGATGCCAATAGTCACCTAAGGCCTCCTTGTTCTGATGACCCTTTGGTTCTGTGTCTCCAGTCCAGTCTAGCACTCCCTCTGATTCTGACACTCAGCCTCCAGCCTTCACACTGCCTGACTTGAATAACAGGTCAGTCCATTCCCAAACTAACCTCTACCTCCCCCGACCTGGAAATGGGTTAAGATGCTAGCTTACACTTCATAGCAATCTGCACAATATTCATGCTTGATCCACCTTTGTCTCTTTGACTCTTTATTCATTTATTCCTTCAACAAATAATGTGCATGTGCCAGGCAATGTACAAAATGCTCCATTCATATGTATTAGTCCTTTAAATCCTCCCAAGATCCCCATTAGGTTTTTTTTTCTTTTAACATCTTTATTGGAGTATAATTGCTTTACAATGTTGTGTTAGTTTCTGCTGTACAACAAAGTGAATCAGCTATAAGTATACATATATCCCTATATCTCCTCCCTCTTGCTTCTCCCTCCCACCCTCCCTATCCCACCCCTCTAGGTGGTCACACAGCACCGAGCTGATCTCCCTGTGCTATACGGGGATGGACCTAGAGTCTGTCATACAGAGTGAAGTAAGTCAAAAAGAGAAAAACAAGTACGGTAGGCTAACGCATTAGGTTTTTATTACCTCCATTTTATATATGAGGAAGCTGAGCTCTTGGCACTTTTGTCAGATTCTCTGGGAACCATTTGCTAGTCTGTGAGCTCCTAGAAGCTGGGTCTACCTTTCACTTTTCTGCCCCAGGTGCCCAGCAGGCACCTGGCAAACGGTTGTTAAATTGTACTGGATTAACAAGCCAGTTGGGCATTCCTTGCAGTCTGGCTCCTGATGATATTCAGTACAGATCTTGCTGTTCTGAGGGCCCTCTGTCATTCATATTCACGCAACAGAAATTGACATGAACACCAGACACTACCAGAGCTTTGCAAACTAGGAATGGCTAGAAATCTCACCCTCCCCACGTGTCCCACAGAACAGAACCAAAAGCAATCATCCAGGGTTAAGGGGTGAGCACACAAGCAGTGAGGGCCCCTGCCAGCCAGGTCCCTTCCTGAGGAGGTGAGCTTTCAGCCTGGGTACCTGGAAAAATCACACGCACAATATCTGCTCCTTCCTGCTGCCCTGGCGGCCTTGACGGCTGTCAGCTCTCTTCTGACAGATCCTTATGATAATGAGCCAATCGTGCCACTTCGGGGCCTTGCTAAGTCATCAGATCCCTGGGTGATGCCATCTGCTGGAAGGAAGAACACCCAGAGATTCTGATCCCAAGGCAGCAGCCTTTCAAAGGGATTTTAGCCTCGGACTCATGCCAGACACAGAGGCACTAAAAGTCAGGCCTAACCTGACACTGCAGGGTTTAGAATTCAGAGCCAATAGACCAAGTGCCCCCAAGGAGAAAAGCAAATGATTTTCTGAGGACAGTGGGACCTGTCGTTTCCTCTTAGGAGCCCATTAATGAAATGATCATAAAAATAAAGTATCATTAAAAGAACATATTTAGAACAATTGTTCCCTTCAGCGGGTTGTAATCCCTGTAGCTCTCAGGGAACAGCTTTGAGCTCTGCATAGCCGCTCCCACGCAACACTCAATCTGTCTGCCGCAGAGGGGAGCGAGTCAGCCTGCAGCACGGAGGGGACAAGGACAGCCTCTACCCTCCCCACTGTAACTCAGCAGCTTGGCTGGGTTTTCATGCAAAATGAGCTTTTAACCCCAAATAACAGGTCACTTCTCTGTGTTTCAAAAGGAAGAGTATCTCAGAGGTTTCCAAATTATGAGGACAGCGGCCTGCCTCAGAAGCAACTGTCCCCCTCCTAAGCAGGAAGGATGCCCACCCAGGTCCTCCCCAGTCTGGGTTTCCAAAATGCAAAACTCTGTATGCATCTTTGATCCCTCATATCTGTCGGTCCCTGGCGTCTTCAATATCCCCAGCTATAAACTGGACTTCACCAGACTTCCTGACATGCACTGCAGGCATTCATCCATCCATTCATCAAGGCTTATTGAGCAGGATTACACGCTAAGTGCTGTGCCAGGTGTTAGGGAATTCGGGCTGTGAAGGTTGACCCACAGCATCCTCCTGGATCAGTCCCATTCGGCCATTTCTCTCTATCTCCCCTTCCCACAGTAGCAAAGAGGGACGCCCTGCAGGTGAATAAGCCAGCCTGGACACTGGCAGGCCAGCCAGGATTGGAGGAGCGCCTGCCTTCTCCCAGCCCACTGTCTGCCTGAGTTACTCTTCCTAGAGGCTCTGCCCCAGAAGCCCAGCGGCCAGTGAGGGTCCAGGCCAGGAGCGGTGATGCAGATGGCATCACACAGCCTTGTGTGGACAGAACACAGAGCTGAGCTGGGCAGAACAGGGCCTGTTTCCACCCGTTACCCGTTCCAGCCCACTCTTACACTGGACAGAGGGGCTGATTCCACCAAGGGCCAGCCTCCCAAGCTTTCCCTCCCTGGGGCTGCGGGATGTCCCCTCTTCTGTGTCCTGCCCATACTGGGAACTGTGCTCCAATTGCCCCCCCCCGGGAGTCCCCTGAGGAGTCCTCTGCACACCCAGGGCTCGTGGACTGCTGCCAGGGCCGTCCCCTTTCTGCCCTGCCCCCTCCTGCTTTCCGTCCACCTGACTCCTTCCCACGCTTTCCAGGGAGCCCTCAGGAGGCAGTTGGCTCCGTGATACCTAACTCTGTCATCATCCCTCCTCCATTTCCTCAGTCATTTCTGTTGCTCTCTCCTAAACACCCACAAATCTGCATCTAATCCAGCATCTCAAAAGGTAACAGTCAGGAATCTGTCATGAGATGCTCCTGTCCACACCATGTAGGAAGCAGCTGCGACCTCCAGATTCAGGGACAGCGCTTCCCAGAGGCTGCAGATGACCACGATGTTCTTACACTTGGACCTTTCTCCCAGCAGCTCCTCGAGTCAATTTCCTCACTGGCAGGTCTTCCCTCACTGCAGCCACAGTGGTCCTTCTCAAAATTCTGCCTGTCTGGCCATGTCACTTCTCTGCTTAAAACCCTTAAATGAGGCCACACAGCACAGTGGCTAAGATCATGGACCCCGAAGCTGGACTGCCTGGTTTCAAACCCCAACTCTCCCATTACTACCTGGGTGACCCTGAGCAAGTGACTTAACTTTTCTGGGCCTTGGTTTCCTCATCTGTAAAATGGGGATAATAATAGTATCTGTCTCATTAAGAATTGCTAGAAGGAGTGATTAAAGTTAATATTGGGCTTAGAACAATATGTGGCACAGAGTAAGACTCCCATAAATTCTTTTTTTTTTTTAATGAAGGTTCTATGTATTTATTTATTTGGCTGTGTTGGGTCTTCGTTGCTGCATGCAGGCGTTCTCTAGTTGCGGCGAGCGGGGGCTACTCTTCGATGCGGTGCGCAAGCTTCTCATTACAATGGCTTCCCTTGTTGGGGAGCACGGGATCTACGTGCACAGGCTTCAGTAGTTGTGGTACATGGGCTCCGTAGCTGTGGCTCACGCGCTCTAGAGCGCAGGCTCAGTAGTTGTGGCACATGGGCTTAGTTGCTCCGTGGCACGTGGGATCTTCCCGGACCAGGGCTTGAACCCATGTCCCCTGCATTGGCAGGCGGATTCTTAACCACTGCACCACCAGGGAAGACCAAGCTCCCATAAATTCTTATTGAATAGAAGAAGAGCTTCCCACTACCTCCCATTTAAAATCCAAGTTCCTTAAATGGTCTCAAAATGTCTTCGTTATCTGCTTCACTGATATTTTCCTTCTCACCCTCACACCCTCAAGCCAGCAGGCAGAGCTTCAGACACTGAGCCTAGTTTAAACCCTGAGTATACCTCTGCCTGCACCCCCTCCCCGTCTCTCTCTCTATCTCCTTCCCCATCCCCACCTTTATTTGGACTTCTCTTCTGCCTGGAAAACTCTTCCCCACTAGCTCTTGGCCTGACTGTCCATCACCCTGCTCAGCCCCTGCCCACACTGAGTTTAGTGGCCTCTCCCTGTGCTCATATGGCTCTCTGGGTTTTTTTCGGGGGGAGCGTGTTATACATTTTATTATCCCTTCCTCTTTTGAAGTCTCTTTCCTAAACCAAATATGTAAATGATGAATCGTTTGGCCAAAGTATTTGCGAACACTGAATCCGGTTGCTCAGTCAAGATGAAAGACTAAAATGCTGAGTTTTTTGAAGAAAATGATTCCATATTCACCCCTAAGCTGTTCACTAGCTTAGGGGCTTCACACCAACTGTACTGGCAAAGAACAAAACATGCACTGGCCTGTAAAACAAAACAAGCAACCAGCTCATATTATGACAATGAAGAGAATGCAAGCTGAACCCGTATCAGGTGGTGGCTCCCTGTTTTGTACCTCCCTCATGGCACCTCCTAGGCTGTATTCTAATTGCTTGTTTTCCACTAGCCTAAAAAACCCAGCGGTCTCCTCAGCCTGTCGCACAGTGCTTATTACCTAGTTGGTGCTCAATGAATACTTGATGAAAGAACAAATGTCCAAGCTGTATGACAAGTCAGCCCTCAACCATATTCCCAACCCCCAATCATTCCAGATACACTCACTGTTTGGACACAGCTCTTAGTGCCAAGAGGAAGATTCTTCTCTTCCCAGGATATTCAAACCCCAGATGGATGGGGAGGGTGGGCAGGTGGTGGCAGGGAAGGGGCACAGGCTGAGCCTGGTTGACCAAGATGTAACAACGAGCAGACTTGAACCTCATCTTCAAAACGGCAGTGTTCCAAAGAGCATGGGACCCTGCAACATTGAGGGAAGGACACCTGGACCACTGGGTGGGATCAGAGACCTGGCCATCCACTCACTTGCTGGACAGTCTTCCTGCCTCTCTAAGCCTGAGTTTCCCCACCTATAAAATGAGGGGCTTGACGTTTATGCTCTCCAAGGGTTCTTCCAACTCTAAATATATTTGAGTCTATACAAAGATTGAGTATGACGTGATTTAAGCTGTGTCATTCCTCCTTGCCAAACATCTTCAGTGGCTCCCCACTGCCTTTAGAATCAAGAATCAATACTACACTGGCTAACATGGCTGTGTGCTCCCACTGGCCTCTTGCTGCCTAACACCCAATTTCTCATTCAGTTGAAACTCTTCCCTTTACCCATTAGCCAGGTCCATTCTCTGTTCCTACATTAGCTGGTTATTCTTTCACCCAACGTGCCTTCTCTCCTCTCTGCAAATCCGGCATCCTCCCCCTTTTCAAGAACCAAGTCAAATCTCAGCTCTTTCACGCAATTTTCCCCAACCATCCAAACCCATGGGGGCCTTGGCCTTCCTTGTTTGCCTACATTTATGGTCCGTATACGTGGTATCATGTAGCATTATTTATTGTCTTCCATCTTGCCGTCATTGATTCCTATATATTGCTATTTTCTTCTCATTAGGAATGCGAGATTCTCAAGAAAGAGTCCCTATCTTCTTTCTTTTCACACTTTCCTCTCATTCTGCCTCATACCTGTTAGGCAAAGACTAACATTTAGTGAACACTGGCTGAATAAGTAAGTTGCTGACTGAATCATACATCTTCCGAGTGTTCATGGGTGCTCAGAGAAGGATGCTAGATGCTAGTGATACTATTTAGGGAGCTCTGGTTTATCAACCACGAAGGTAGTTTTCAAAAACCAGGATGCCTCAGTGTTTCCTGATAGGCTCACAAGTAACCACCCAGTGACCTCCCTTGTGAGTCTGAGGCCCTTTCCACTGAGAAAGCTACAGGTTCCTAACTCTCCTCTCTCCTACCTCACGCTCACAAAGCCTTGGCCCCATCGCTGATGTTACCAAAGAAATCAAATCTGAAAAGAAATGCAAAAGAGGAGAATCTATCAAACTGTCCCATCTCCCTTTGGGTCTTCTGCCCGATGCAAGTCCAGCTCTGACTTTGTGGACCCAGCCTACTTCTCATGACTCGTTTTTACCTAAAATGGGCTCTCTTGACTGTCTATTCTGAAGTATGCAGCGTTGCTCCTCCTTCCATGAGTCTTCCAGCAATAGGAGAATCGAACACTCACCTCCTTCTTCCCCTCCTTCTCCTGCACAAGCTTTCCATCACAATCATCATCAGAACCACACTGGCCACAGGTAACACAGCACTTTCACAGCCCTTACGTCATTTCACCCTGCATCTTCCCTCGGCTGTCAGTGGAGAACCAAGATTCTCAGTGGCCCTGCTCCCCCATCCCCCCCACAGTGCCATCCATTCCCAGACCACCGCCTGACTTCTATGGACAGAGTGGCTCATGGATGTGGTCAAGGAGAGTGTCCCAGACAGATGAAGAGTGGCAGGAGCCAGGAAATGTGGCAGAAGAGGGCCGTGACAGGAGGATGGGCAGAAAGCTAAAACCCAAAGACCAAAGCAAATTGTCAGTGTAGATAACAAGACCCACTTAGAAACCTGTATCTACCTCTTTGGGTATCATTTCCGGCTTGGGGTTTCCTTGGTGTCAGGATAAGACTAAGTCTTAGAATAAACGTTGAGAGCAGCACTTCCTTTCCTCCCAGACACCAGATGGTGCCAGATACAGATTTCTGTTAGCCACAAGTCAATCTTAGAGACTTAGAGAAGCCCTCCAACAAAGCCCCAGCAGGTAGGCAGCCCCCAACTACGAACGGATGGTGCCCCATTTGTGTCGAAGTCAGTTTTTGTGAACTGAAAAGGCATTTCCCCATAGAGTTATTTTCATAAAAGATGTCTAGGTTCCAAAACCACCTACAAAAACTTATTTCCACCCCCCAAGGTAGCTGAAATGGTACACATTTGCAAAAAGAAAAACCACTTGGGGGGAGGTGGTGAGTGTGATACAAGAAAGGAATACCCAATAGATAAAGAAGATGTGACACATACATACAATGGAGTATTACTCAGCCATAAAAAGAAATGAAATTGAGTTATTTGTAGTGAGGTGGATGGACCTAGAGTCTGTCATACAGAGTGAAGTAAGTCAGAAAGAGAAAGACAAATACCGTATGCTAACGCATATATTTGGAAACTTAAAAAAAAAAAAGGTTCTTAAGCACCTAGGGGCAGGACAGGAATAAAGACGCAGATGTAGAGAATGGACTTGAGGACACAGGGAGGGGGAAGGGTAAGCTGCGACGAAGTGAGAGAGTGGCATGGACACATGTACACTACCAAATGTAAAATAGATAGCTAGTGGGAAGAAGCCACATAGCACAAGAAGATCAGCTCAGTGCTTTGTGACCACATAGAGGGGTGGGATAGGGAGAGTGGGAGGGAGACGCAAGAGGGAGGGGATATGGGGATACTTGTTTATGTATAGCTGATTCACTTTGGTATACAGCAGAAACTAACAAACATAAAGCAATTATACTCCAATAAAGATGTTAAAAAAAAATGGATACCCAAAAATGATTTTAAATAATGAGTAAAATTAGACTGAGAGTTCCTTGAGGGCGTGAACTTTTCTTATTTAGTTATCTTTCAGCTTTCGTGATCTTAGCTCACAGCCTACCACTGAACGTTTTCGCTCACTGAATTCCTGTGCTTGAGAATAAAGCAGGTGGGTAAGGAGGAATCTGAAGACTTGGGTGGATTTTCCGAACTGACTTCCAGAACTTTACATCCTAGCTGCCCCAGTTGTCTAATGTCACTTCAGATCTAGAACTTTCCTTTCCTTTACACAGATACATTGGTGGCAATATTCGTGCATTTATTATAATAAGATTCCTCTTTTTTTGTCCACAAATCAACTAGGCAAATTAAAAGGGAAAATGGAGGAGACAAAACAAAAAGAAGTTAGTGAATGGGGGAGATTTTCCTAAGGTATCTGGCCAAAAGAGGGGAAAGAAAAGGAATATTCTTCAGCTAGAAGAAGAAAGACAACAAAAGAAAAGAAGAGAAGAAAAGGGAAGAGGAGGGGAGAAGAGGGGAAGAGAGGGGAGAGGAGAGAAAATCAAGACAAGACAGGGACAGAGAGTAGTCACCACACTGCACGTTCCTCCCAGGATGGGGAAAGAAAGGTGGTGGCCAGGAAGAGATATGAGAGGCGACACACCCAGCCTCCAGCACCTTCACCAGGGCGCCTTATCCATACCTGCTGGCACTTGAGTGGGCCTATGTGGCTGGGCCAGAGGCCAGGGTTACTTTTTGGTTTCACTGTTTAGGAGTTTCTTTACTTTACATTTTTGTTTCATGAAGTCAGAGAAGACCAAGCTCCAGGCTAAAGATCTTCTATTGGCATTTTGCAAAGGTAAATGTGGAAGATCCATCCCTTCACCTTTGGTTTTCCACCTATATGATAGGAGAAGAGAATACAGACTCTGGAGTCTGATAAAGGCTTACAAATCCCAGCACCACACTTCCTCACTCGATGACCTTGGGAAAGTTACTTAACGTTTACCAGCCTCAGTTTCCCCACTTATAAAATGGAAAAACAATAACTTCCTCAAGGATGTGAGGATTAAGAGAAATATGGCATGTAGCCTGGCTCAGTTCTTGGCATCTGGCGCATTCTCAGACACACAGTAGCAATCATTTTTGTTAATATTATAGGACTACTATTAGTGTTACAAGACCGTTAAGATTACAGTGAGAACCAAGTCACCTCATGCCAGCCCTCAACTGTGGTCCATGAAGAGACACACCACGCATCACGAAGCAGGATGACTGCCGGAAGAAGAAATAGCAAAAGGAGAGGCTGCTGGCTGGGGACTGAGCACAAAGTCACATCATGACCCAGGCCTGCAGGACAAGACTGTCCTCCCAGCACCAGAGCTCACTGGGAAGATGTACATTCAGCAGGTGGGGACAGGAGACATTTGCCACACTGCCCAGAAACGAACCCACTTTCTACTTGGGAGAATTTCCTCTTTTGTGAGTCTTCAGAGGAGAGAAGCCACCCCGTTCACACTACAGAAGTCAGTGGACCATATCACCCAGGATTATGACTAAAGCACCTTGTGCCACCTGCCTCATGACCCACCAGGGCCAACCTCGTCCCCGCCTGTTTGCCAGGCCTGCTTTTCCAGCTTCCCAATGAGCGGCAAGCCCCAGAGTCTGTTTCTGTTCTTTACACACAAAGGATCCCTACCTGGCACCAAAGTCAGTGATGCCCTTTACCCCTTCACCAGATCACTTCCCCACCCAGAAGCTATAGATCCACCGTGCTACCCTAAGCAGAGATGCTCTGTACCCCACCCCCCAAATCAAGGACCACCAGCCCCTCTCCCAATGTCTTGGGTGGCTGGATCCATTACCTCCCGGACAGTCTTTCTGACCTTGAAGAGCTTTGATTTGGGATAAGTTCCCACTTACAACAAAATACCATCTGGCTGCTTGAAACTTCCACCCATTAAACCTATTGGCTCATCAGATTTTTAGAGAGCACCTACTTTGTCACAGGATTGAAACAAAACAGAGTTCCTGCTTTTATGGAGGTTTGCATTCTAGTGTGGTAATAACAAAAAAAACAAGAACAGAAAACAGTTATTGAGTATGTAGGCAGGTATGCTTGTAAACTCTTTGCAGGAAAACGTTCCTTTAATGCTTACAACTACCCTTTGAAGCAGGTACAATCATTATCCCCCATTTTATAGGTGAGGAGATGGAGTTCAGAAAGATCAACAAACGTGCCTAAAGTTAGATGCTCAGAAAGAAACAGGACAGGGATCTGAACGAGGCAGGCAGACTCTACGCCCAGCGTCATACACCAAGGCATACTGCCGCTCAAAAACTGCCCAGAAACAAGTAAATATAGGCGTTCACCTGTTAACATGTGCTGTGAAGAAAAACACAGTAGGGAGTGGAGTATGGAGAAAAAGATGACGGGATGATGGTTTTGCCAGGTACCCAGGTAAGGCTTGTTAGAATGGAGCTGCTGGGAATCGAGAAGGTGAAGAAGGGGTTAGAGCAGGTTTAGAGAACCAGTTCTGGTGCGCAATGTTACCTAAAACTAGTCAATCCCACTTCTCTCTAAAATCTCTTTCAATATTTAAAAGTGACTCTCATGTCCCCCTTTACACTTCTTCACTCTTTCTTAAAACACTCCTATTTTTGTGTTTTTGTGTTCTGTTTCATCATGGGTTTTTTTGCTCTCAAGCCTCCTAACCCTCCTGGGGGCTTGCTCTGACCACACTGCTGACTCTGAGTCTCTCCCTCCGATGCCAAGTCCACAGGGGACCCCAGGCCCGGATGCACTGGACCGACGTCCACAGGCAAATGTCTTCACTCTTCTCTAGAGCCTGCTTGTCTCTGAATCCCCATTATCTCTTTAGCTGCTGCATCTCATTACTCCCAGATCTTTTCCCAGGAACAGTTCTCGTTCTATATTTGAACAACTGCTTTTTTTAAATCTTCGAAGTTTTTAACTTCATCATGTTAGTCTCAGTTTCAGCCTAATTCCAGGCCACTAAAATTATTTTCAAATCTCTGCCCTGCCATCACTGTTACTAGGTTCCTCTGAGCTTTGTCACATCTGCTGGATTATAAAACGTTTCTTTCCTCAATCGAGTCATGTTCTTGAACAGGACAAAGCCAAGGTCAAGGACAGAGCCTTCTGCCTCAACCAGAGACTGTCTCACAGGCTGAAAGAGGGTACTATTTGTTCCAGCAGGTCTGGGTACATCTGACAACAATAGCATCCAGTCAAATAGTATACACTCTTCTCCACCTAGATAGCACAGAACACACTTTCCTAAATGCCAGCAGAAATGGCAATACACTGTATCCACAGCTTTCCCTGAGCTTGCAAATTAATTGCCCTGTTTTGAAAAGTAGAATGATGCTCATTTCTTATATCTTCTTCCTGTACAAAGTGATCACTGCATTCATTTCAAAATGTAGACATACCTCACAGATACTGAAGGTTTGGTTCCAGACCACTGCAATAAAGCAAATATTGCAGTAAAGCTAGTCACACAATATTTTTTGGTTTCCCAGTGCATATAAAAAATTTTATTTACACTATAATGAAGTCTATTAAGTGTGCAATAGCACTATGTCTTAAAAAAAAAACAATGTACATACCTTATCTACTGTATAGCGCAGGGAACTATACTCAATATCTTATAATAACCTATAATGGAAAAGAATCTGAAAAAGAATATATGAATCACTTTGCTGTATACTTGAAACTAACACAACATTGTAAATTAACTATACTTCAATTAAAAAGTAAAATTTTAAAAAGAACTAAAAAAATGTACATACCTTAATTTTAAAATAGTTTATCGCTAAAAAAAAAAAATGCTAACCATCATCTGGCAACGCAGAGATGGCAACCTTCAATTTGCAAAAACTGCAATATTTGTAAAGCACAATAAAGTCAAGCATAATAAAATGAGGTATGCCTGTGTTCAGAATCTCTTCAAGAAATGGGTTTTTTAATCTGACCTTTGTCAAGAGCTTGCTTATCTGCCCGCAGCTCTCTGTGATTTTGCATTGTTATCTGCAATAGCTCTGAAGCTGTATCTCTGTATCTCTTCAGCAGAGCTCCCCACTGCCTTGCCTGGGTTGAGAGTAGCCTGACTCCTTTTTAATTTTCCATTCTCCCTCTGGAGAAAAGGAAACATGCATCAGACCCTTTCTGAAACACACTGGGGAATAAATATGCATGAATAAATGCAATAAGAGAATCACAAGAGATCCTTTAATCTTGAATCAACTGCTCTACAGAGTGAGGATTTCTGGATCCAAACAAGATTTCAAAAGCCTTTTCTATTAAGCTCAGCAATGTTTAGAAGCTGGCCCTGCCTATCATGCCTTTTTCTAGATATTGAATATAATATTCTTTGCTTTTCTGCAGCTCTTCCTGCAGGCAGCACCCTGAGTGGGAGGACCAGTGGCGGAAGACCAAACACCAGGTGCCAGACCTGGCCTCTCCCTGAGTTGGTGCGTGTCTGTTTTGAGTCACTGGGCAAGTTCATGTCACCACCCCCAAACCCACCACCAGCTCACCCCTCTCTTCATATGGTCTGTCTTCAAGGAACTTGTTGGAGGTGTTAAAGCAAAAGGATGAGATGAATCTGAGTCAATGGCTGAACATTTCCCCTCAACTGAAGATACTGGAGTGAAAGAAATAAAAGACAGCATAGTTACCTGATTAAAACCTCACTGACATCATGTAAGCATGACCTGAAAACAGACGACTTCAGGGCAGTAAGTTCTGCTTTCTCCTGACCATTTTAGGGTTTTGTGGGAAATTATGCCTTTAGAAAAACAGTAAAAAATGATAATACTTAATGCTAGTGGGCATAGGGCAAAATTAGTGTACTCATGTACTGCTTGTCACAGATATACTTGTTCAATCATTTTGGATTGTTAATGCAAAGCATTGGTCAGAAAAAATTCACAACTTTCAGCCCAGTCATCCCACCCCAAGGAAAATACCCTAAAAAAAAACAAAGAGAAGAAAAAAACACATAGGCACAAACCTGTTCATTACAATGTAAACATGTCGGCCTTGCACAATCCCAGGTATCTATTATGCACTAAAAAATATTTGTTGAAAAGCTAAATACGTCCAACAGTCTGATAATGATTTAATAAATTCTGATACATGAACAAGATGGAATATTACACAGAAATTAAAATTATAATAGAAAGTTATAAAAATATGGGGAAGATTGCACAGCATAAAATTAAGTTAATATATACTACATTTCAAAATAATATTCACACTGATTGCAATTAACTAGATATGTGTGTGCATAAGGAGGATAAGATGGAAAAGTAAAAATATTTGAGCAAAGTGAGAGGATTGAAAGCAATTTTTATAATTTTACTAAATTTTCTCTAATCCTGTTGTATTTTCTTTGCCACTTTAGAAGCACTTCTTATAGAAAGAAAACGACACCGCCTGTAAAGACAAGAGATGGCAAAGATCTTGGGGGTTAAATTTCAACAATCATTTTTAAAGTCATTTTGTATGACTCTTGGAGGGTTAACCCACCCGTGCAGGTGTGGGGCTGCCCTAGTGGGAGACATCATAAGCATCACTTAGAACTGCCCAAGTTAGATTCCTTCTTCTGGAAACTTACAGTTACTTGACTTAATCTCTCAATAAAGATGGAGGTTGAATAACTACTTTGCCCCTGGATTCTCATATTGTTTCTGAAAATAAATCACCCTGTTTTTTTTGTTTTGTTTTAAAGTTTTTTTTAATTTTTTAAATTTTTATTGGGGAATAATTGATTTACAATGTTGTGTTAGTTTCAGGTGTACAGCAAAGTGAATCAGTTATACATATACACGTATCCACTCTTTTTTAGATTCTTTTCCCATATAGGCCATTATAGAGTACTGAGTAGAGTTCCCTGTGCTATACAGTAGGTCCTTCTTTTTCTAACGTTGCACCTTACCTTCCTGGGCTAGTTTTGCAAGTGTTTAACAGGGTTCTTCTTCCCTTCCAGAAAGTCACAAAAAAGAGTGGCCCCTGTTTGACACATCACCAAGACAGAGCAATGTGCAGGGCAGGGGGCACTGAGATCAGGTATCTCTTGGGCTTAGGGAGCTGGGAGAATCTACTGTGGCTCTCAGATGCCTTCTTCTCCCCAAAAACACATGCAAAAGTCACATGTTTAAACAGGCAATAACCAGGCTTAGCTAAACATGGAGGATGCCATGGCCAGAGGGAAAACTAGGTACAAATCTCGGAGCCCAGGAGAAGAGTATGGAAGGGAGAAGGGAACTCTTCCCAGCTCAGCCTCAGCGTTGCTGGGAGGACAGGTAATGAAGTGATTGCATATATGCGAGCCTCATGTAGAGGAGGAGACACAACTCTCCTGCCCAAGCACTGAGGAGTTCTGATTGAAGGAGAGCAGTGATTCTGCCGATGGATCTCAGGGCCAGGCAACTGTAAAATATCCTTGCGCCTGCCTCGACATTAGACAGGAGATTGGGTCCATTTGCTTCTGCTTTAGAGCCACTACCTACAAAGTGCCAGGCATTTGAGAAGCATCATCTCCCTTTACTCTCCCAACAGCCCTGCAAATTAAGTATTATTATCCCCTACTCTATAAATGAGGAGGCAAAGGTTCAGCAAGCTTTAAAAGTTATACCAAGATGCTCACCATAGCAACAGAGTTTCAAACTAGGTCTGCTCCGCTCCCAATATGGTGGTGCCTTTTGCACTCCCCCCGCACTGTTTTACAAGATCCAGCAAAGGAAGAACTGGGGGTAGAAGAAGAGTTTAGTCCTTAGCAGCGCCCAGCAGTTTGCCCAGAGTCCCCAAAATAGAAAACATGCTGCATTGGTTTGTGCTCAATCTCCTCTTTTTCCAGGCTTCCCAGTCACTTTCACTGCCTCTTTTGAATTTGGAGGGCATTTGTATGGCTTTTCATAAATAAGATTCTCTTTTTTTTTTTACACTAAGCATGCTAAGTTTGATATTCAGGGAAAAAAATTAATAAAACTATGTTTAAAAATCAGGAAACAGACGAGACAACGAGGGAAAACCTTATGGCAAATTAACCAACAGACAGCTCAATTTTCAATTTGGATTTTACCTATCTTACCATAGCTCACAACGTCTCCATCCGTCATCGTCATGAGTGGGTATCCAGGACCTAATTATGGTAAACTTGGAACAGCTTAAGCCACCCGACCAAGACTTGGACTTCAGTGACCGTGGAATTGTAACTTGGTAGGTGCCTTATGCATCCAAGAGTCCACCCCTAAGCCATGGCTTTTCCCGATCCTTACCGTCTTCCGGATCCCTGGCTGTAAGCACATGCGCACTACGCGTCCCTTCGGAAGGCCCTGGGCAGTCTGATTCTTCCAGGTCAGTGCTCTAGGCCCGTGCCCCAAAACCTGCCTATCCTCCAGAGGAGAAGGAGCTCGGCACCAGCGAATTGCTCTGAGGCGGTAGCTGCAAATTGGCGATAGTCTGACCCCATTTGTAGTTGACGCATGACGTGACCCGAGGCTACTCAGCAATCAGGGCTCCCAGGAGTGTCTTATGGGCAGATACCCGGGCCATCCCAACAGGCCCCACCTGAGCAAGGCAGTCAGGTTTCTTTAGCTCTACCTTCAAGGGAAATATGCACCATTGGTTAGGTTACGGCTTGGTATTAGGCAGATGTCTTTCCCCCAAGAATCCACACCTTTGACCTCACATCTCCGAACCTCTGCCCTGTGCCAGATCCGTGGTTACCTTGAACTTTGCTAAATGTGCATGTGCACTTTACACCCTTTCATCGAGCCTCCAGCAGCCAGGGCTCTTCAGGTCTGCCTGCGGAGCTATCGCCCGGCCCCAATTCTTCCGTAGCCTCCAAGATGGAGGAAGAAAACACCCTGCAAATCACTCTGCGGCGGGAGCTGGACATGGACCACAGGTGGTCCCCATTCAGATTTGCTGCGTGAAGGGACCCAGGTCTCTCCAACAACCCAACAGGGCTCCCAGGTTTCTATTATGGGAGGATAATCTGGCTAGCTGGCCAGGCAGCCAATTTCCCTCCAGCTCTGCCGTAACGGGGAATATTCTCCAAAGAGTAAGTTAGGGCTTGGAATAAGGCAGAAACCTGGTTGCTCTAAGAACCGGATACCATGACCAAGACTCTCTGGAACATTGCCCTGTTCCAGACCCCTGGCTCCCGTGAGCCACGCTGCAAGCACATGCGCAGTACAAACACCTTCAGTGGACTTTGGCCTACTGAGTTCCTTAGGTGTGTGGATCTAGGGCCCAGCACCAAGAACCTGCATAGCCTACATTGTGGAGGAAACCCAACCCCCCAAAATCACATGGAAGCGATGGCTGAAAATGGGCAACAGTCAGATCCAAGGGTTCTCCAGCACCTAGGGCTTCCAAATGACTCTTCCTGAGGGATACTCACGCCAGCCTGCCCAGACCTGCCCTGGCAAGACGGTGCAGTTTCCTGCAGCTCTGCCTTCAGGGGGAACGTGTACACGAGAGGGTTAGGGTTTGGGATTAGGCAGATGCCTTGTACCCCCAATAGCCCCTCCTGTAACAAGTCCTCTCCAGACCCCGGCCCTGTTCCAGATCACTGGATCCCCTGAGCTGTGCTTGCTCAGGCCTGCACAGCACCACCCCTTCATCAGGCATTGGGCAGCTGGGGCCCTCCGGGTCTTGGAGCTACAGCTGACCCCAGCCTCTTGCATAGCCTCCAGGAGGAAGGGAGCCTACCCCCGCAAGTCACTCTAAGGAGGCAGCAGCAAAAGGGTGACTGTCACTCCTGTTAAATAACAAAAATTCAAAAGAGTAAATTTAAAAGATCTAAGTGGCTTTATTGAATCAGCATCATCCCACCTAGCACGTAGGGAGGAGCTCCAAGGAGCTGTACAAAATGAAAGGCTATTATAAGTGGGAGGGGGAAGGGAAGAGGAGAGTGCAGATTACCTCATCCTCCTTTCAGGATGGAAAGGGCCTATGTGCCAGTTAACCTCATTAATGCTGACCAGAAAAGTCCAGACAGACAGGTTAAGACTACATTACTGGGGAAAGTTGAAATTGCAATTAGGTTAGTTCTTAAACCTTGGTCTAGTGATGTGAGCTTAGCACAATTGACTCCATTTTGAGCCTGTTGTTTATTCTGTAGCAGTCCCCATTTGGACTTGTTGCCTGATGGGTCCCAGGCTTCTCCAGCAACCAGGACTTCTAGGTGTCTCTTACAGAGGGATACCCTGGCCATTGCCCCTGGTCCCACCCTGGTAGGGGAATCCAGATTTCTCCTGCTCTGCCTTCAGTGGGCATACGCCCATTTGGGTAGGTTAGGGCTTGGACTCAGGTGGATGCCTTGTTCCCCCAAGAGCCTACCCCTATGACCTGGCCACACCTGTGACCCAGCCACTCCCACCCGACCCTTGCTCTGTTCCAGATCTCTGGCTCCCTCGAACTGCACTGTGCACACCTGCAAAACACACACCCCTTAGGCAGGCCTTGGGCAGCTGGGGCTGTCAAGGTCTGTAGAGCTAGGGCCCACCCCAATCACTTTCATAGCATCCAGGGGAGGAGGGAGCCCCACACACATCAGTCTGAGGTGGCAGCTGCCAATGGTTGTGTGTCAGTTCCCACTAGGACTAGCTGCCAGTTGGAGCCCTGGGCTCCTGTGTCAACCAGGGGTCCCAAGTGTCTCTTACTGATGGATAACCCCTTAGCCTGCCAGCCCCTGCCCTGGCAAGGCAGTGCAGTGTCCTGCAGCTCTGCCTTCAGGGGGACTATGGGCACTTGAATAGGTTAGGGATGGAATAGAGTAGATGACTTCCTGTGGCCTGGCTTCAGCAGATCCTCGCCCTGTGCCCTGCTCTTGGATCCCCTGAACTGCTGCGCTCCAGAAGCAGTATGCACCTTAAGCAGGCCTTGGGCAAGATCGAGTTTCTTACCCTCTGTAAACTTACAGGTCTCAACTGCACTGAAATTCAGGGCAACTTAGATGATGGCGAAACAGAAAAAGAAAAGGTATCTGAGAGCTATCGCCCTTGCTCTGATTCTGGCTTCCCCTCTATGGCCTTTTGGCATCTGCATGCCATCTCTAGAGCCCCATGAATAGCTTTCAAGCAAGCTGAAAACCTCACCTTCAGCAAGAACATGGCCTCTGCAGGTGTAACAGCCTCAGCTGAAACAGGCTGGCTTCTTAAAGGACTTTGATGGCACTCTTTAAAAAAGTCCTGTTGAAGTAGCAGCGTGTGGGGGTGGGAGTGGGGAGCAGGGATGATGGGGTGGGTTCACTAAATTCTAAGGACCATTTGGTCTTTGGGGGACAGGACTCAGGTGTTCTGGACCCTAGCAGAGTGCTCTAGTCTTCACTGTCTCCTCTCTCCCCATTTGTCCTTTTCCTTCCTCTGGGATGCAGCTTGCAGCAAGGTTGTGTCACGTGATGGGCTGAATCATCCACTCTCTGAAGGCTCTGCCTTAAAAGCAGACGGATTGTTCCTGCTGAGCTAATCCTTGTCGATTAGAAAGCCCCATCCTGACATCTGCCTGGGGTGCATATATTATCTACAAGACACTCACTAATACTGCAGGCATGCATCAGAAGCTGGAGATCCCTAAAGCATGCAGAACTACCTCCTCTAGAGCCAGCAACCTTTCAGGAAACCTTCACTTTTTAACTGTCAAGCGACCCAGAAAAAGGGCCTCCGAAAACCACAAGCTCTGTCTCCTTGCACACTTGCAGTATCGAATTGTCAGGCCCTAAGCATCAAGAACAAAATTGCAATGTATTCTCAGAGGTGTTTCATACGTGATGACTTAGTTTGGGGGTTTTCGTTTGTTTCTCTGTTTTGTTTGCCTATCCTATTCAGAAGGCAGCTTTCATCCTGATGACATTTCGGTTATCGCCATGGCTCCCTTTAAAACTGATAGTTTTGCATGGGTAGCTCTTTCTCTGAAAGGAAAATCTGCAGTATCACTTCTTTTTTAAGGTTCTGCGTCAGAAGCCAGCCAGGACGCAGTGGGGGGCCGTTGGTGAACCGGCGCTTTGCTGCCACCTAGTGTCGGCGTGCGAGATTGACGCGGTAAAGAAGCAGGGACCGCTAATGGACGTGGGGGGATCTTCAGACGTTCACAGTCAGTAGTCCACAGATGGAAGATTTGCCTGCCGGCTCTGGGCCTAATGCGGCATGGCGGTAGGGGTGAGGGTTGTGCAGAGTGTTGGGTCACATGGTTGTTTCTGAACGGTTCAGCTGCTAGGCCCTGATTTAAGAAGGCTGACCACACACACCGACAGACAGAAAATGAGGCTGGCACCTGACCTCCTACCCCATCACCAGGGCAAAGTTGGTGTGACCAGCACTTTCCTCCACTAACAACAGAACTTTTCAGTTTCCCTCTGGTGAGTTCTCCCTCCCACCTGAATCCGGTAGCCTTCCCCCCCCACCCCCCGTGTACTTCCCTGGTGAATAAGTGGAAAGAGGGAAGAGAAGGAAGCAGAGAAACATACGCAGAGTGATTTTCTCTGGGTTCCTCAGTCCCCTACAGAGAGAACGCTGAGCACTAAAACCAAGACTGCTGAGGGAGAGAAAGTGATCTTGAGTCCGTGCACTGAAATCTCCAGGAGATGCAAGCTATCACGGTGATATGAGTAGCTTCTCACCAGGAAGGGCTGGAGAGGACCCTGCGAGTCAGCTAGAAACAGGAAAAATAGCTTCAAGCTAATTTAATATGTCTGATGGTTGGTTGTGGTTCATCTGCAAGTTCAAAGCCCCAGTTGCAGCACCTGGTGTGTACTTATGTATACCCCAATTTGGGAAAACTCACACAAGACTTCTTCACACCTTTAACAAAAATACTGCGAACTTCAACTAATCAGAAGGGTCAGGTACTAGAAGGTTGAATTCATTTTTCTAGTTAACTGAGAATTAATGAAGAAATTGCCTCTCTTATCCAAGAAAATGGTTGCTGGTACATAGTTGCAACTCTCACACGTCTGTGCTCTATTCAGTATTTCTGTTAACACAGAAAACTTTGAGACATGCTGATCAAATTTGATACAGCATAGAGTGCGGAGGATTGATGATGCATTATATGGCAAAATTCCATCCAAAAATAATTCAACAGGCTAGAATTCAACAGACTTCTCTTATAAGAGATAAGACTAAAGTCCTGCAAATAGGTTTTTTTTTAAGTTGACCACACAGATACAGGATGTACAAATTTGACTTAATAGCAGTCGATGTGGGGAAACCCAGGTGTTTTAGTTACCTGATACAGCTGCCCAAAATGGCAAAACAGCCTCAGGCAGCACTGAGAGAGGTGTCAAAGATAAACAAAACCAGACGCTAGTTAAAGGACAGATTTTAATCAGTAATATACTATTGCAATAGGGAAAAGAGTCCAGTGTGAATCTGACTCAACTTTGACTTGCACAGAGGTGACCAGGTGTTTTAAAGGGAGAATGAGGGAATAGGGAGGGAGGGGATGCGCAGGGGCTCAGTAGAGTCAGGAAAGTGAAAAAAAAAACAGGAAGAGAGTTGATCCACGTGAAACCCATCTGGGTTTGCTAACTGGTGCTTACGGAAGTTAAACTCCAACATCCCACAGAGGCTGGGAAACAGAGACTCTATCTTCAGGTGTTGGCTGGAACAAACAGTCGATTCTTTGGCAGCCTTGTTTTCTTTGGCAGGTACTTTCAGTGGAGCTGAAGTCATCCTAGGGATAAGCCCCTGAGCTGTTAGAAATTATATTAGTGTTTTGTTTAAATCTTTATAGGCCAAAGTTAAGGCCTAGTTGCGAAAGGGCTCAGAGGAGCCTAGCTACAGTTTGGTCAAGGAGAGAATTTTTGTCAGAGGTCGTGTTTGGAGCAGGGAAGATAGTAGTTCTACTGATTACTGCAACGGTAGGATGATGCCTGCAGTGCTGCATTCCATTCTGGCCACCACAACGCAGAATGGAAAGGGGACCAGGATAATGAAAGTTCCGGAAATCATGTCACATGGGGAAAATCTGAAACTGCTGAGGAATGGAAGAATGGAAGACCCAGGAGAAAACTAAAGAGCTCTGGGGAAGGGGGAACAGAATTAAAAGCTTTCCAACAGAATTGTTTAAAACAATCAAGTAAACTGAATTGTGAGAAAATGGGGGTCCCACTGAAACCACGGGTAATCATCGGTTAAATCCATTACACCTGTAACCTGCCTTCACTGACCAAGGTCGTTTTAATTGTTGCTACAAAAAAACTTGCATGTCCCCCAAACAACACTTCTCCTAAACAATAAGATGTTTGCCCCAGTTGTTTTCCAGAAGCTTGGAGTCACCTGTGTCTAGTTCGAGCTGAGCCAGGTAAAACTGGATAGGACTGCTGACCCTAAAACTGGACCTGCACAAGTGTCTAATGAATGACCTCGACGTCAGAGGGCCAAAAACTCTCGTGCTAAATGCCACCATTTTTTAATGTGCATCCTATGAAGAAGCATGCAACTCAGATATGCCTGCACAGAACACCACCTACCTCACCTTTTCCCTACCATCAATCACCTTTCTCCAGGCCTAAGACCACCCTGCTTCTTTATGCCATAAATATCCCAAGCCCCTCACCTTCGGGGAAGCAGATCTGAGACTTGTTCTCCTATCACCTCACTTGGCTGCCTTGTAAATAAACTCTTTCTCGGCTGCAAACCTCGCTGTCTCAGTATCTGGTTTGCTGTGCATTGGGCAAATGGACCTGGCTCAGCAAAACCACCATATATTGAGTTGGCAAAAAAGTTCACTCGGGTTTTTCCTCTTACAGAAAAACCCGAATGAACTTTTTGGCCAACACAATAATTCACAGCGTCTAACCACTGTGAGAGATGTCATAGAAATAATTCCTGTCCTGGACAGGACTTGGTCACTCTCACACACACACACACACACACACAAGTCTCTTCCTGGCTCAACTACTTAACCAGCTGTGTGACCTTAAGAAAACTTCTTAACCTCTCTGAGCTTGTTTCCTTTCCTATGAGATAATAATGGTGCCCATGTCATAGAATGGTTGTAAGAACTAAAGGAGATAACAAATGTACAGCATCTAATTCTTGGTACATTAGCAAGTGTTCAACAGATGTTACCTCTTACATCAACTCTGAGAGTTAATGATCTGAATTTCCCCATTAGCTATGGAGAGGAAAATATAACACAATGGGGCAGATCATAGACTCATGAGCCAGATTCCCTGGATATCATGCCCAGTTCTACCACTTAAATAATTTAACTTCTGTTTCTCCATTTCCTCATCTGTGAAATAGGTATCATAACAGTCCTTACTTCATGGGTTTTTTGTGAGAATAAATGAGTTAATATATGTAAAGTGCTTAGAAGAATACCTAGTATGTGTAAGTACTATATAAGGTGGTTTGACCCACTGGATTAGTTAGGAATCTTTGGTGACAAGTACAGTCATTCCTCAGTATCCTGGGGAATTTGTTCCAGGACCACCCCCCTGCCCCTTGCAGATACCAAAATCCATGGATACTCAAGTCGCTTATATAAAAGGGTATCGTATTTGCATATAACCTATGCACATTCTCCCGTAGACTTTTAAATCATCTCTAGATTACTTGCAATACCTAATACAATGTAAATGCTGTGTAAATAGTTGCCAGAACATGGCAAATTCAAGTTTTGTTTTTTAGAAACTTCTGGAATATTTTTGCCAAATATTTCCAATCCACAGTTGGTTGAATCTGAGGATGCGGACCCCACAGATACAGACAGCTGACTGCAAAAGAAACCAAAGCAAGCTGTATTAAGCTAAAAGAGGATTTGCGGCAAAGATTCAGGGAACTCTCCTGATGGTGGCTGATCTGGAACCAGAACCTGAAAAGTGCATCCACCCTCATAGAGCTTAAATCTAGAGGGGAGACAGATATTAATCTTATACTCACACATGTTTAATGTAAATTCTGGTAAGTGGGTGTGAGATAATATCACAGGGGACTGACCTCTCCAGGGGGACTTGGAAGGATTTCATGAGAAACTCAGTGAGGTGAAATGGTTCTCAACTGGCACAACACCATGCACCCATGGCCATTGTGAAATCCAAGGGTGCTTTTGGTTGCTTCAGTGCCTGGGACCACTCCTGAGCAGGGGTGCTGTACGCCCTGCAAGGAGCAAACAGTCCCACGCAAGGAAGCACTGTGCTACCCAAAATGCCAGTGTTGCCCCGATGAGAAACAAGGTTTCATATCAAACTAGAGCAGGGCTGGCTTCCTTACTTCCATCATCGGCTTTCTCCTTGAGACCCAGCAGCACGTGTGTTTCTGCCTCTCTGCTTTGCTTATACTTTCCCATCTCGTTTATTTACTGAGCGTCTACTAACACTTGATTCTTTCCCAAAATGAACTTACGAAGTGTTAGAATTTGGGGGTGCCAGTCCCTCCCCACCCATGCCTCTGGGTAATAATCCAGAGGAGTATAAATACGAAGAACAGGTAAGCAGATAAAGGTTGAAGGATTAGTAAAGTTGGGTGGAGCAAGCGGGTTTCAAAATAGAAGGAGGTACACTAGGACAGAGATAGGTAGATAAGAGTGAAAGAGAGAGAGAGAGGGATTTGTTATAAAAATTTGACTTGATGCAATTGTGGGAACAGGTTAAGCAGTCTCTACAAGTCTGTCATCTTCACATCTCATACTGGAGCTTGAAGTCCTCAGGGCAGGCAGTTCGGAAGGGAAGTGGAGAGCAGGGACAAGCTGGAAATCACAATTACGAGCCAGAGCCCATGAAGAGGGACGGAAACCAGGGTCAGTTTCAGTTCTTATTGCCTTGACACTGATGGCATGAGTGTCCTGCTGCAGCCGGGGCCCTTCATCGTGGAACTAAGCCAAGCACCCGGCCCAGGAACCAGAGAAGTTGAAGGAGCATCAGGGAGGATAGAGCAGATGCAGGTCCTACCATTGCCTCCCTCACCCAGGTCATCCAGTGGATAAGCAAAAACATTTGTGAGTTGCAAAGTGGCTGCTCTTTACCTCTGCCCAGAAGAATCTCTCTCATGGCCTATCCTTACTAGAAATACATAGGAAAGGAAATTCTGGGAAATATGGTACAGTCTACCTAAATTCACACGTTGCAAAGCCACCACATTGGGCTGGAGAATGCGTCTCAGACCTGAAGCCAAAACAAGGCACTTGTCTCAACGCAGACCTTGGGACAGATCTGGGCAGCCCTGGTCTAGAGAATGACAGTGAGGGGAGTGGCCTACCTCACATCCTGGTGGATGGCAGAATGGAGCGCTCTGGACGGGGGATTCAGGCTGCTTTGCCAACGTGGTGACCTGCCCTGGGGTTTATCGGGAAGCTAGTGAAGTTTAAGTTTTAGAGCCCTCACTTGCAAAAGCCCTTCCAAAGCCCTGGGGGCACTATCAATTTTGTACTCACAATTTTGTATTCCCAAAATTGTTCAGATTCAGGTATCACACAACTTGAGTCTGTCCTGCAACCTGTACTCTAGTTAACCTGGCCCAGGGGTGTCTGATCGTCACTGATCTCTCTAATAAGATGAGCTATTTCTCCCCTCGTGAGGAAAAGCAAGTGAAGAGTGGAGAGGTGGCAGAATCTTCTTCCCCCAGAACTCTTAGGGGAAAAAAATACTGCCTGAGTTTCCTTCTTTAAGAGCGATGATGGAACACTAAGGAAGGAGGGAAATTGTAGCATTCTGTGAAGAAACCAGCCACCCAATGAGTTTGCTCGCAAACTCATTTCCTTTTCTTCATAGTCACAGATCTAGACATTTCCCATCCTCTGCTGTGGCCTGTGACAGATTTCTAATGGAATATGAGAGGAAGTGGTATGCACTATTTCCAGCTTTCACTGATAAGAACCATCTGTACACATCTGTCCATGTTCTTTCCCCTTCTGGCTGATGGGAAAGAAAGAAGATAGCCACCACCACTACCACCAAAGGAAACTCATTCGAGAGTCTGTGTTAAAAATGGTGGAGGGGGCTTCCCTGGTGGCGCAGTGGTTGAGAATCTGCCTGCTAATGCAGGGGACACGGGTTCGAGCCCTGGTCTGGGAAGATCCCACATGCCACGGAGCAACTAGGCCCGTGAGCCACAACTACTGAGCCTGCGCGTCTGGAGCCTGTGCTCCACAACGGGAGAGGCCGCAACAGTGAGAGGCCCGTGCACCGCAATGAAGAGTGGGCCCCGCTGGCCGCAGCTGGAGAAAGCCCTCGCACAGAAACAAAGACCCAACACAGCCATAAATAAATAAATAAATAAATAAAATTTTTTTAAAAACACAAAACTTTAAAAAAAAAATTTTTTAAATGGTGGAGCCACAACATGGCGTCTTCCTACCAGGAAGCCACCTTAGAATGTCACAGGAGTGAAAAAACAAAGTCTTATTGAATAAAATACTAAGATTCAGGGTTTTACTTGTTGCAGTATCTAAGATCCTTAACAAAGACACATACCTATATAATGTAATAAAGAAAATTAGATACATTTAAAATTAACCAGTTTTTTAAAATCAGAAATAGAGGTCCTACAAACAATGTAGTATAGGAGGCTAAAGAGAGAAAGAGCTGTTTGGTCATCAGAGAAAGCTCGATGGAGAAGATGGATTGTGCATTGAACATTTTAAATTAGAGCTTTAATAGGAAAAGATGAAAGGAGATAGTTCCCCATGAAAAGAACAGTAAGAGCTGAAACTAAGATGTGAAAAGAATAATAGTGGACTGGTTAGAACATACATTTTATGTAAGAGAATAGTGGGAGATTAGACTGAAATAGTATGTTGATTCAATTTTGGAATGTTTTAAATGACGAGCTAAGGAATTTGACCTTTATATGTACATTGCCAACAGTGAGTCATTGAAGGTTTTTGAGCAGAGGGGTAACATATCCAGTTAGGACTTTAGGAAGATGGTGCTGACAGCAATTGCAGGATGGCGTGGAAGGCAGAGAGGAGAACCCAGAGCCACAATCCAAGGACACGGTGTCCAGTGTCTGGTTGAGAGCAGCGTTCAGGACAATTCTCCGTGGGTCTCCCTCATCTTAGTTTTTGAGATAATGTGAAAATGTGCTGTAAACTCCCAAGCACAATACAAATACCATGTATTAGTCTTATTATTACTAGCATTATCAAATGAAAAAGACAGGATGAAATTCCAATAAGCCAATGTTTGCTGCTTAAGAAAGCAACCCACACAGAGAGTTGGATGGGTGGAGAGAGGGCAAAAGGTTAAACTAATGACTAAAGTGAGGTTTGGGAATTAATTTTTAAAACTGTCCCATTCTCCCCATTAGCATGAAAAATTCAGTCATCCACATCAGAACCAGTGGGAAACATCTCATGAGGAGTTGAAGAGCTACAGAGAAAGAAATATACTGGGAATTATTGAAAAGAAGACTCTACCATAAATAATGGTGAGTATATCTTTGGTGACCGTAAAATTTTACTTTAAGTACACCTTCAATGTTGCCTTCTCCTCCTAACTTCATTTATCCTCCAGTCTTCACTTTTTAGATCCACAAGTTGCATCATAAAAGATACTGTGACCGGCAGCTTCGCTAAAATTACATCTGATAGCACTTAGCCAGGATTGAAGGGAACAGCTCTAGATCCCTAAACCTAGCACATTACTGGAGGCCACAGGCTTTTTAAAGGACTTTCAATGTCCATACAGGATAAATTGGAGGGAGGGAGGATCAAATTTGTGTTTGCTTTTGTATTTGGATAAAAGCAAGAGGGAAGAATCACCCCAAGGGGCCGTAGAACCAAGGAAATGCTTTTCAACTCTGCTACCTTTTAAGTGCATTGCACTGAAATATTTATGCTTGCTGCATTGTAAATATACAGAATCATATAAATGCTAAACTCATAACATTATTAATTTATCAGATATCTATGGGCCTATGTCTCCAATAATCACAGAGAGTCTTTAAACAATAAATAACTTTTTAAAAAATACCAAGATAAAATAATGAAGTCAGCAGGAATGAATGGATACTTAATGAAGGACAGAAACATGAGGTCAAAATAGAGGAAAGAGAGTTCAATTCAGAAACACTCACTGAGCCTCTAGTGTATAACAGGTATTTGCGTTGGTTTCTAGAAATACAAAAATGAAGGAGACCCAACTGCTGTTCTTGGGGAGCTTCATCCAGTGAGGTAGAAAGATGCCTAAAAAACTAAAACTGGGACTATGATAGAAACTATGACCTTCAAAAGGCTACATTGTCAACAAAAGAGTGACATTGGGAATGTTCACCAACCGGCATAGGAAAAATTACATGGAAGATCATCCATCTTTGTCTGGGCTCTGGGTGAGAGAAAAATTCTCCCTTGATTGTTTAAACATTTGAACTGAGACACTGGATTGGTTCAAACATTAGAATCAAGAAAACCCCAAGTTTAAAAATTAACATTAAAATTGGACCTGGACTGGCATGGCAGAGGGTTTTTCTCCAAGATGGTGGCAAGAACATTTCCCAGGCCATGTGTTCTTCTTCCAGTGTGACTTTGGCACACCTACTATCAAAATGTAGAGTCCACCTTCCCTCGCCCTTGAATCTGGGTGGGTTGAGACTATGACAGAAGTGATATTATATGGCTTCCAAGGCTACATCATAAAAGGCAAGACAGCTTTTTTTTAATAGACTTTATTTATTAGACCAGTTTTAGGTTCACAGCATAATTGAGGGGATGGTACAGAGATTTCCCGTATACCTCCTGCTTTTACACATGCAAGCCTCCCCCCTTATCAACATCCCCCACGAGAATGGTACGTTTGTTACAACTGTTGAGCCTACATACACATCATTATCACCCAGAGTCCATAGTTTACATCAGGGCTCACACTTCATGTTGTATGTTCTATGGGTTTGAACAAACGTATGACATGTATCCTACATTACAGTATCATACAGAGTATTTTCACTGCCCTAAAAATCCTCTGCTCTCCTCCTATGCATCCCCCTCCCCACCGAGTCCCTGGCAACCACGACTCTTTTTACTGCAAGATGGCTTTTTTCTAGTTCTCTTTGGGATGTTGGCTCTTAGAACTTGGCCACCATGCCAAGAGCTCAAGCAGTCACTTGAAGGGGCCACATGTAGGCGTTCCAGCCAACGGTTCTGGTTGAGGTCCCAGCCAATAGCCAGCATCAACCACCAGACATGAACTTAAGAAGCCTTCAGATGAGAAGCCTTATGAAGCCTTCAGATAAGAAGCCTTCAGCCCTTGGTTCCTCTCAGCTGAGGTTCCAGGTACCATGGAGCAGAGACCAGCCATCCCTACTCTGCCCTTTTTGAATTTCTGTCCGACAGAAGCCATAAGCATTATAAATCGTTGTTGTTTGTACCACTATGGAATATATGACTGACAGGAGACAATTTCCATTTCGACTCAGTGTCAATGATCACTGAGTTCGCCGCTTAGAGGTCTATACCTCTGATGACGGGATAAAATTTCCACACAGCAGCTTCCTGGTCTGTACATTTCAATCATGTTTCTCTTCCATTACCCAAGCTCCTCTAGTGCCAGGTGCCATAGGGCGTGTTTGCGTCACAGTGCAATCTCTGGCACTGCATTTTCATGTCATGACCAGTAGGAGTCTCCCTGGATGCCATTTTTTGCAGGATTGATGGGAGGCCAACAATAGCATGGAAATGACTGAGAACCCCGTATATGTATTTCACTAAATCCAAACTATTAAATGTATTTCCAAATTCAATTTCCTTTTAGTCAGATTCCAAAAATGCCCAACACCACCCAATACAAAGAGAAGTGTTATAGAAGGAGATGGAAAGAAAAATTGGACTTAACCAGATGGTATAAAAATATCTTAGATTTGCAAATTTTACAAAAATATATGATCATATGAACATATTGCTGTGTCCCTTCCCACAGCATTCACTGGAAGAGGCTTATACAAGCAAGGGGCCCTAAAGCTAACTTTCATTAGCTTTCACTAGATCCACCTCTGCTAACAAAGAAATATCATTCAAAACCTGTACACAGAAACAAACTACTCATAAGAATTATGGACACAAGAAATAAAGAGGCTTTTCATAGAAGAGAAGCTCAAATGGCCATAATACTATGAAAAGATATTCAACCTCAGCAAAGATGGAAATTAAAACAACCAGATAAAATTTTGGACCATTCAAATCAAAAAATATTAATAGCTCAGTAAAACAGGGTGTTAGCAAAGTTGGAAACTTATATATTACTACTGAGATCGTAAACTGATACAACCAGTTTAGAGAACAATTTAACAATACCCACCAAAGTTGAGCTGTACCTATCCTAAGACCAGGAGTCTACTTTTGGGTGTCTATCCTACAGACACTCTCACAAGAGACATGTACAAGGATGTTCATTGCATCACTGTTGATAACAGAAAACAAGTGAAAATTAACTGTCCTAAGTAGGGGCATGACAAACTAAGATTTGTTCATAAAATGGAAAACTAATAAATGATGACAGAACAATTAAAATGAATTAACTGTAACTAGGTTTATAAATGTGGATATATTTTTAAATCATTTGTTGAATTGCTTAAAAATGTGTCAAAATGACTTGTAGAGGTTGATATCATTTACCTATAATTTAAGATATATAAAATCATTTTGTGTATTAGTTATGGATTCATATACGTTAGGAAATTTACAAGAGCATACCTGGGAGTGATATACGTCACCTTCAAGATTGCCAAGTACTGTGAAGGATCTAAGAATTTGCCCTCCTCCTAAACTAACAAGTTAGCTTGCCAGTTTTATGGATGCTGGCAAAAGACACGAGATTCCTGGGTCAGAGACAAAGCACGTCATCACTCACGGCAGAGCAGGCAGCACGTGCTTGATGTTTGCATCAGTTCCCCCTGCCTCTCAAGTCTCACAAGGGTGATGCTGAGTGGCCCAGGTGGAGATTGTACACACAATGGGTTTCTCTCATAGCTGAGGAACCCCCAAGCTTTTATGATGAACTGTAAGAAAACTTGAACCCTGGAGGGAGACACTCTCTTTACTGTACCAAATAATAAACAAAGCTGCCCTCTGCTCGTAGGGAGAAATCATCTCCATCTTCTAAGATTGTTCACTCCACAAACAACCTTGAAAAGATAGTCTGGGACAAAATCTGTCAATGCTTCTGCTCAAAAGATGTGCAGAAACATGAGCAATGTTTCTGAAAAGTTATTTCAGGGAAAAAAAGGTGGGGAAATATATTGGAGTGTGAAGCTTTAGTATCTGTAATATTGATTTTTTTAATAAAAGGGAAAAACTTTTCTAATTTAACATAAGAAAAAATTTAAAAGAATGATTTGAAGTCGATATGGCAAATGTGAACATCTATTTAATATTGTTGGTGGGGATATATATTTCTGCTATCTTATCTGTAATTTTCTGAATGTTTAACATATTTAAAATATTCCTTTTTAAACATGAAATTAATTGCAGCCAGGTGCTTTCTAGCTGCTCCCATCTATATTCACACAGGCCATTTTATGGGGCTGTTCTCAGAATCTTCTCTCCTTTGGCCAAGGGAGCCTCCATTCCTGGCTTCCTGGCTTTGACACCAAAACTCAGAGAGGAGACTACAGTTGGTCTTTGGATACACAAAAGATTTACCTATATTTCAAAAGAAGTTCTGACTCAGTCTTCCTTGGAAAAGCAAACAGCTAACTGAGGTATTTTCCTCAGTGAGGGTAAGAGGGCAGAGGGTCTATTACTGTTTCCATTTCTGGCTAAATGAGGGTAATGGCAGTGGGATCGAGAAAAGGAGGTGGTACAGTTGAACCAAAAAGTATTCTTGAGGTGGCATAGACCAAGTTTATTGGCTTATCAGATGTGGCAGATGAAAGAGAACAATTCTCTGATAACTCACAGGGCTCTAGTATCTGAGTCAATGGTGATGTCATTCATCTAAACAGGGAATATATTGAAAGAGAAGTTATTAACTTCAGATTTACATGTGTTGACATTGAGGCACTCATACGACACAGAAGTGGAGATGTCCTGTAGGCCATAGTACATATAGGTCTGGAACCAAAAGAAGAGGTCTAGTCTCAAGAATTTATGAGTCATTGGCACATGCATTGAAAGCTGAAGCCATGGGCTGAGCATATCACTCAACAAGCAGTAGGTCTTAACTTTGGAGAGTGATGGATCCTATTGGAAATCTAATGAAAGCTACAGATCCCTTACTTTTACACCATCCCCATCAAAATTACCCTATGAGCATATACATACATTTCTGCCTACACCAAAGCCCTTGCTTATGGAGTTGCTGGTACCCCAGGTTTCTATATATTCATTAAATGAATTAAGGGCATTCAAGAAAGTGCCCTTATCTTACCTATGGTTTAACTCTTCAGGACTCATAGGGCACTAGCCCTACACAGCAGGAGACCAGGGCGTTGGAAGAAGGTTCTGCTTTCTCTACTTCCGTTTCCCTCCCTACGTAAACCCACTAATGGGGTTCCTGCCTCTTAAACAACAGTCTAATGATTGATCCTGGGCAGTTTCATTATCACAAGCCCAGGGCCTCTGTTGGACTGCCTGTGGTCTGAACTGGTAAATAAATCCTATGCCTGTGGTTGTGAGTGCTGTGAGCCTGCAGGACTCACCAGTTCTGCTTCCTGATTCTTTATGTGAAATCTCACCAACGCTGGGCCATGCTACAAGTCTGGAGTTTTGCAACAACTTGGAGAGAAGAAAATCTTAAGATGGCATGCAGCGTTTCTAGGTCTCAGACCATATCAAGCACTTGGCAGGGAGACACTCGCTCGAGCTAGGACAGGTGAACAGAGTTGTCTGTAACGAAACAAGCAGCCGCTTTTACTGCCTCCAGCACTTCCAGCTGCTCTAAGCAACAGCCTTATTTCCTTCTGTAAATAGTGTGCTAAGTAATAGACCCACCTACAGGATGCTGAGAAAAGTGCAGCAGTAGGAATTTAAGGCCCCAAAGGAGGGCTCATCTGTTGGCTTCTCTACTTCTCTGCTCATCTCTGCCTTATTCCTTTTGAGAAAAACATTCACTCCTTATATGCTCAAAACGGCAGGATTCTTTACTCCCACTGACCAGCCCACAATTACATGTTCCACGTTGCAGGTTGACCAACCCATCCTGAGCAAACCCATGCTGTCTGGTTTCAAAATGAAGATCGCGCATTCCAGGGAGGTCCTCAGTCCCAAGCAAGCCAGGGTGGTCACCTTCCATGTTTGCCACTTCTGTTTCCCAAGGACTCACTGACTTCCCTCTGGGACAAGAAGGTATCCTTGGTGCCCAGTATCTCATCCTCTCTGCTGGGAGAGAAATTTACGGCCTCATCCTGCTCGTGGCCCTCCTGGCAGCAGATTTACCAAACAGTGGCATAACTTACACATATGTGCCCCCAATTTGAAGTCTAGTCATTAGAAAGGATTATAAAATCCTCTTCATCCATTTCATCACATTTGTGAATTTTAAAAATGCAAACTTAGTCCTTCACTTCTGAACTACTTCTGTCAGTGCTTTGACTACAGCACTTTTTTTTTTTGATGTCAATACGTCTACTTTATGAAATCTATCCTAAAATCAACCCCCTCTTTTTAATGACAATCAATATTTTTGAGACTTCATTAGACTTTGAGGTCACATTTCCATTAATAATCCAAACTATAATAGATTCACACCTATAGCCTACTTACTCCAGGAAATTCAGTCTTTTGCCAGACTCTGTCCCAAAAAGCTTCTGACAATCCCCTAGAGATGCTTCCCTGTCACTCAGTCCTTCCTGGAGGACAGCAATTGGCCAGCAGCACCCCTGTTCCTCACTTGCCCCTGAGGCCCTGCTCATATCACCGTGTTCTTACCTCCTGCTTCTCTGCTCCCTACAGCCAGCCTCTCCACAAGCGTGAGCACAGATCCCTTCCTTAATTGCCACAGTAGTCCTAGAGACCTGGTATACATTTGATAAGAAACCAAGAGAAAGCACAAGCAGAGTAAATAACTGCTGCTACTAGGTCCACTCTCAGTACAGTGGGGATATCGCTGTATTGTGGATGGGAGCATGGTAGGGAGACCTACCATCACATGGTCTGAATTCCACCCTTTAGTAGGTGTGTGATATTGAGAAACCCATCTAAGCTCTCCAAGCCTGTTTCCTCATCTATAAAGGGGGGATAATGATAACATCTATCCAACATGAAAACTGGTACACGAATGTTCATAGCATCATTATTCATAATAGCCAAAAAGTAGAAACAACCCAAACATCCATCAACAACTGAAAGGGTAGACAAATGGGGGTATATAGTGGAATATTACTTGGAACAAAAAGGTGTGAAGTACTGATTCATGCTACAACATTGATGGACCTCAAAAACAATATGCTAAGTGAAAGAAGCCAGTCACCAGGGACCATATCTTACCTGATTCCATTTAAATTAAATGTCTAGAAATCTATACAGAAAGAAAGTAGATTAGTGGTTGCCTAGGGCTAGGGATGGAAGGGAGCAGGAAGAAAATGGAAAGGGACTACTAATGGCCACAAGGTTTCTTTTTATTTTATTGGAGTATAGTTGCTTGACAATGTTGTGTTAGTTTATACTATACAGCAAAATGAATCAGCTATACATATACACATGTCCCCTCTTTTTTGGATTTCCTTCTCATTTAGGTCACCACAGAGCACTGAGTAGAGTTCCCTGTGCTATACAGTAGGTTCTCATTGGTTATCTATCTTATACATAGTATCAATAGTGTATATATATCAATCCCAATCTCCCAATTCATCCCCTCCCCCCTTGGTATCCATAGTTTGTTCTCTACGTCTGTGTCTCTATTTCTGCTTTGTAAATAAGATCGTCTATACCAATTTTTTCAGATTCCATACATATGTGTTAGTATATGATACTTGTTTTTCTCTTTCGGACTTACTTCACTCTGTATGACAGACTCTAGGTCCATCCACATCTCTACAAATGACCCAATTTCGTTCCTTTTTATGGCTGAGTAATATTCCATTGTATATATGTATCACATCTTCCTTATCCATTCCTCTGTTGATGGGCATTTAAGTTGTTTCCATGTCCTGGTTATTGTAAACAGGGGCACAAGATTTCTTTGTGGAATAATTAAAATATTCTAAAATTAGATTATGATGATGGTTACACAACTCTATAAATACACTTGGAAAACCAATGAATTGTATGCTTTAAACAGGTAAATTGTATGATATGTAATTTGTACATCATAAAGCTACTTAAAAAGTAATAGAACCTACCTTGTAAGCTTATTGTAAGAGTTAAATTAGATAATGCATGTAAAGTGCTTAGCACAGTGCCTGGCACATATTAAGTGCTCAGTAAATGTTAGCAGTTATGATTAACACACAGCAGTCCAACTCAAGACATTTCAGTGAGTCATTCTTAAATAGAACGGAGTGTAAACTATCATCGACAGCTGTGGGTAGGTTGTGCTGCAACAAGCCCACCCAGTTTCTTTTTGGTTTGTTTCTTTGTTTGTTTTTACCATCCACCTCTTCCCCCAGGTAAGATGAAGGTCATGGCTTTATGAGCTGTTCCCCTCATCCATCATGGGATGCTTTCATCAGCATCTGTAAGCAACACTTTAAAAAAAGAGGGAAAGAATGAAAGAGAGGGAGGAAGGAAGGAGAGAAAGTGAAAGAATCAAAGGAGAGAAGCAAGGTAGGAGGGAAAGAGGGATGGACAGAGTAACCTCCAAGGAAGCATGATAAAACTCCAGGTGTGCAGAGGTTAACAATATACAGACCAAAAACAAACAAAAAATTTCTGCCAAAGAGATATGATCTTACAAAGACAAAAACTTAACAAAAATATATACTAACCAAACATGTTGCTTCCCCATCTAAATTTTCCAAGCACTGCTAAGGATTATTTCTATATATTCTGGGTTAATATCTATGGAGTGCCAACCATGTGCCAGGCACATGTGCAGGGTATTAGAGATATATCAGTGGAAAACAGTCTTTGTCCTCAAGTATAACCAAGACAATCACCCACCCTGGAACAGCAAAATAAATCATTTCTTTAATTTAAATCTCTAACTAGAGTGACTGTCAACATCTGCCAGCTCAAGTTAATAGAATTCGTAGGGGTGGCCTCACTTCTCTCATGACTGTCTGCGGTACTGCCCTGGACGCTCCTTCCCCAAGTATCCCACTCAGCAGTTTCAGCCCAGGCCCCAAATGTGCAAGCTCTTGAGGATCAACTCTTTCAACTCACACACCAGCCATTTTTCTCAGTACATACGAGTGTCCAGGTGGCTGCAGGAGTCCACATGGGGTCCAAAAGCATCTGTTACCTTTGATGGTTCTTGTGTAGAAACCAATCGTCCCTTCAAACCATCCTTCCCATTTGGTGAATTTTGTCTTAGAGGTCATATTATACTTTTCCTGCTGCCCAACCTTGGTCTGGGCTATCCCAGGCTACCCAATATATTTCACTAAATTTGAACCACAAAAAGAGAGTTAAGATCTGAATCCCTTTCCTTCTAAGACATCGATACATTCCTAACTACCTTTGTCCAATCTCTGCTCAACAGCCTCCAAGCTCCACGTCATCCAATGGGTATGTGGGAGGGAAACCGCGGCTCCCCCTCTGGAACCAGCCGTGGTTCGCCTGAAACTCCCTGTATGCTCCTCCCCACAACCCTGCTCCCCAAAAGTGCTCTTCTAGAACAGAGTGAGTCTGCGCCAAAGGTTATTAACTTCTCCAGTAGCAACAGGAAACTCCCCGCTAAATAGATACACAGGTACATCCACACGCGTGTAAACACACACCCAGTTACTCCCACGAGGCACTGCAAGGCAGAGAGGTCACGAACAGAAAAAGTGAATTTCAGATTTTTCCATGTTGAGAACAAGAATGTGACCAACGTCTCACTCCAGTCCCAGGCTGATTCTCTCCAAGTCCTAACATGGGCCTGACAAGTTGTGCTGACCTCCAGGTCTCCCAGATTGCAGTTTTCTCTCAGTTGCCTGGGGTCCCCACCACTGCTCTTCCTACACCCTCATGCCTGTGAGAACAACGGAAGAGGGAGGGGCTTCTGTGCCTTCTCTTTTGGGATCACAGGCAGTTCCCTTGTTAAGGATTCCTAGATTGACTCTCCAAGGACCAGAGGGCAGGTTTTTTCCACAGAGGGCTGGCATCTCTACAATATTTTGTTTGTCCCACATAAATAGCGCCCCAGGGATGTTCCCCAGGCTCTCAGAGGCTGCAGCAAGGACAAGGAAAAACAAGCTTGGGTGCTGCATTGGTTAGTTTAATGTGTAACTTGGCTAGGTTGAAGGTATTTTGTAGATGTGACTAACATCATCTACAATCAACTGACTTTAAATAAAAGTGATTATCCTCAGTAATGTGGATGAACCTCAGCCCATCAGTTGAAAGTTCCTAAGAACAAAAGTGAAGTTTCCTTGAGGAAGGAGAAATTCCACCTGTGGACCGTGGTGTCCACACCTGCTTGAGCTTCCCTACAGAGTTCAAGTTTGCCTAACCACCCCCCCAACAAGTGCATACGCCAATTCCTTGCAGCCAATCAATCCACACATACACATATACGTATATGATTTACTGGTTTTGTGTCTCCAGTAGAACCCAGAGCGTTGCAGATGCCTCATACTCTTTGTAAAATCTGCTACTACAGAACATTGTTTTATAGATGTGGAAACTGAAGTCCAGTAAGGTGTAGTAACTTGCTCAATGCCAAGGTGAGGTAACTTGCTCAATGCCAGTGACAGAACTGACATGTAAATTTCAGGTTTCTTCCTCTTTGCCCATTGCTCTCAATGCTCTTTCCTCTGTAGATTTTAGACTGTCATCCATCAGAAGTGGCACTGTATTGGTCTGCAAGATCTTCACTACAGAGAATCCCTACTTTTTATAGCATTAAACGTCAAAATCTTCTGCACAGGCCCAAACACCTACCTGTCAATGCCAAAAGCCCTGCTGAGCTGCAGTGTCAAAGGCTGCCTATTGCTCCCAATCCAATTCCAGGTATTTGGTGGGTCTTGACACAGTAATTTAGAAATTAGGAGGTAGCTACCTGCTCACGTACCCCGTCTGTCCCTGCTCCTCTCTGCCATCACCACCACTGCAGAGGAGTGAGAAGCAGTGGGTCTTTGCAAACAAATGATTGCTATAAAATGCCTTCCATATCTGCCGATTTTCTCCTCACTCTGCCCTGCCACATATACTCTATGCTTTCTTTCTGTCTCTTGGCTGACAAACACCAGCGAATTTTTATACAGTCATCAATTAATCTCTTCACCTCAGTAAGTCAGAAAGAGACAGACAAATACCATACGATATCACTTATATGTGGAATCTGAAATATGACACAAGTGAACTTCTCTGCGAAACAGAAACAGACTCACAGACATAGAGAACAGACTTGTGGTTGCCAAGGGGGAGGGGGAGTCGGGGAGGAAAAGACTGGGAGTTTGGGATTAGCAGATGCAAACTATTATATATAGAATGGATAAACAAGGTCTGACTGTATTAGCATAGGGAACTGTATTCAATATCCTGTGATAAACCAAATGGAAAAGAATATGAAAAAGAATGTATGTATATGTATAACTGAATCACTTTGCTGTACATCAGAAATTAACACAACATTGTAAATCAACAATACTTCAATGAGAGAAATTTTTTTTTAAATAGTAATAATCTCTTCACCTCAATAAAACTTACCTCTGATGTCCTTCTCTCAGGAACTCAATTAATAGCTAAATAATTTGATAATTTATATTGCCTGTGGTAATGTAGGCAACAAACAAGTCAAACAGCTATTCTTCACAGATAATATTTATACAGTAAAATGATTTTTCTTGTCTCAACCCGAAAGAAACACAAACTGGAAAAATAAGTTGGGGTAGGTCAGGCACCAGGAGATAAAGTCTTAGGGGATCCTAAGTCAGTGCCTTTCAAATACTGTCACATACACTGTGACCTACTCCATTCATGGGTAATGTTAAACCAGTGTTTTCTCATCCCTAAACTGAATGGACAACAATAAACGCTTTCTAAAGTCCTTGTAACAAAACAGTCCTTTAACTGCTAGAAGTGTTCAGAGGCTGAATTTACTATGCTGCATTCTGGTGTAATTGTCTTGTGGAGGTGGGGAAAAACTGAGAATCTACTACAAGAAGGTAGACATTGCCTCTGCCAGTCATCCAGAGAGAAGATGGGAAACCTCAGAAAAGAAACTCCTACGTTTTTCTGGGCATCAGTCTCTTGGTTTGAACATCAAAGAATCGAATTAATATACTGAGGGTATTTCTACTAAAAGCTGAAAAGATGATCTGAATGGAGGGCTAGATGGGAGGTAGACAGTGTGCCAGAGACAGAGTTCCTACTATTTGATTCCATTTATATGAAGGTCAAGAACAGGTTAAACTAACATGCGGTGATAGTGGTCAGAGTAGTATTTATCTTGGGGGCGAGTATTGCCTGGGAAGGGGCACACGGAGCCCTCTAGGGTGCTGGAAATATTCTATATTTTGATCTTATTAGGAGTTTTACAAGTATGTACCTATGTAAACATTCATCAAGCTTTAAGCTTTAAACATTAAGATTTGTGGGCTTCCTATCATATATGTCCATCTCAATACAAATAAAAATGTTAAAATCAATGCTAGTAAATTGAAGATGATTAAACTAACTTGAAAACAAAGTTATGTAGATGTATATAATATAATCCTTTCTGTTATCGAGTTTCCCTCTATAAGCCTCTAGAAAAAAGACAGTACAACTTGGCTGGTGCATCCAAGTGGGGTGATCATGGGTCCACAGCTGAGGCAGTGATAGAGCCCATTGCAGTGGAGACTGTAGTGATTTTGAGAGATTCCCCAGGAACCTAGAAGCTGCAAAATCTAACTGCCCCTCTCACAGAACATTCTCCCTCCATTGCCAACTGAGGAGGATCTGGGGTCACTTTGGTAACAGTGGTTTTCCTTGCAGCCCCTTCTGTATTTTTGTAATCATGATCCAAGATCCTAACCGCAGCCTGAGAACCAAGATGTCGGTGGTGTTGCCAGGCAGACACGCTGACCTGCAGACAGAGGTGATTAGAACACACACACTAGGACCCAGCCACACCACGGAGGTGATCTCCACTAGTCAACAAGAAAGAGCTGCATTTGCCCAAGTAGCTGTGTAACGAGTGCTTAGCGCAGAATCCAGCCAGTACAGATCTGCAGAAACCATGTGTTGGATGCCCCAAGGGGAGAAACTTCACTTAAAAGGAGCGTCTCAGTCCCTTTTCTAGGCAAGACTAGTCACATGTACTAATGAAGCTTGCTACTTGCCACAACTTTTAACCACTGGCCTTAGCAGGTATTTCCAATTCCATTTTGTTTACGATAAATATAAGCTCCATTTTTTCCATTTTTTAAAAATTTATTTTATTTTTATTTATTTTTGGCTGCGTCGGGTCTTTGTTGCAGTGTGTGGGCTTCTCATTGCGGTGGCTTTTGCTGCGGAGCACGGGCTCTAGAGTGCAGGCTCAGTAGTTGTGGCGCACAGGTTCAGCTGCTCCGTGGCATGTGGGATCCTCCCGGACCAGGGATCGAACCCATGTCCCCTGCGTTGGCAGGCGGATTCTTAACCACTGCGCCACCAGGGAATTCCCTTTTTCCATTTTTAAAGCATCTTCACAGGCCTAACATAGCCTGTAACATAGTGAAGCTTGGAATTAATGAGCCGGTGCGTGTTTGCCCGTGTTGGGTGGCTTGTTCATCCCATAGCAGATGGGACTCTGGCAGCGAGTCCCTCCAAACCAGCCAGCTCGGCAGGATGGAGTATGGGCATGGCAGCCCCCACTGCAGATGCAGAGAGTAGGAGGAGAGGAGGTAGTTCCCCCAAGTGCGTGGGAGGGGCTGTGGGAATTTGTACCCAGAAGGTTGGGGTGCGTGGCAGACATCGTGGCTGTCTCTACGGAGACGGTAATGGGAAGGGTTTGGAATCTTCAGACCCCAGAGGCTCTTCCCTTATGCCTTTTCCAGCACTGCATACACCTTCCCTGACCTCTGCTCCCGGATGCCCATATTCTGTTTACCAACCTGGCCAGGAGCCAATGAGTGGCTCAATGAGTGGAGAAAATAAAAGGGAGGGAGTTGAAACAAGTGCCACTGGAATGTCCCAGTTGCCTTTCCCCAACTTTGATTAACCTATAGTTCCATAAAACAGGACTAATAGTCTTCACAAATGTGACATGCTATTATTCACCCAAAGTTATTCCAATCTTGGGGAAACGTGGCAAACATCTACCAGACTTCAGATATCTTTTATTGAGTTTTTTTCTTAATAACCTAGTGTTCTCACTCTCCTCATATCACACCTCCACACCCCTTCATCCCAGGTCTAGGAGGTGCCAAAGGGAATGAGCAGTGCCTGCAAACTCCTGGCCTAAATCCGGTGGGCAGAGGTGTTTGGTGATAAGAGTGGCTCAGCAGGACAGGGGAGAGCCACGGAAACGCCATTAGGTTCCACAAGGGGAGACACTTTCAAATAGACCAGGCCTTCAGGAGAGTTAAAATCTCCACCACCTGGCTAAAGGAATTGTATTAACTCTTTCTATCCAAGTGGGATTTAAATTTCTTTTAAATGTCATGTGATAGAAGAGGTGAAGAAGTCTAAAACTCTGAAGTGGCACCATTTCTGAGTCAGATAAAGAAGATGCATGAGCAAGGAAAGGATGTAAAAGGCTTCAAAGTTTGTCTAATATGTCAGAGACTCTGTCATTTATTAAACTGACTTAAGCAATTAATCAGAAATTAGCCCTGGACTATCTGGAGAAAACACCAGAAAGTATATGACTCCAGCTGCATGGCTAAATAGAGATCCTCCACGTGGAAGCAGCTATCACGTTGTGTTTAAAAATCATCGCAGGTTCCAAGCTGAGCATCCAGTTAAGACTGATAAGGTATAATCGCCCCACACTCAGCTAACACTTACATTATTGCTTCACAGAGGCCCCAATTCACCTGAGCAATATAAATGAAGAAAGGAAGGAGGTTACTGGCTTCTTTCTGCTCTGTGCCTCTGGGCCCATCTTCTGGCTCCTCCAGGCCGGGGGGAGGCGCAGGAAGGTGAGACTAAACGTAGGTGTTCATAGACCTAATTGTACTTGCTAAGCACTTAGGTGTGTGACCAATCACTGCAGTGACTGGTGAAGAGGCCTAAACTTCTAACTTACCAAAATACCATCTTGCAGAGATGCTAGTATGTTAATATCTTAATGGCCTCTAATGATATCGCAGAGGGACCAGGGAACCAAAAACAGTCCTGCCTCAGGGAGCTTTTCAAAGAGCAGTCGTGTAGGTACATTGTGCCTTGGTCACTCACACACCAGTTAGGGACCCGGAGCTCTGGCCAGGCAACCCTAAGTGTGGTCAAGTGGCTTCCCAGGATACTGACATCGTTTCTAGAGATCCACGTCCAAAAATGGAATGGCACCAAAATATCAGGCTAACCACAACATGTTAAAAGACCCTTCTCTGCAGAAAGAGCCATGGACTCAACAGGACGTCCCAGGCTAGGGCTTGGTCTGCGTGGGTTTGCATGGGCTCCACTGATGGAATAGTGGTGGGAGCAGCTGAGCCATTGCCAGGCTCTGAGTGGACCCTCAGGCTCCCTCAGGGATGACCCAAGAAGGCCACCAGTCCGTGCAGCGTGATGTTGATGATGGGAGAACCGCCCATCACCCAGGTCAGGAAACCTCACTCCTGTGGCGATCAGCACGTCCAGTGGTGGACAGAAAAGGAAAAGGAAAACCAATGAAACCGTGATTCTACTCATTGGCTACAGCAATGGCCTAGGCTGGGGCAGAGGTTGAAACTCTTATCTGATGAGGTTCCTGGAGTATTTATCATTCTCTTTCTCTATTCCAGGCAAGTTGTTTCCAAATTTGGTTCTGAGGTCACTGTCTGGGACACCTGTACGAAACGCAGATTCCTGGACTCCAGCCCCAAAGATTCTGATCCAAGAGGTATGGACTATGCCCAGGAATCTGTTTCTAACAGGTGTTCCAGGTGATCCCGGCACAGGGGATCCAAGGACCGGTGTTTGGGAATAACCGCTCTAGTCCACACCGACTCCTTATATCATCAGTCACTGAGAATGGGCTGCATCTCATATGTAACACCGAGCATGTCCCCGGGCTCCCACTCTGACCTGCTGCCCTGTCCCGGGACACGTGTCTCTGAGCTCTGCCCCGCAGTGAGCTCCACAACTGTCCATTTAGCACATGCACTTCACACCCACTCAACTCAACCAGTGTTTATTGGGCACCTACTATAGGCAAGGCACAGAACCAGATACTGCTATGGGGAACAGAGACAAGAAGGCTGGGCCTCACCCTCGAGGGGCTCACAGTCTAGTGGGAGAGAGACACACGCACAGGTACTAAAAATACAAGGCAGAATGAGGTGAGCTCTAGAAGAGAGGCAAAACCAGCGGGAGGTCAGGGAGCCCAGCAGATCAGATGCTTGATGCAGTGGGTGGTGCTCTTCTGGCCAGTCCCTGGGAGATGGGCAGGATTCGTACAGGCAGGACTGAACAGAGAAGGATATTTCAGGTACAGGAGTAGGTTTAGAGCTGGGAAAGTACACTGAATGTTCAAAAGACAGGGGCAGAATGTATGCCTTGACTGAAATATAGGATGCTAAAGGGAAAACAGGTAGCTAAAGATGGAGAAGTGGGCTGAGGGCAGATGGCAGAGGAGACCGACTCCAATCTGTAGGCAACGGTGAGCCATCGAAGGTTTCTAAGCCAGGGAGTGACATGACCTCATTTCCTCAATTCTCAATGCTGTAATATGTGATTAGCTCTATTTCTGTTAACGTCACTCCATGGACTTACACCCTTTCTTGGTCTCAGAGCAGAAGCTCTGTGGCCACACATCCTTTCAGGGCTGCACAAAGCTGCAAAGCAGTGGCCTTAGGCTAAGTAAATTTTGAGCTCACTTAACAGCCTTGCACCAACCACCTCCACAGAACAAGAAGGACAGCCTTCTAGAATCACTTGACAGTAAGGGGCAGGGCACAAGGAAAATACTCAACAAACTTTTGTTGCCTAAGCATAGCACGGATAAGTTGCAGAGAAAATGGGAGCACAAAAAGAAAATGGTGGAGAGATGCAGGTGACAAAATCAGCATCATCCAAACTAAACCATCTCCCTGTAGGCTTCTGGTATAACCCCGTTCACTGGGTGGGGAGACTCTGCAGTCTGACTCACTGGGATTAGTAGGTGAGACTTCTAAGAGCTCTATACCTAGCAGGTCCTCTGCCGACACCTCTCCTAGGATCCTGCTTAACTATCCAGTGAGGAGGGAGAATGGCGCCCACCCCCACCCGGGCTACCACAGCCTGAGAAGGGACGCGAGGTCACTGCTGTCCAGGTAGACACAGCGATGCTGGTCAGCGAGGGCTCCCCCAGAACCTCCACACCAGCCGAAGCAGGTGCCTGGGTGGAGAGGGGCGAAGTCACAGCTGGATTACCCAGGAGAAACGCTCCCGGGGAGCCGGCATGCACCTCTGAGCCCGACCCGGAAGGGCCCCCGCCACCGTTGCTGATGGTCCACAGGCACGGGTAGGGGCTGCAGAGAAACAGAGAGAGAGAGAGAGAGAGAGAAAATGCTTGACGACACACCCAGGAAGGATTGCCACCTGACAAGCACGCACACAGTGCTGAGAGGGGCACAGGTCTAGGAAGAGAGTATCTGACCATGGCGTTATTTCTAGCTCTGACACACACTGGCCCAGTTTCTGCAGAGAAGCAGCAAGATGTAGTAGAATAAGCATATGATTAGGTGTCCTGAGACCTGCATTTTGATGCTGGCCCTACCTCTAGCTGAACATGGCATTTTATTTCTCTAGGCCTCACTTGCCACCTGTGTAAATGGACAGGGGAGTGAAAGGATGATATTTGGGCAGTATGATCTATGAGTAAGATCCCTCACTGACCAAGAGAGGTGATGTGGTCTAATAGCCAGGACACATTGTTGTCAGAAAACCTAGGTTTGAATCCTTGCACTACCACTTATTAGCTCTGTGACTTTGATCAAATTATTTAGTGTATGAGCCTCAGTTTCCTCATCCTCAAGATTTGGAGTGATAATTAGTCATACCTTACAGATGTTGTTATGAGGATTAAATAAGAAAACGAGTATGTGATGTCTAACACATAGGACTCAGTAAATGATGGTTCTTATAATTAATTCTTCCATTCCAGATTTCTACCTGTCAGCTCTGGTCCCTGGTAGAAAGGCTGGGGAGCTGTACCACTTTCTTGGACTTCTCTCATCCTATGTCACTGGTTCACAAACTTGACTGCACACTGGAATCACTTAGCAAATTAAAAAAGAAAAAATACTGATGCCCGGGTTCTATCCCCCAAGATTCTGATCTAATTAGTCTAGCATGCGGTATCAAGTTTTTAAAGCTTTTCTGTTGACTGTAATGTGCAGCCAATTTTGCACCTTAACATAGAACCTAGATGAAAACGACTACAGTTGACACAGGCAGAATAACCTCCAGTGCTTTAGCCCTCACCATGTTCTGACTTTTCAGAGTCCCCATTTTGCCTGATACCGTATTGCTTGATAATAGGCTTATTACCTAATGTCAGTACTGAACACATTTGTTTTTCTCTAGCAAAACCTTTATAGCGTCAGCAATGGGTTAAACATGCCACTGATGAAGCCAGAGGTAGCAATGCCACCCTGCACTCTCTGCCGTAGTTCAGATATCACAGGCCTCACTGGACCATATGAAACCTGCAGAAACCCAGGCTTTGTGGTTTTGGTGTTTTCGTTTTTGTTTTTAGCCAGCTCAGCTTGCTGGGATTCTGACCCCAATTCCCCAGTTTCCAGAAGAGACTCTTCTACAATTTCAGGCATCAGAGCCCCTTTCTGATGCCTCCTGGACCAGTGGGAAAACCATGGGCTCTGAGTTACATTACTTACTGTATGACCTTCAGGCAGTTTTTAATGCCTCTGAGCTTTAGTTTCTCCAACAGGAAAATAGGAATTTTAATAGCAGCCTTATGGATGTCTTTGAATCCTATGAATGACTTACATAAAGGATCTAGTACAAAACTTGGCACATGGTTGTTTAATATCTTCAAGGACACTCTTTCCCTCACTTTCTACACAGCCCCAGTCAGTGCATTTCCCTGAGGTCCTCCAGTCAAGCACTGTCCAATAGGCTAAATTTTTGAGTAGCCACATTTTAAAAAGAAAAAGAATGAAAAGAAAACAATGAACTTATTGTTAATAATATTTTATGTAACTGAGAATATTCAAAATATTATCATTTCCACATGCATTCGGTATTAAAAAATTGTTGAGATTTTTATTCTTTGTTTTGTACTGAGTCTTCAAAATTCTGTGTGTTACACTTAACAGCACATCTCAGTTCGGAACAGCTGCATTTCAAGGGTCCAGAGCCAGAGGCGGCTGGGGGGCTGCTGCATTGAACAGTACAACACTAGACCCTCGGGGCCCCCAGTGACATTAACATCAAAATCAAGATCACAGTTTACAGCAACACCTGGAAGCTGGTTAAAAATGCAGAATCTCAGGCCTCAACCCAGACCTATTAATCAGACTGTACAGTTGAACAACATCCCAGGTGATTCTAATGCACATTAAAGTGTGAGAAGCACTGCTGTGGATCAAAGTTCTACCTTCCCCAAACTTTTTCTAGACCTGCAAGTCATAAGTCATCTACCATCTCCCCCCTCTGCCGCCAAAAAAAAGGATGGGACATCTTTTAATTTTGAATCCCTTTTTGGACCTTCTCAAAATTCTGCATACTTATATTGAACATAACAGCTGACATGTATATATTGATAGAATGTTACTGCTTACAACGCACTGTAATGCTTTTTCTAATTTTGGTGCTCACCATAACTCTACAGAGTAACTCACATTATTGCCATGTTACAGATAAGAAAGCTGAAGCTCAGTGAGGCTAAGAAAATTGCCCAAAGTCACAAAGTCAATAAGAAGTAAAACTGGGGCTCAAGCCCACATTTGTCAGACTCCAGGCCCCTTCCCTTTCCCCTCCACCATGCAGATTTCCAGTCAGAACTGAATGCAGGTCTCTGGTGTGAGAGTTATGCCATGGGTCCTACAAGCTGCACTCAGCCCTATTGCCTGGATTGAGGCCCGGACACCCAAAATCTGTCCCCCGGTTAGAACGAACAGCTTGTAAGGATATGGACAATCAAGGGTCTTGAATTCTCAGTGTGTATTTACACTTTTCCCCTTCAGTTCCCCTATATTCAGTATCTATCTGCTACCACCACAGTTCACAGTATTTCTTCCTGGTTCGAGATAAATGATTCCAGGCCATAATATCTTTTCCCTTCTAAAAATAAAATATGAAAGCTACAAAGAAAAGAGTACATGACTGAGCATGTGCTTTCCCACCACCCTTCCTTCCAGGGATGAAATGCTGATCCTGTCGTTACTTTCACTTCCTAGTGGCTTAGAAGTCAGGACAATAGCTTAGGCCAAGCCACCCCAGGAAAAAGAATGAACTCGAGTCCCCAGTGCTAAAGTAAACCCTCAAGACCAATGAGCAAGCTGCTGGTGTTGGTCTTACCTAGGCCCTGGATTGATTGGTCCGCTGGTGTGAGGTACAGACAGGATGCTGGCGTGGGGTGTGGAGGATAAGGAAGTCCAGCTGTCAGCTCCAGAGAAAACTTGCAGATTATTGCTGGAGCTTTCTATCAAATTCACTTTTGGGAAATAACAACAGTTCAATTGATGGAACATGGAAAACATAAAGATGGTGACCAATGACATTATCCTAGGTCAAGATATAACCATGGCCTGTGCCACATGTGCCAACAGTTGTTAGTCCTTTCTGAAGGCCACAGAAAGGAGTGAGGAACTTAGGTTAATTCAGTGTCAGCCATATGTCACGTACCGTTCATCTTTTAATCTTCACAGCAATGACTTCTCATCTCCATTTTATAGATGAGGCTCAGATAGGTGGGAGGATTTGTCCTTTATGACACAGATCTAACTCATGTCACCACACTCACCTCCCCTTTAACATGAGCCATGTCATCATCTCAAGACAAGCCTAAGGACCACCAGTGCCCCAGATGAGATTTCTGAGGACCAGGACCTATTTTCTCAGCAACCCCAAGGAGATTTAAACATCTCAAGAATAGTGCCTTCTGTCTTTGAATCGCCATTTGCATAAATAGTGCCTATACAATAGAGAGGAAGAAGGAAAAGAAGGAGGGGAGGAAGGAGGGGAAAAAGGAAAGAGAGGAAGAGGATTCCATGTATATCCCTGGCCACGTCACTCCTTTTCATGATGTGGCCCTTGCAACTTCCTCAGCCTCAGCTCTTTCATCCACCACCTCGCCCCCCTCCCTCTACACTCTTTTCCCAAACTATTCCCCAGACAACCTAGGTTCTCTCCTCCTTCTGTGTCTTTGCTCATACCACTCTCTCACCGGGAATGACCTTCACCTCTGCCTGTGTCCCATGTCATCCCTCTTTCACCCCTGCCCACTCCCACCCCTGTCCTTTTCTATTTATTCTTCAAATCTCAACTTAAACGTTAAGCCCTCTGGGTAGATCTAGCTGCTCTTTTTCCTTCATTCCCATAGCACCTTGGCTTGTGTATTCTATAGCATGTTTTTCAAACCTTAATGTGCATAGGAATCACCTGGGGATCTTGTTAAACTGAAGACTCTTTCAGAAAGAGAACCTGAGAGCCTACATTTCTAACAAGTTCCCAGGAGATGCTGCAGGTCCAAGGACCACATTAGAGCTCTCACTACATTGTATTAGGATTAATTATTTATGCATTCATGTAGCACTGAGCTCCTTCAGGGAAGAAACTAGACCTTAATCACCTTCCTAGCCCCACTGCCTAGAAGAGTTCCTGGTGCATAGCATTTGCTCAGAAGATGTGTTTTGTGTGCTGACCATGGGAAAGAACCAGAAAGTAGATGAGAACCCTGCTCAGTTTCTGATACATTAAGCTACATTTTCTCCCTTCCTGGCAGCAGCTGTCAAGGCTGCTGGGAGTAGCAGGCGATGGGGCTCAGGGACAGGTAGCTGGTGACCCGCAAAGTCCTCTGCAGATACAGAGCTCAGGGTGTCCCTGAGGCTGGAACCTTAACACTCTCCATCTCCCATGCCATGAACTTTACCTATTTGTTTCATTTAGTGTCAGTCTCCCCATATGAGAATAGAATCTCTATGAGATGTAGGTATTAATCTATTTTGTTCATGGACAAAACCTGGCTCATAGTCAACCCTCAATAAATATTTGCTGCATGAATAACTGAATGAGAAATCAACCCTTGGTTTCATGTCTCCCTTCCTTCATACAGATCTAATAACCAGGCAAGATCTGGGCTTACACAAGGCCAAGGCAGACAAGGCAGGAGTCAATGAGGAAGAAAGTACACAAACAACAGCATCAGCTTAAAAAATAATCAGACTGCAAAAGTTATCAGGGTTGAGTTTGCATGCCTCCAAGTGAATCCAACCAAAGCAAGGATGTAGAGTCATTCACCTTCCCAGAGACCTTCCTGATAGCTCTCCAGTATTCCCTGGACTGAGCCATACACTACAAATGTAGAAAAGAGCCATGTGAGGGCAATGAGCTGAGGGTCTCAGAGTCCCACGACTTAACTTGGCTTTTAGAGATGCAGCCTGAAACTGCTCAGTACACCAGCGCCCTGGGAGGAGGACTTTCACAACCATTAGAAACTGGGTGTCTCCCAGTTTTTGTACTTACTTTAAATAATTACAAAACACTAATAATGTTGTAACTATATAATCAACTATTAGTATATAAAATAAAAAATTAAAATATTAATATACAATATTACATATATTAGATGAAAGGGATTCTATCTTCAGATATTTCCCCCTTTCTAGCCGTTTATCCATTTCTCACCACCACCACCCACACCCACACCCCCAAGGGTTTAATTAGCAGAGTCACACACCTGAGGGAGAATGGTTTCTGTGCATGTACGCAGAAGGGTAGGGAGCCTGCCGGTGGTGTCCTCGGAGGCCAGGATAGTGCTCACAGCCATGGTGGGTGTGGGGAGCAGACAGAGGCAAAGGAGTAGCATACTGGTAATTGGTGTTTCCTGCTGTGCATACTCCATCCGGATTGGAAAAGATCCAGCCTCCCACTAGAAGAGACAAGAGGAAGACACAGAGAATGACTCTGTGAACTTCCACACCAAAATCAGGTTACCAGCCACTTTGCATAGTTATGTTTCTGTGTGAATGACACAATGTCTTTCCATGTGGAGTTATATACCACCCCCGCCACTGCCACTCCCCTTCTATGTTAGCAGCAAAGTTGGCTTCTTTGGAAGTGGATGATGGGTCCTATCAAAGTTTGGAAAACCTCTTAAGAAATACTGTGGAATCACAGCTATATAAAATATTATTTGAATGTATAAGTTAATAGAAGTGCAAAAGTTAAGTTGCTTCTGACTTAACTGGATTAAATTAAAAGTCAATCTAAGAAGGAGGTGTTAGATGTATATCCTACTCACTGATCTACAGCTACCGAATGTTTAATTTGGTTACCCAGAAAGAGTGAAGGCCTCTCTGTTTCTGCCCAGTGGGAAGGTATCTTTAGTTCTCACTCCAAGCATGAGGAGCCATGATCCCTCCCATCACCACCCCACAAAGAGGATTCTGAAAGCAAAAAGAGAGGGAGCTGGCTAGAAAACTTGACAAGAATCTTGTGACACATTTTGGAAAACTGCAAAATATTTCACAGAAATGTGTTTGTGAATGACCATCTCAATTGATGCAGAAAAAGCATATGACAAAAGTTAACACCCTATCGTAATAAAAACACTCAACAAACAAAGAATACAAGGAAATTGCCTCAAAATAATAAAGGCCATATAGGACAAGCCCACAGCTAACATCATACTCAATGGTAAAAAACTGAAAGCTTTTTCTCTAAGATCATGAACAGGACAAGAATATCCACTCTCACCACTTCCATTCAATATAGTACTGGAAGTCCTAGCTGAAGCAAATTGGAAAAAAGGAAAAGAAAGAAAGAAAAGGCATCCGAATTGGAAAGGAAGAATAAAATTATCTCTGTTCACAGATGACGCAATCTTATATGTAGAAAACCCTAAATATTTCACACAAAAAAAATTTTGGAACTAATAAACAAATTCAGCAAAGTTGCAGGATACAAAATCAACACACAAAAATCAGTTGCTTTTCTACACACTAACCATGAACGATCTGAAAAGTAAACTAGGAAAACAATTCCATTTAGAATAGCATCGAAAATAGGAAAGTACTTTGGAATAAACTCTAGCAAGGAGGCAAAAGACTTGTACACTGAAAACTACTAAACACTTATGAAAGAAATTAAAGAAGATACAAATAAATAGAAAGACATCCTATGTTCATGGATTGGAAGACTTAATATTATTAAAATGTTCATACAACCCAAAGCAATCTCTATCAAAATCCCAATGGTATTTTTGTCAGAAGTGTAAAGCAATACTAAAATTCACATAGACTCTCAAAGAACCCCAAATAGCCAAAACAATCCTGAGAAATAAGAACAAAGCTGGAGGCCTCACACTTCCTGATTTCAAAACACATTACAAACTACAATACTCTAAATAGTAATGGTACTGGCATAAAGACATATCGACCAATGGAAGAATAGAGAGCCTAGAAATAAACCCCGCTTATATGGTCAAATAATTTTCAACAAGGGTGCCAAGATTACATGATGGGGAAAGGATAGTCTCTTCAGCAAATGGTGTTGGGAAAACCGGATATCCACATGCAAAAGAAAGAAGTTTAAACTCTATATTACACCATATAAAAAAATTTAACTTAACTTAAAACAAATAAATAAAAAAATTTAAGACCTATAAAACTCCTAGAAGAAAACACAGGAGAAAACTGCATGAAATTGGATTTGGCAATGATATCTTGGCTATGACACCAAAACACAGACAACAAAAGCAAAAATAGACAAACTATGTCAAACTTTAAAACTTCTGCACAGCAAAAGAAGCAATCAACAGAGTGAAAAGGAAATCTACAGAATGGAAGAAAATATTGGCAAACTATATATCTGATAAGGGATTAACGTCTAGCATATATAAAGAACTCCTACAACTCAACAATAAAAACAACAACAAAACCCCAATTAAAAATGAGAAAAGGGCTTGAATAGACATTTCTCCAAAGATATACAAATGACCAATAAGTATATGAAAAGATGTTCAACATCACTATTCATCAGCGAAATGCAAATCAAAACTAGACATCACATCATACTATTAAGATGGCCATTATCCAAAAACCAAAAAAACAAAATAGGAAACAACAAGTGTTGGTGAGAATGTGGAGAAATTAGAACCCTTGTGAACTGCTGGTGGGAATGCAGAATGGTGCAGCTGTCATGGAAAACACTATGGAGTTTCCTTAAAAAATTAAAAACAGAAGTACTACATGATCCACCAATCCCACTTCTGGGTATATATACAAGAGAATTAAAGACATTTGCAAACCTATGTTCACTGCAGCATTATTCACAGTAGCCAAGAGGTAGAAGTAATCTAAATGACCAACAACAGATTATTGGATAAGCAAATTTGGTATATATATGCAAGTAAATATTATTCAGCCTTAAAAAAGAAGGAAATCCTGTCATATGATAAAATATTGGATGAGCCTGAGGGACATTAGGCTAAGCAAAAGAAGCCAGTCACAAAAAATCAAATATTGCATGATTCCTCTTACACTAGGTATCTAGAGGATATGCAAATAGAGATAGAAAGTAGAACAGTGGTAGCCAGGGGCTTTGTGGGGAGGGAGATGTGAAAAGATGTAGTTTGGTGAATATATGTAGTTTCAGTCATGCAGGAATGGGGGTGGGGGCAGGCAGGTGGTTCTGGGAATCTGTTGCACTAAAATGTGCCTGTGGTTAACAATATTACACTGTACATGTGGAAATCGTTGTGAGGGTGCATTTTATGTCATGGTTTTTTGCCACAATAAAAAAAATTTAGTGAACATTCTGAATAGAAGGCTCTACTTCAGGTGAATTCATGGAAAAAGATTGAGACTTAGTAATACAGGCCCTGGAACAAGAAGTACATCCTTTCACCAAACTAGCTCTCAACTGAGGGGCCCACAGATAAGGATTCAGACACACCAGAGATGTTCCTTAAGAATATTGACTAGGGATTGTCACCAGGGCTTCAGTAATATGGAAATGGAACTTTTATTGAAAACCATTTGCTTAATACTTTTTAAGGATAAGTAAGCAAATTGTACAGAATTCATATTACAAAATGTATGTCAGTCATTCTCAACAAATCCTTTTGTTATCTTCATTTTCTCATTTTTGTATAGACACGTGGCCCAAGGGATCCCTACCTGAATAACAGAATCAAGATTCAGGTGTCCAGTGAGCAAAGCTAGGCAAGTGGTCCCACAGAACCAGACTTTTGTCCATGTAGTTTGTCACATATAAGGTATATACCTTAAGAAGCTTACTGAGAAGCAACATATGAACTTTGAAAAGGTATGGTTCCACATGTGATCCCATCCTATACAAAAATGCTTTTTACTCCAGGTCACTTAAAAAGTGCTTTTTCTATGAATAAATTCCTAGAAATGTACAATCTCCCAAGACTGAATCAGGAAGAAATAGAAAATATGAACAAATTGATTACCAGTAATGAAATTGAATCAGTAATCAAAAAACTCCCAACAAACAAAAGTCCAGGACCAGACCACTTTACAGTTTAATTCTACCAAATATTTTAAAAAGTTAACACCTATCCTTCTCAACTATCCCAAAAGCTGAAGAGGAAGGAATGCTTCTGAGCTCATTCTATGAGTCCAGCATCACCCTAATACCAAAACCAGACAAAAGCACCACAAACAAGAAAATTACAAAACAAAACAAAAAGGAAAAAACAACAAAAAAGAAAATTACAGGCCAATATCTCTGATGAACATAGATGTAAAAATGCTACAAAAAATTAGCAAACTAAATTCAACAATATATAAAAAGGATTATATACCATGATCAAGTAGGATTTATCCCAGAGATGCAAGGATGGTTTGATATCTGTAAATCAATCAATGTGATATACATTAATAAACTGAAAAATAAAAATCATATGATCATCTGCATAGAGGCAAAAAAAAAGCTTTTGACAAAATATAACATCCATTTATGATAAAAACTTTTAACGAAGTGGGCATAGTGGGAACATACCTCAACATATTAAGACCATATATTGACAAGCCCACAGCTAACATCATACTCAATGATGAAAAGCTGAAAGCATTTTCTCTAAGATCAGGAACAAGACAAGTATGCCCACCCTTGCCACTTTTATTCACTATATTATTGGAAGTCCATAGCCACAGCAATCAGACCAGAAAAATAAATAAAAGGAATCCAAATTTGAAAGGAAGAAGTAAAACTGTCACTGTTTGCAGATGATACTATATAATGAAAATTGTAAAGACACCACCAAAAAATTACTAGAACTAATAAATGAATTTAGTACAGTTGCCAGATACAAAAATAATATACTGAAATCTGTTATTTCTATACACTAACAATGAACTATCAGAAAGAGAAATAAAAAACAATCCCATTTATAATTATATCAAAAAGGATAAAATATCTAGGAATAAATCTAACCAAGGAGGTAAAAGACCTGTACTTGGAAAATTATAAGACACTGATGAAAGATAGTGAAGATAACACAAACAAATGGAAAGACACACCATGTTGATGGATTGAAGTAATTAATATTGTTAAAATGACCATGCAACCCAAGGCAATCTACAGATTCAATGCAATTCCTGTCAAAATACCAAAGATAATTTTCACAGAACTAAAACAAATAATTCTAAAATTTGTACGGAAACACAAAAGACCTTGAATAGCCAAAGCAATCTTGAGAAAGAAGAACAAAGCTGGAGGTATCATGCTCCCTGATTTCAAACTAAACTGCAAACCTACAATAATCAAAACAGCATGGTACTGGCACAAAAACAGATACATACATCAATGAAACAGAATAGAGAGCCCAGAAATAAACCTACACTTACATGATCAATTAATCTATGACAAAAGAGGCAAGAATATACAATGGGGAAAAGATCGCCTTTTCAAAAAGTGGTGCTGGGAAAACTAGACAGCTACATGAAAAAGAATCAAACTGGACTACTTTCTCATATCATATACGAAAATAAACTCAAAATGGATTAAAGACTTAAATGGAAGGCCTGAAAGCATAAAACTCCTAGGAAAAAACATAGGCAGTACACTCTTTGACATCAGTCTTAGCAATATTTTTTTTTGGATCTGTCTTCTCAGGAAAGGGAAACAAAAGCAAAAATAAACAAATGAGACTACATCAAACTAAAAAGCTTTTGCACAGAGAAAAAACAAAAAGGCCACCTACTGAATGAGAGAAAATATTTGCAAATGATATATGTGGTTAATATCCAAAATATACAAAGAACTCATACAACTTATCATCAAAAAAGCAAACAACCCAACTGAAAAATGGGAAGAGGAACTGAAGAGACATTTTTCCAAAGAAGACCTACAGATGGGCAACAGACACATGAAAAGATGCTCAACATCATTAATTATCAGATTAATGCAAATCAAAACCACAATGAGATATTACCTCACACCTGTCAGAATGGCTATTATCAAAAAAATAATGTGTTTGTGAGGATGTGGAAAAAATGAAACCCTTGTGAGTGGTTGGCAGGAATGTAAACTGGTATAGCCACTATGGAAGACAGTATAGAGTTTCCTCAAAAAATTAAAAATAGGGACTTCCCTGGTGGTCCAGTGGTTAAGAATCCACCTTCCAATGCAGGGGACTTGGGTTCAATCCCTGGTTGGGGAACTAAGATCCCACATGCCACAGGGCAACTAAGGCCATGCACCGTAACTACTGAGCCCGCGCACCCTAGAGCCCTCATGCCACAGCTAGAGAGAAGCCCATGTGCCACAATGAAAGATCCTGCATGCTGCAGCGAAGTTCCTGCGTGCCACAACTAAGACCTGACACAGCCAAATAAATAAAATTTTAAAAAAGTTAAATTAAAAAAATTAAAAATAGAACTACTGTACAATCCAGCAATTCCACTTCTCAGTATTTTTCCAAGGAAAACAAAAACACTAATTGGAAAAGATATATGCACCCTTATGTTCATTGCAGCATTATTTACAATAGCTAAGATATGGAAGCAACTTAAGTGACCATCAAGAGATGAATGGATAAAGAAGAGATACAGATATAGATATAGATATATCTAGATCTATCTATATCTAAATATAGAAAGATAGATATAGATATAATGGAATATTACTCAGCCATAAAAAAGAATGAGATCTTGCAACAACATGGATGGACCTAGAGGGTATTATGCTAAGTGAAATAAGTCAGATAAAAAAAGTTAAATACCATATGATTTCACTTACACGTGGAATCTAAAAAACAAAATAAATGAGCAAACATAACAAAGCAGAACAGACTCATAGATACAGAGAACAAACAGGTGGTTACCAGAGAAGAGGGGGGTGGGGAGGAAATAAATAGGTGAGGGAGATTAAGAGGTACAAACTTCCAGTCACAAATGAGTCATGAGGATGAAATGTACAGCATAGGGAATATAGTCAATAATATTGTAATAATTCTCTATGGTGACAGATGGTAACTAGACAAAACAAACAAAAAGAAGACTCCTGAGAAAAGTTTTTTTAAATGCTTTTCTGAAAGCTGCTTCTCTTTATGTGGCTATACTGCCACTTCTGCAATGAAAAATGCACTGAGGTTTAGGGGAAGGAGAGAGTAAGGAATACCATAGCTGGAAAACTGCAGAAGGAATCCTAGCAAGCCACTATCATCTAAATTAAAGAGTATCTCAGACACTGATGCCACTGACTTTGTGTTACTGTTGCAGGTTTAGAGGACCTGCTCCATCATGGGACCTTCTCTCTGATCTGAGACATGGAGAGGGCGGCACCCTGTCAGGAACATCCAACCTACCTGCAGAATCCCATGTATATTATTCCACTAATACTGCAGCTTTCCAGTCAACAAATGCAGAAGCTTCCTCATATGCAAAGCGATGGCCTTCCTGAGGCATTGCAACAGTGACCAACTCAAAAACTAGCAAGTACTAAGAACAAGGGAAATCCAAAACAGAGGCGAGAGCGGGGTGTAAAGGATAGGAGGTACACCCAGAATGCACTTTTATGAGCTCTTTAGCCTCACTGACACAAAAATGAGAGTCTAAGAAATTTACTATTTCCATTCTTCTCTCCTGCCTAGGATTTGAGTAAGCCCCCAGGAGCACTGGTTCTCTCTGGGAATTCTTGCAAGGGAATATACTTGTCTTGAGTGGAAGAAATAACCTGTTGGGTCTTGATAGAAGATTTGGGACAAGGCTGAAGCAGTCATGACAGGTAAAAAGTCTGAGTGCGGTGGAGAGGCTCCTTGTGTAGCCCCAGGCCCTTCCCACCCAGTGTTCACCCAACTCACAGTGAGAATAGGCCACATGTTGACTCTCAGACATAGCTTCCGGAACATCTTTGAGGTGGTTCCTGAAAGAGCAATGAGAGTGCACCATGGCTGTCCAGCTTATTATACAAGTCTTGTATCAAGTACACCCAAGATTCTCTTTGGAGAGCAATACATTTCTTGGAATAAGAAAATCAAACACCTTTTATTCCCTCAAAGCTATTATCTTTCCCACAATATCCTTCTCCTACTTTATCTACTTGTACAATTGCTACTTGAATTGCAGTTTTATAGTCACTCCAGTTTACCTTATTTACACGTATCCCTATTTAGCTTGATCTTACTGATTTGTGGTCAGTGCTCCTGCTGACAAAATTCAAGCAACAATAACAATAGCTAAGATTTGCATAGGACTTCAGGGCACAATCACATCTGTGATATGCTAGATCCACCAATGATCCTGTGAGAGAGTATTACTAGGCCCATTTCGCAGATTTAAAAAATGGGTCCCAGAAAAGTAAACTGACTTATGCAAGCCAGGAAATGGCAAAGCCAGGACTCAAAGCTAGGATCTCTCACTCAAAGTCTTAATTTTTTTTTTATTATACTACTTTTCTTATCTGAAAAAGTTATTTCTTCTACATCAAAATTAAATCAAGTATTGACAGGACAGACCCTTGTGACACATCACTGTAAATATCTGTCTATTAATCTAGAGCCTTTAAGATGAAAAGGAAAAATTAGACAGTTATAGGAGTTAGTGTGAAGATTTGAAACAGACAATAAAATCTGAACACTTCAAAGGAAATCATTCACACCTCCAAAAGTCTCTGACTTCTCTTCTCTCAGACCTGAAAGACATGAGCCTCTCACCTTTATGAATAACTCATATGAATTACTCACCTTTCCTAGGTGAAATCTAGTTTTTAAAAAAAAAAACTTATTGAAATTATATTATTCAGATAATTGTAGGAAGGACAGAGTAAATTATTAAAAATTTAAATCACGTATTTTTTTTTAATGGGATTGTACTACTTTTAAGAATCTGTAGTAAAACAGGGCTAATGAAACATGGCCAGTTCTGGGATCTCCTGGACCCATATTATAAAGGACAGGTAATTATGAGTTTGTTCTATTTTGCTGATTTTGTTGGACATTGAATTGAATATTAAAAACATGCTTCTATCAAAGGTAATGCAAGTGCTACTAGTTAGTTCCTTTCAAGATGATTATAAATTTCACATTTGCAGAAATCATAAGATTTCACTGAAATTTCTCTACTCACCTTTCCTTAGCATCCAAGAAGGCTTTGGCAAAAGGGTTGTACTTGATTTTGAGAGCTGTTATCTTGTGTTTATAAAGACAAGAAGTGTTAGTGAAAATAGAACATGCATGGGCAGACAGAACCCTTTATCTTCACCTGTGAATTTCTGTAAAATCAGAATAATTCTCCTTTCTCTTTTTTTCTCCCTCTCCATGTTTCTGTGCTTACTTCTGCACAAAATCACTATTGCACTGTCCAACAAGAAACGTTTTATTGTCACATGTGGTAAAAATGGCAAATATAGTATAAAGTGAGCAAAGAAAGGACAAAGCATTAGAAATGCACAAGCCTGATGTGCCAAACCCAGCATTCATTCCATTACTCATTCATTCTTTTCAACAATTGAACACCTACCATCTGTCAGTTAGTTTTCCAGTCACTGAGACACAGAGGAGAGTTATACAGGTGAGAACCTGCCTCTAGGGTCTTGAGTACAGACTAGTACAACTCCCTAACTCTTAAATAATCACTTACCCTTTGGGCCATGTTAACACAAAAAACAAACTATCACTTCCAACCACTGTCACTCTTTATCCCCCCTGGCCTTAGCCTGCTTCATTTTTCTTCAGAGTCATCTCACCAAATATATATATATATATATTTGGTTTTCATCTCTCCCCACTGGGATTTAAGTGCCTTGAGGACAGTGCAGTATTACCAGCATGTAGTAATACTCAACAAATATTTGCTAAATAAAGGAAGATTTTGGCTCCCTTATCCACCCCTGTGGCCACTCTCCTCTCAGGGTGCATCTACATCGAACTGGCAGGGATACATCATCAGGAGATGGAGGCTCTGAGGTTAGATTTTCCTGAGCTTGATTCCCCTGAGGCATGTTCAAGACCAGAATTACAGCATCAGGCTGGTAGCTTGCTGGAGGTGTGGCCTTAGCCCTGCTTGTAGTTCAGAGGGAACTGTCCAGCCCATGTCCAGGAAAAGCTTCTGAGCACTTACCCAGAGGGCAACCAGATGACAGGTTCCACCAGCCACACACTAAGAGAGCAGGCAGCATGTAAGTGGATAAGGGGCATTGCCCGGAGACCAGAGGAGCCCAGGATGTGGTCCCCAACTCCTCCCTACTTTCCAAAATCGCAAAAGCCCTCCCCTCATAGACCCAGACTCCATCCTACAGAGAGTAGCAGAGGAGGGAGGGCAATCTGACGAACAATGTGGTTCAGCCTATAAAAACTGAGCAGTACTTGAGGGCCTATTTAAATTATCAGATATTTAGTTAATTTCTCTTCCCACTGACCTGCTAGAGGGACTCAGCCAAGAGGTCAGATTACCTATAGAAGAGAAATTACATTTCCCTGCACATCTGTGGTGTGAGTTAAATCTGCAACTAGTTTCACCTGTAGGCACTAAGGCAGCAGTTTCCAAACCTGGATGATCATCAGAATCCTTTAAGGAGACTCTTAAAACTACAGATTCCGGGCACCATCACTGGAGATTCTGACTCAGTTGGCTGGGTGGGATCCCAAAAATCTTTTAAAGCTTCCAAATAAAGAAATGCAAATTAAAGCAAAAATAAGATACCATTTTTTTCTGCCCTATCGAATTATCAAAGCTGAAAAGGTAGGTAATCACAAATGTTGAGAATGGTGTGGGGATTGTAAATGGATATGCCCTTTGGAGGGGGTGATGGGGCTTTGTCTATCACAGTTCTAAACACACACTCTCCTCAACAGAACAATTCCATTTCTGGGTGCTTAATATTCTCTGCAGTATTATTCATCATAAAAAATAAAACAACTGGAAAGACCTAAATGTCCATTGGTGGGGAACTGATTGCCTGAAATATGGTATATCCTTTGCAGGCATTTCAGAAAAGGAGATAAGCCTAAATCTAATTACATAGAAAGATATTCATAATACACTGTTAAATATGGGGAGAAAAGTAATTGCAGAGTAATAGGAACATGAACCAATTTGTGTGAGGAAATCTATACACTCATATATATTTATAAATGCACAGAATATGTGTGGGGAAAAAAAACCACACTCTAAGCTATTATTTGTAGTGCCCCGGGGGAGATGGATTGATAAAGCAGGAAGGAAAGAGTACATTTTTACCTTTTATTTTTTTATTTCATTGTACATACTTCTGTACTATTTGTTTATCATGTGGGGTTTTTTTTAATAGACATGTACTACCATTAAAAAAATTTTTAGGGGTGGGGGAGGGATGGACTGGGAGTTTGGGGTTGGTAGATGCAAACTATTTTATGTAGAATGGATAAACAACAAGGTCCTACTGTATAGCACAAGGAACTATGTTCAATATGCTGAGATAAACCATAATGGAAAATAATATAAAAAAGAATGTATATGTATAACTGAATCACTTTGCTGTACAGCAGAAATTAACAACGTTGTAAATCAACTATACTCCAGTAAAAAAAAATTTTACGTTTAATCAAAAAGAATCCAATCCGGGCTTCCCTGGTGGCGCAGTGGTTGAGAACCTGCCTGCCAATGCAGGGGACACGGGTTCGAGCCCTGGTCTGGGAAGATCCCATATGCCACGGAGCAGCTGGGCCCGTGAGCCACAATTACTGAGCCTGCGCGTCTGGAGCCTGTGCTCCGCAACAAGAGAGGCCGCGATGGTGAGAGGCCCGCGCACCGCGATGAAGAGTGGCCCCCACTTGCCACAACTAGAGAAAGCCCTCGCACAGAAACGAAGACCCAACACAGCCAAAAATAAATAAATAAAAATTCAAAAAAAAAAAAAAAAAGAATCCAACCCATCAGGTGTCCTGGTGACCAGCAGGCCTGGAAACTCCTAAAGTATGTGGATGGACAAAAACATCCTGCTCCCACAGAGTTCACGGAGACCAGATTCTGGCTACTCTGCTCTAACCACCAGAGTGGCTCAAGCTAAGCAAGAAAAGACCTACGTGTGCCCCAGAAAAGCTAACAAATGGGACAGATAGCATAACACAAACCCAAAGAAGGTGCGCGATTGGATCAATTCCCACAGACTTGCTTTAAAATAGGAGAGACACGCAGCTCTTTGTAGGCCAAGGGGCTAGAGACAGACTTCCGCGTTTCTGCTAATTGTATTACAATGCACAGCCGTGCCTTATTGGCACCAGGAGAAGAAGCACTGGCGAGCCTTTGGCAAACAAGGAGGAGGGTGTGGAAAGCGACTGCCGCACTGTTTAACTTCACCTTGGCCAAGTGTATCTGAGTCCTGGAAAACCTACCTTTCATCCAAGCTTGGTCGTGGCAATAAAAGCACCACCACCCAGTCCTACCACATTCTCCCAGGTGACATCTACACACACACACACACACACACACACACACACACACACACACACTCACCTCCTCGTTCTGATAGGCAGTCACAGCTATGAACTGAGTTTCAGGGAAGGAGCAGTTCATCACCATTCGATGGGCACCTCCAACACGTACTATGTGAACCTGGGGTTCATATTTATGCAGAGAATTCAACATTATCTGTTGAGGTGGAAGGAGAGAGAGGACATGCAAAGCCTGGGGCATCACAAGTGACAGATGACCCAGCGCCTTTGGTTAGTCCCAAGCTCAGCACCTACCTACCTCGGTTAAGGCTACACACACCAAATCGCCGGTCATCTGAGCTGCCTCCACCTCTCTGAGAAATTATTGAGGGGATATTTTTTAGAAGCTCTTAGGGAGCCTAACTTTGGAGCTGCTTATAGGAGGGTGAGGGGTGGGTTGGTCTAAAGGGTGTTCAGTTTTCTGCCAAAATCCTGGCTTCCCTTTTTTTTGTCTCCCATTTTCAGCACAATGATGTGGATTTTGCTCTGTTAAAACATACTGTTCTTCTTCCTATAAAGAATCCTAATATCTCAAAATCCTGACAAGAGCTGCATTGCCTAAAGTGTAATGACAGCTGACATTTGCTGGCTACATAAAATCCACTCTTTGTGATTCAAACCAGAGGTTTATTGAAAATCTCATGTTGTGAAATCTGGGAGGGAATAAGAGTTTACTTTTCAATTTCCTGTTTTAATAAATAACTGGAACCTTCTGAATATTGCAAAGACTTAAGTGGATGACTTCCGCTCTTAAAACAAGAACCCCTATGTCCCAGCTAGGTCAGCACAGAGATCAGAGAAGGGGTGAAAAGTCTGAGGGCCAAGAGGCTGACCAAAGGGAAATCTGGGGGAACAAGACCTCTTCCTTTCAGCTGTGTCTCTAATCCCCCAAAACAGTCTAATTTTATAAACCAAATAACAACCTTGCACGGTACACTAGTGTTCACAATCCTACCAGAGAAAACAAAAGAGTAAAAAGCCTCAAAATCTTGTTTACTCTAATTGGAGACCTTAAATAAAACCTTCCTTATTTAAGGTTTGTTTGGATATTTTTTTCTGAAACCCAAAGCTGATTCAATATTCTATTGATAATTATCATAATGCCCAAGTGGAGGGAGCAATTATTTCATTTAGGAGCAGCTTTTTATTAAGGTAGTTGTCTATTGCCAACATGCCACTTACACCAAAAAGAGGGGAGAGGGAATAACAAAACCCTGGTACCCACAAATATCTCCCTCCTCCCCAGCTGGGTAAAAAGCACCACACACAAGACAAAACTCTGAAAGGCCCCCGATGATTAAGTAAACTACTGCGCTCTCTCACTCTCTCTTAACATCAGGAAGTCCATTAAAAACTGAAAGCACCAATTAAGAGCTGTTTATTCCTGTTCACATTTGGACTCCGGGGAATAATTGGCTTCCGTGAGAGAAGAGGTCGGTGAGGACCCCCTAATTGCCTAAATGCACCCTTGATATTTCTTGATTGGTGTTGTGGGGTTAGGGTGGCCGGGCGACAGTCGTACCTGCCCACCTCCATTGAGCTTGTTGGTCAGCTTCACTTTGCTGAAGGAGATGGGCGCCTTCATCCAGTGGGCCCCGAAGTTGGGGGAGTCCGGGTGGATGTAGACACAGCTGTGGCTGGAGACCTCTGGCTTGCCCGCGGGCACCCATTCCCCATTGACGTACTTCCAGCGGTGACTGTCCGTTGGGACAAAGTCCAGCAGGAGCGAGTACATGGCATTGGGGTCCAGCCCCGTGACGCTAATCTTTAGGACCGGGAACATCCGTCTAAAAGAAAAGGCAGAAACTGAGCCACAGGAAGGATGTTAGAGTGTTAGGGACACCCCCCTGCTTGTCCAGCCCTCTCTCCACTCAGAGGAGACCTTCCATTTTCTGCCCCAGGGGTGCAGAAAATGCCCCAGGGGAGGCCAAATAAAGAGGGGCCAGGCCAGCGGCCCCAAGTCCAGCTGAGCCTCTTTTTACCAATGTATTTTATATCGGGGTTTTACTTTTAAATGTTGTGCTCCATTTTAAAGTCTGAAAACCACTGATCTAGTCATTTGACTAGAATGAAGTAGCCCCTGAAGCTTAAGGTATATAGTCAGATGCCAGGTTCTCACAGGTCTTCCTCCAGAGGTTTCCTCCCAGCCTACGTCAGATTCTCATGCTAATGACACAAAGCAGCCCTTCTCTGTCTCACAAAGAACACCAGTTCTGAATAATAGTAATAGCGTTATAGGGAAAACATGGTTTTGTGGTAAAGTGAGTGAAGGGAACGCTTGACTATACCAATTTAGACCACTCCCTTCCCTGCAGGACTTGTCAGAGGCTTTAATGTACCAGTGTGCACCATGAACCTTTGGAAAGGAGGTGAGGGGTTGTGCACACTCTGCACTTATGTACCAGTGCTACCTTCTTCTCACCGATCATCTTGTGGGAATTTGCATTCAAGAAATACACTTTGAGACACGCTGATCTGGATTTGCTGGTCCTTCTCCCATCCTCTAGGGCAACACCAGCAAGCTTACTCTCACAAATATTTGGAGAAGCTATCTCACCTGGCTTCTGATTCTCTTTAGTTTCCTTTCCCTTCACCAAACTTTCTAAGTTGCTCCAATCTCCTCAAAAGACCTAGTTTCCAGACAGACCCTCACCACCACGCAATTGCCCCAGAGGCTGTCTTATTTGTCAATACATCTTTTAAAATCTGAATCCCCAAGTTGAGAAGCTAACAATCTAGGGTCTAGACATGTGCTACTCAGAGTGGTCCATGAATCAGCAGCATCAGTATCAGCTGGAAATTTATCAGAAATGCAGGACCTCAGGTAGCGCTCCAGACCTACTCAGTCAGAATCTGTGCTTTTACAAAATCCCCAGGTGAGTCATTGGAACATTAGAGCTTAAAATGTACTGGTCTAGGGAATCTTTAGCTTTTAAGACAATAACTAAGGAGATATCCAAGGGAATAAGGGGGAGTCACTCTGGGGATTTGTGCTTCTGGTGAGGCTGGGAGGAGAATGAAAAGGGGGAAACTGGAATGTGTCCACTGCTAAGAGAAGGGGTTGCCAGAAGCGGAAGTGTCAAAAGCAGAATGGGCACAGATGAGGAACTGGAGGGTCACGAAGAGCACCTCCTGTGTCCAGAGGTACCTGGTTTTGAGGTGAGGGGAATTGGGACATATGTTAAGTGCAATGGGAATTGGTACAGATGTTAAGTGAAGAAACTGACCAACAGATGACAAGGGATGGATGTAGAGATGGACTCGAGCCCTCCAGGCTTCTCAGTCTCCTGAGTTCAACTTACATGGGCTCCCTGAGCTCTCTGGACAGAAAGGATTTTTTTCCCTTTGGTTCGCCCACCTCATCAATACTTCCTTTCCGACTCCTTTGCTGGATCCTCTTCCAACTTAGTCCTCCAGTTGTGGATGCGTAATGGGGATCTGTTTTCAGCACCCCCTCTTTTCTAAATGTCCTACCTTAGAGACCACTTCTAATCTCATGGCAGAATATAAAGACCTTGGAGGATTTTATACCAACCAAGTTTCATAGTTTCATACCCCTGGTATGGCGCTTAGCAAGCATTTAATAGATAGTACCTTTGAGTACTAGAGGGTGGGTGAATGAGATAATGAAATTGAAGCTTGATGAGTTTAAGTAAACTAGCTTAAGGCCATATATTCAGGAAGGGTAGGAGTTGAAACCAAACTGAAACAGAACCTACCCTTGAAATCATTCTTCACACTCACTAGGATGGCTATTAAAAAAAGGTGAACAACAGCAAGCATAGGTAAGGATGTGGAGAAATTGGAACCCTCATACATTGCTGGTGGGAATATAAAATGGTCCAGCCACTTTGGAAAAAAGTCTTGCAGTTTCCTCTGTTAAAATACAGTTACCATATGACCCAGCAATTCCATTCCTAGGTGTATATGCAAGAGAAATGAAAACATACACCCATAAAAACTTGTATACAGACAGTCATAGCAGCATTATTCATTACAGTCAAAAAATGGAAACAACACACGTGTCCATTGATGAGTGAATAAATAAAACGAGGTATATTTATACAATGAAATGTAGTTTGTCAATAAAAATGCTATAACATGGATGAACCTTGAAGACATTATGCTATACTTTAAATCGGTGAATTGTATGGTATGTAAATTATCACAATAAAGCTGTTAACAAAAGAAAAGTAAAGAAGTAAAGAAGTCATGGTGTCTTGGCTCTTAGAAGGACACATCCAAAACGTGGTAGAACCATATGTTGTTTTATTCTCTAGTACTTCATTTGCCAAGGATTTTATTTTTATTTTTTATCACAACGCAAATGAACTAAGAGATGCTATGTATTTTTATCTCCATTATGCCAATGAGGAGTAAATAAAAGTCAGTCAACCAGCCAAAAGTCTTGTAACTGGCAATGGAACTCACCCTGCCTCTAAGCCAAGTTCAGTTCCTCTTGCCTCCCCCCTGCCTCTTTCTCTGGCCTCACAAGGACCCGGATGTGTTATCTATTTATTTATAGGCAGCACTCATGACCAGGCTATGCTTTCAGGGATAAACTGCACTTCTTATCAATTTGATCTTCTTTCCCTTTTCTTCCCAAGGTGTGGCTAACCACAGAGATGGCCAAGAGTCTTTGAGAAGCTGAGAAATATGTAAATCAGACCCCATATCAGAGAGAGAGAGAGAGAGAAGCAAATGTGGCAGGGCATATAAGCACTCCCCAAAACCAGGCTTGAGGAACCACACATGCTTAGGCTTGGCCAGTGAACTCTGTGCTGCTTTGCTGTGAGGCTAGTTTTTCAGTTTTTATTTCTCTAACAGAGGATCTTGAGAGCCAGCACTGCTGGAGAAGGCTCTGAGGAGTGAGGTCTGTGGGAAGGAAGGAAGAGGGCAGAAATAAAGCAGATTTTCTAGGTGGGAAAAAACAGCAGAGATGGTTAAAGACAAAATTCAGGAAGTTTCACTTGTAAACTCCTTCCTCCATTTCCCCACAGAACTATAATAATCCTGAAACACTCATCAGAGCTTTTGGAGTGCGCATGCTTGTGTACACATGGGACATGGATGTTGAGGCTTATAGGAAGAGCAGCGAGAAACCAAAGTAGCCTGGTTAGAGGCGGATCACACAAATACATATGATTCTCCTAAACTGCAATTGTAGACTTCAGAGAAAAATATCCATGGACTACAGGGACATGGAAAATTATTTCCTGATGTGCAACCTTGGTTTTCTCTCCTCTTGCAACTCCATCCCTGGAAACTATGAACATTAGCTCACTGCACCAACATCACTTAATCACTGGCAAGTTCAACTTAATGATACTAACACTTATTTTATGATAACAAATGGATACACCAGTTACATCAGAAATCCTTCCAATTTCTTAAAATCTCCTCAAGGCAAATTTAATCCAAATGAAATCAAATTATTTAACTGCATGGAAATACACATGAAATATAGCTTTTTCCCCTAAGGTGAAGATGTTACCGTAGAGAAAACAAAAGGTGCAAGAGATTTCACTTACTTGCCACTGAAAGCTGAAATAAATTTTTTTCTGCAACCTAAAATATAAGTTCCTAGCTTAAAGGATGGAGATGAAAGGAAGTACTTACAAGCTGGATGCACTAGTGGTGATTCAAATGAGCTCTAGGGGAGTATTATAATTGTTATTGTTAGGTCTGAAAGAGTATCGAATATGAATAAGTGAGCATTTTAAATAAAAAAGAAGGGAAGAAAAAAGAAAGAGGAAAGGGAAAAGAAATAGTAAAACGGGGAGGGGGGGAGGGAGGGACAGGAGCGGGAGGAACGAAGAACCATCATAATCCCAGTTTCTGGGGATAATTCAATGATTTTCAGGGAAAATCTGTGTTTACTACTTCTGATCAATGTCAGAAGCAAGTCTCCTATTTATACACATAAATAAGTCTCCATTTGAAAATGACTCTTTTAATTCATCAGCCCATCCTACGCTATTTTAAAACTTGCTATTACACAGAACAATTACACTCAAGTGTGCAAGAGCTATCTGATTACCCTCACTGAGGCTTTAGAAAAGTCAGAAAGTCAACTGCCTGCAGGGGCAGGCGAGTAACGCAAATGAAAAGGGCATAGGAGTGGGTATTAACAACCAGGAATATTTTTCTCCCCAGAGAAGGGCCACAAATTCATCTGCCTCAGGCTCAGGAGTTCATGTGAAAGGCAGGGATGCTACATCTAGAGTAGACATCATTCTACAGCCAGAGGAAAATGGGTAAAATGGAGAGATACAGGAATAGATGGTGAGGAGAAAAAAAGCGGGGGGAAGAGATGAAGACGAGAGTAAAGAAGACAACGTAACAAGAAACATGTGTCTATATCCAGAGCAGGAAAGTGTTGTTAACAATTTATTCTGAGAAACTAAGAGATTGAGAGTAATTCCAGACCACACTCCTTCATTATCAACCACATCAGTTTCTTAGAGATTTGTCTTCCCTTCTTTATCTGAAGTACAAAGGGAACTTTCTGTCTCCTGGCAAACTCTTGACACTAAGGGGTTCAGAGACCCTAAGAAAAGATTCAGTTCACAAAGGAGGTGAAATGTCAGCAGGACCTCCACAGAAAATAAGAATAACCACATTGACCATACTTAGACTCTACAAAGAATAATTTTCACATAGTTAATGACTTTAAACAGGTGAAGACTTTTCAGTTTTAAATATGGAGAAAAAATTATATAGGTGCAAAAAGGCAAGAGAAAGCTCTTCTGAAATTATAAAAGTACATACCAATACGACATATTATTAAATTGAATTTTATAATGGTTTTAGAAACTTTTATTTATTCCTCATTGAAATAGATGAACTATATTTTTTCTTGACGGTTGTACTTATTTTACTTCCATATATGACTGCTTTGACAGCCAAACAGATAGTATGAGGCTAAGTATTAGTGTAACTACAAAGAATAATGAACAGAAAGTTCTACCTGTCATCAGACATCATAAAATTTTTACCATTGTGTCATCACTCATCTTTGAAAGGGAAGAAAGTAAATCCAATTAGGAATTGGGGATGATTCTTTGAAATTAAAAACATGTTTTCTATTTCTTTCTACCAAAAATAATGTGTCAGTACAGATCAAGGGTAGGAACAGGTGTAATTATTACAAATATTAAAAATAATAAATCCTATATATGAAATAAATATGGGACCCATTTAGAGAGAGAAAATAGAAGCATCAAGCAGGTTGATATTCCTGTTACTATTAATAATCACAATTTATTGAAACGCGCTTATTTCTGGAACATGTTTTACTTACCAAGCACTTTAATGTCACACAACAACACTCAAGTTCATAGTTTTCCAGATAGATGGGAATGGTTCATTCTCTATACCGTGTGTTTTATGCAGAAATGGAAAAGTGAGACATCAGGAATGGAAGCATTTTTCACAAGGACAAAAGCCTGCCAGAAGTTCAACTAGCTTGGACTTTTCTGTCATTGGAGAACAGAATTTCTCTCAAGGGTCACAATCAAAGTTCTGCTGAAACTAACCATATTGAAAATGCCTTCCGACGTTTTGTACTTTTGTGACCATGTGAACAGAATGATCAGTGTCAACTGAACGTTGGGACCTGTTTGGCCAAGCTGGGAGCACTGAGATTTTCTTTCTAAATATTTTTATCTCCTCTACTAAATAGAAGCTCCTAATATTACCTAGACGTCACTTGGCAAGGCTAGATTTAATAGAACCCAAGAAATGCCAACAGAGATCCATTTCAGTTAATCCCTAATTTGTTGCAATGAAAAAAACAAGGAAGGCATCTTCTCTTTTCTCAGGTCAGTATATTATGGTTTCATTAACTATTACTGCAACAGCTCTCACATCGTCATAAACACACACAATCTCAAATGAACACTCACCACAAACACACAGGAAGAAGCAGATGCAATGATAGGCAGTGAGATTAAATTTGCCTTTTTGCCTCTGAATCTTCAACTAGTCAGAAATGTCTGGCAAGTTCACTATACTTCAGAGGAAACCATCCAGCTTCCAAATAAAGTTGCCTTTTACCTTATCTGAACAGAGTTGGGGCTCAAAGAATAATAATCTGCTCCAGGATAAACAGTCAGTCAAAAATTAACATTATTTTCTGACATTTGAGTGCATTTCCCAAACCCATGGGACATGCCCCCCTTTATAATAATTTCCCAGAATTTCTTCATTTAAAATGCATGCAGGACAGGTGGCTTCACCCTCCACTTCTCTGATGATCTCAGAGAAATTAATTAAGTTGGCTGGGGGAAAGCCGTGGGAGACTGTCCTTCTCGGGAGCATGTTTAATCAGACCCCGCTGCCTCTGAGTTAAGAGCAGCAGCCTCTGCAATATTCAAGGGGCTTCGCTTCCCTTGCCAAGCCCCGCCAGCCCAAGCAGGGCCGTACATAAACTCACCTGCCGTTCTTGGTCACGATCATTTCATTAGTGACTTCCTTGAACCTCTGCCAGAGAGGGGCATCCTCCAGAATGATCTGAAGTTGCTTCTCCGTAGGGTCGCCTTTTTCCCTCCCTGCCTGAAGCTCACTTTCCACGACATTAAGCAGGCGAGAGACGGTGCCATCACTGGTCTTCTGTGTGCCCAGCTCACTCATGGCCCCTCTCAAACTTTGCTGAGAAACGTTGCCTACTTTGCCTTCTTCCACCTCTTCCCTCCTGTCACTTGCCTGCTTTTCAAATCCAGCTGGACATGCCTGGGGAGCTGGGGAAGAGACGCCCTGTCTCTTGCCTAAGCTCCTAGCATGACACCCCTGAAAGTCTCCAAATTATACCACCAACCTGTTAAGCTTTAGTTGGGGTGGGGGGTGGAGGGAGGGGAGAGATGGGGAAGAAAAAGCCCTCTCTTAATTACTCACTGGATCAGGTGGGAGACAGCCTGGCTTTCCCATTGGCTGCTGTGTATAGAGTAGACATTTAAGAAGAGTACTCCATCCAAATTATCAGGCTTTTATCTTGCTGTACCTGAAGAGGTCTAATCGGTGTATTGAGGACCATTTTCCTGTTAATTAAAATTGTTCTGGGCCCAGACTGCAACAATCAGGCAAATCATGTTTGTGTATAAATCATGGCATGTGGCACCTGTAGGGAAAGAGGTCCTGGGGAGGATCGACAAACTTGAAGCCAATACAGGCTTTCCTTACCCAGTCGAGAACCTAAATCCATAAGCGATTCGCTAGCTCTGAGTAGAACAGCATATATGGAAGGCCAAGGGCACTGTGCCAAGGATTATGACAACTGTGTCACAGAATGAAGGAAGGTGCTCTGGGTACCACCTGCTCAAGGGTCAGAGATCAGGAGAAAAGCGCTAAGGACCTCTTTCTCCCAGGGTATCCCCTACTGGTCATCGCTCTCCTGAGGAATCCTACACATTCATACCCTGCTCATCTCCAGTGTCCTCATTGCCTCTACAAGCAGACAAGCTCTGAACCTTGTTCCTCCTCCCTAGAATCCACAGCCTAAGTATTTCTTATCTCCAAACCTAGCCAGTGGGAGAAAAAAAAAATCATTTAGCATCATATTAATCTAAGGAAGCACTCTGCCCCCAGTGAGTGAAAATAAGCTTTTTACATTATTATGCAGAGCAATTTTAATCCCAAGTCCAGAAAGGCATTCTGGCTTTCCCCTTAGATGGTCCACGGCCTATCTGGCATTCTAGGGTGAATCCCCACTTTCCCTTGGGAGATACTACTAGTAGAAAACATTCCTTTTACCCATGACACATAGTACAAATGGGGAGGGGCGAAGGGCAGAGATAGCTCTACCTCCTCAACTCTGAGTAGATCCTGGGACTTGTGAGTTTTTCTCTTGCTACAGCAGAAAGCTGTAGAAGATCCAAACAAAAGGAAAATAGTATAACTGACTCACTTTGCTGTACAGCAGAAACTAACACAACATTGTAAATCAACTATACTCCAACAAAGGAAATGTTTTAAAAAATTTATTTTCCTTTAAAAAAGGAAAATAAAAGCAAAAAGGTAAGATAAAGTCAGGGTAAGGATAATATACAAAACGCATTCAGTGCCTCCTAAGTGCCAAATACCGATGAAGCATCCAATGATGAATGAAACAGAAATGGCCCTGCCTTCATGGAATTAACAACCTGAGAGAGAAGATGAATGACACAAAGTAAACAACAACTGAGCAATTACCAATAGTGATAAATCTATGAAGACTATGGAAAGGGGTGAGGTGGTGGAGACAAATGGGTGCAAAGCAATGTGGGGTTGCATGGACAGTCATCTCCGAGGAGGAGACATTTCAGCTGAGACCAAAAAGATGACAAAGATTTAGTCAGGAAAGAGTTGGGGGAAGAGTTCAGAGGAACCACATGCAAGAAGCATGGCTTCTTGGGCCATTTAGAGAACAATGAGGGGGCTGGCGTGGCAAGAATATGGTGGTGAAGAGAGCAGAGTGAGATGTGCTTTAAGAGGGGCCTTAGGAGCTATAGGAAGGAGTTTGGATTTGATTCCATGTGAGAAAGGAAACTACTGTATTAGTGTGTATTAAAGCAGGAAGATAGCATGTTTTGCTTTGTGGTTTTTTTATTTTAAATCTGGATGATTTATAGAGAATATAGTAAAAGGCAAGAGTTGAAGAGAAAAATTAGAGGGCTGTTATAGTGGTTCAGGTGAGAGATGGTGGCGGCTTAGCCTAGGGTGGTGGCAATGGCCACAAAGACACGTGATTGGACTCTGGATACATCTTAGAAGTGGATATGGCAGAACCACATGAGGGACTGGATGTGGGGGGAGGGAGGGAGTGTCTGCGGTGAATGAATAGTAGATGGGAGGGCCATTTACTGAGATGGGGAAGGATGCAGGGAGAGGGGTTTACAGAGGTACTGCTTTAGTTAGGGAAAGAAAATTTTTCATTTTCAGGGAATTAATATTGAGGAGATTGTGACAGTCTGAATAAGATGACCATGCCCTAATCCCCAGAACCTGTGAATATGTTACCTCACGTGATAAAAAGGAACTCTGCTGCTCAACATCATATGTCATCAGGAAAATGCAGGTTAAACCAATAATGAGTTAACACTACGTGACTATTAGAATGACCAAAACCCCAGACACTGACAACACCAAATGCTGATGAGGATGCAGTGCAATAGGAATTCTCATTCACCACTGGTGGGAATGCGAAATGGTACACCCACTTCGAAAGACAGTTTGGTGGTTTCTTACAAAACTAAACATACTCTTACTACACGATCCAACAATCACACTGCATGGTATTTACTCAAATAAGTTGAAAACTTATGTCCACACAAAAACCTGCACACATGTTAACAGCAGCTTTATTTTAACTGCCAAAACTTGAAAGTAACCAAGAAGCCCTTCAGTAGGTGAATGGATTAATAAACTGTGGCACATCCCAACAATGGAATACTATTCAGTGCTAAAAAGAAATGAGCTATCAAGCCATGAAAATACTTGGAGGAAATTTAAATGTATATTGCTAAGTGAAAAAAGCCAATCCAAAAAGGCTACATACTGTATAACTCCAACTATATGACCCTCTGGAAAAGGCAAAACTATGGAGACGATGAAAAGAACAGTGGTTGCCAGGGGTTGGGAGAAAGAGAGATGAATAGGCAGAGCACAGAGGAATTTTAGGGCAGTGAAAATACTCTGTATGATATCATAATAATGAATACCTGTCATTATACATTTGGCCAAACCCATAGAATGTACAACACCAAAAGGGTACAACACCAAGAATGTAAACAATGGACTTTGGTTGATGATGACGTGTCAATGTAGGTTCATCAATGTGACAAATGTACCACTCTGGTGCAGGATATTGATAGTGGAGGAGGCTATGCATGTATGGGGGTAGAAAGTATATGGGAAATCTCTGTACTTTCTGCTCAATTTTCCTGTGAACCTAAAACTGTTCTAAAAACTAAAATCTATTAAAGGGGCGGAGGGAGGAGGCTTTGCAGCTACAACTAAGTTAAAAATTTGAGATGGGGAGATTTTATCCTGGATTATCAGGGTAGGCTCAAGGTAATCACAACGGTCTTTATAAGAAGGAGGAAAAAGGATCAGAGTCAGAAAAGATATAGGCACAGAAGCAGAAGTCAGAGAGAAGAGAAGATAATGTGCTGCTGGCTTTGAAAACGGAGGAAGGGGTAACAAGCCTAGGAAGTTGTAAAAGATAAGGAAATGGATTCTCCCCTACAGTCTCCAGAAGAAACACCTGCCAGCACCTGGATTTTAGTCCAGTGAAACTGATTTAAGATTCCTGAGCTCCAGAACTGTAAGATGATAACTTTGTGTTGCTTTAAGCCACTAAGTTTATGGTAATTGTTACAGCAGCAATAAGAAACTAATAGAAAAACCACAAGACATCTAAGCAGAGATTTCAAGAAGGAACTGCTTAGAACTATGGCACAAGTGTGGCTCTGAGCTTCCTAGCAGCCCGTGCAAAGTGGGGGAAATACAATCTGGCATACATTACACTGTGCTCCTAAACTAAAAACAAGCCATTTGCCCAAGAGAAATTTCTCCTATGAATCTTTAGAGGAAAACACTGTGTGATACACTGAGCAGTGTTTCCTCAAACAATCCATAAATACCAGTAAGATGAGGATCCCTACCTTCAAAGAGTGTAACAATCTAGAAGAGAGAAAAAGGCATATGCCCCGGGAATTCCAATACAGATATGTGTGAAGTGTACCAATAAGGGAGAAAAGAAGGAAATAATACTTTTTTTCTTATCAGTTATATCCAAATCAGTGTGCTCCTGAAAACTAGATTAGCACATGAGTATCTTCAACCAGTGGGCCCAGTAAAGAATGGCCCTTGGAGAGTAGAACAGGCAATGGCTCTGGGGTGAACCCCAAGAGTCACCTAGCAATAAAAAATGGTTTACATACTCTTGACTTTTAATCTGACCTGTCTAGACAATGGCTCCACTTTCCAGGCTATGTCACCTCTAAGGTCTGTACTGTATTAGATAGTTTAGATTGAACCATATGAAATTACTGTTATTCAACCTCTGTTTTATTTGAAAAAATAGCAATTTCATATGGTTCAACTAATCATTAGATTTGAAACTAATATAAAATGCTTTGACTGAGACAGCTATATAGTAATATCATTTTACTTAGATCATTGTTTTCTAGTTACTAAGTATCTTGCTATAGATAATTTTGAAAAATATAAGCAAGCAAAGAAAAACTACCCATAATCGCAACACCCAGAGATGACCTCTGCTAACAACTTTGGTGTAGATATTTTTTATTTACAATATATGCATACTTTTTCCTTTAAAAATGGAATTTTTAAATGCTTCTGAGTAGGCATGGCAGATTGAACACATTCTTTTATATCTGCTCTCCAAACAGCTCTAAAATGGTACTAAGGTAAAATGAAATGTAAACCCACAAAGTTGAGGAGTACAGGAGAGGAAACAACAGCAGATAAGAGATGTCAACAAAACTTTGGAAACTGACAAAACAAATGGCTGAGTGGTAACTGATGAGGCAGATCAGAGAAAGTTGAAATCTAAGTTTCAAGGTGAAGAAGCCAATAAGAAGCAAGCCAACTGTGCCACAAAACTCTGAAATATCTCAGGGATTTGATGCATCATATACCTCTGAAAGGAAGAGTGGGCAGGTAGTTCTGGCTAGGACCAAATAGGAAAATTTCTTGAAATTTTATCTAAGAAACAGTTAACTTTTGAGATCTTTACCCCTCAACCAGGCAATTGTGCCTACCCATTGCAGCAGAAAACAAGAGAATGACTTTCAGAAGAGAGGGGATTTGAGAGGATTTGTACTCAAAGACAGCAGTCGCTGGTGGGGGTAGTGGTGAGGAACATACTGAAAACAGAATATTATGACACACTCCTTAGGTAATAGACTTGGTGATTCCTCAATGCAATGACCCATCCGCAATTATCACCAACCCCAATCAAATGGGAAAAGCCAAACTTTGTAAAACTCTGTCCATGCACATAGGCATTCCATTGGCATTTACAGGCACACCTCAGAGATATTGTGGGTTCAGTTCTAAACCACCACAACGAAGCGAATATTGCAATAAAGAGAGTCACATAAATTTTTTTGGTTTCCCAGTGCATATAAAAGTCATGTTTACACTATACTGTAGTCTATTAAGTGTGCAATAGCATTATGTCTAAAAACAATGTACATACCTTAATTAAAAAATTCTTTATTGCTAAAAATGCTTTATTGCTAAAAAAATACTTTATTGCTAAAAAATGCTAACCATCAGAAAATGTTAGCCTTCACGGACTTGCCTGGTGGTCCAGTGGCTAAGACTCCATGCTCCCAATGCAGGGGGCCCGGGTTCGATCCCTCATCAGGGAACCAGATCCCACATGCCGCAACTAAAAGATCCTGCATGCCGCAACTAAGACCTGGAGCAGCTAAATCAATAATTTTTTTTTTTAAAAAGGGTGAATTTAGAAAATGCTAGCCTTCAGAAAGTTATAATCTTTTTGCAATAGTTACATCACACAGATTACAACAAATATAATAATAATGAAAAAGCTTGAAATATTGTGAGAATTCCCAAAATGTAACAGAAACATGAAGTGAGCAAACGCTTTTGGAAAAATGGCACTGATAGACTTGCTCGACACAGGGTTGCCACAAACCTTCGATTTATAAAAAAAAAAAACCCAGTATCTGTGAAGTGCAATAAACCAGGTATGCCTGCATGTGCCTCATCCTTAAATATGACAGTAAGAGACTATCAGACATCAGATGTGGAAGTCAGAGACCAAAGCAAAAAATAAATAAATTTAAAAAGGAATTCTGAGTAAACAGAGACCATGTAGGGAGCAAAATATAACAAAAGAAAACTATAACTATTTTCCACTTAAACATAAAAGAAAATCTTGCACTCATGAAATAAGACAAAGACGAAGGAAGGAAGGAGGAAGGGAGGGAGGAAGGGAGGAAGGAAGGAAGGGAGGGAGGAACTGTGGAGGAGAGGAGAGAAGGAAGGAAGGAAGAGAAAAGGGGGGCAGAAAGGAAGGGAAGGAAGAACTGGAGGACAAAATAGAGCTCTTGAAAATTAAAGACATCAAAACATGAATTTAAAATTCAATAAGAGCTTAGAAGATAGAGTTGATGAAATCTCTAAGAAAGTAAAACAAAGTGACGAGTTCCAAAAAGAAAGAACAGAGAAGACAAAGGGGCAGAAATTCTCCAATAAATAATACAGGAAAAGTTCCCAGAATTGAAGAACATAGGTTTCCAGAATGAAAAGTCCATGGAGGGCCCAGGACAATGAATAAAAAATATATCTGCTCCAAAACACATACATCATTATGAAACTTTAAACACTGGTGATAAAGAGGAAAAAAACCATAAAAACCTTTTAGAGAAAAAAACAGGTCATATACAATAAATCATAAAATATAATGCCATCAGCCTTCTCAATAACAACCTGAAAGCTACAAGAAAATTAATTAATGCTCACAGAATTGTGATGGAAAATTATTATTCATTCAGAATTCTATACCCATTCAAACTATCCAGTGTGAGACTAGAATAAATACATTTTCAGACCTACAAGGTATAAAAATTTTACAATACTTCCCATGCCCTTTTGCTCAGAAGTTGCTAGGTAACTTCTTTTAAGTGTTCACCTGATTAGGCCAGACCCACCTAAGATGATCTTCCTTATATTAACTTAGAGTAAACTGATTAGGAATCTTAATTACATCTGCAAAGTCCTTTTTGCCATATAATTAGCATAATCACAGGATTGATATCTCCTCATATTTAGAGGTCCAAGGAGAGGGGATTACACAGGGCATGTCCACCAGGGAGCCATCTTCAAATTCTGCCTACCAGAGTATATTAAAGACAAACAAGCAAGAAAACAAATGAAAAAAACTGAAGCAACTATGAACTACAAGGGAAAAAACAAGTTGTCCAAGAAAGGAAATGTAATCACAGTATACAATGGCTCAGCTGGAACCAAAATTGTAAAAAAGTAAATATTAAATGTTGATTTAGTAGAATGATGACAGTTGAATGATGAGAAGGGGAAGCTTGTATTGTGGGAGGAAGGGGTTGCTAAATTCTCATCTTCTATGGTAGGAAGACAGTAAACATTGTCTAAAATTGAAAAATCAAGAAAGAGCAGTACAAATACGATGTTTAAAAATCTGGAGAGGGCTTCCCTGGTGGCGCAGTGGTTGAGAATCTGCCTGCCAATACAGGGGACACAGGTTCGAGCCCCGGTCTGGGAAGATCCCACATGACGCGGAGCAACTAGGCCCGTGAGCCCCAATTACTGAGCCTGCGCGTCTGGAGCCTGTGCTCCGCAACAAGAGAGGCCGCGATAGTGAGAGGCCCGCGCACTGCGATGAAGAGTGGCCCCCGCTTGCCGCAACTAGAGAAAGCCCTCGCACAAAAACGAAGAACCAACACAGCCAAAAATAAATAAATAAATAAATAAATAGAGTTCCTTTAAAAAAAAAAAAATCTGGAAATAAATGGCTGAAGGAATAGTAAAAAGAAAGGAAAGTGACTGCTTTTGGAGAGAAGGACAGATGAATGCTGGATTTTTCCTTAAAATAAGTTTTTAAACATATGAGTAAATAAAATACTAATAAGATTTATTATTTTTAACAATGTATAAAGAATATTTTCCCATATCATCAAATAACTTTCTACATTGTTATTTTAATGCTTGCAACTTATTCCATCTTATGAATGGGTCATGTTTTATCTAACCAATCTTTTACACTTACATATATGATGCTTCTCCATTTCTTATCATTTTAAATAATTAGATAAGAATTCTGGACAATAAATATTCAGGAAAACATAATGATTGTTTTCTTACACGTTCTAAAATTACACATGTAATTTTAGAAGCAGTGCTAATTGACAAGAACAAAATATGCTAAGTATGTTATATGCATTATCTCATTTAATCCTTATAACAATTCTATAAGGTAAGTGCTTAATTATATCCATTTTTTAGGTGAGAAAAGTTGAAACTCAGAGTGGTGAAGTAACTTGTCCATGGGCATCTAGCCAATGAGTAGTAAGGCCAATCTTTGAGCCTAAGGATAGTTTATTCTCTTAACCACTACTTTATACTGATTATTTACTATGGACCAGGCACTGTATTATGTGTTATATGTGTGACCTCATATAATATTCATAACCTTGTAAAGAATCATTGCCATCCCCTTTTTTTAAAATGAGGAGGGCACTCCAGCTCTGAGAGATTATGTAGCCTGCCCATGTCACATAACAAGTAAATGGTAAATCCATTTCAGTCTGGGTCATTCTCGTTCTGAAGGCTGAGTACCAATTTATAGTCCAAATAGATAGACTTTATTTTAACCCATCTATCTCCAGGAATTTATTCATTCAGCAATTTAATGATGAAATCAGGAGATCCTAATCATCTCCATATTATAGTAGATGAAAAAACTAGGTAAAGAAGGAAAAATGATTTGTCCAATAAGACGTGAACCAGGGAAGGAGAAAAGAAATGACCCTCCCACCCCCAGTGAATCTCCACCTGAGTACAGAGCATCCCAGTGCACAAATAAGTGCACTTTTAGGGATCAAGGAAGATCTCATGGGTGGTCCTCTATCCCCTTGCTAGGCTGGACGGTTAACAGGAAACTAGCAGATGGGAATCTTCACCCCACCTTCCCCTTGTTCCACTGAACATCCTTCAATCACAGAAATTTTTTTTCTATATTAGATAATGGGCTACCATGGAACTTTTTTTTTTTTTAAAGAAAAAGTGGGAAGGTGTTCTCATATTTTAAGAATAGATATATAAACTTTAAATATACATTTCAAAATCCTTGGACTAAATGATGCCAAAGGTGTTTCCCAGCTCTAGCAATCTAGCATTCCCTCTGATATATATTGGTGGTACTACTATAACTGTTGTTATTTTACGTACTAGCAAGGGACCTTTTTGTTTGTTTTGTTTTGTTTTGGCTGCGTTGAGTCTTCATTGCTGCACGTGGGCTTTCTCTAGTTGCAGCAAGCCAATTATTTTACATATTAAAAAAAAGCCCAAAACCCCTCTTGGAAGTCTTGTCTTCCTCAGATATAATATGCTATTCCAGCTTTCCATGACAGTGAGTTACCACTTTCTGAATTATTTTCTAAGAGCCTCACATTTGGGTCCCTGGCATATTTTATAAGTAGGGGTTCTGGTCAAGCTTTTTAGAAAACAAATCACTCCTTTTTTCTCTCTTCAGGTGTCTTTACAGCACGATGCCTTCCTGTAGAGTTAAATCTTAGACAATATGTGATTCAGTATCATATCTTCGATAGTTTAAAATAGAGCTTCATATCTACATCTTAGGATTAAATCACTAAATTGTTTTGCCTCCAATATCATAAGCCCTTACTACTTTTAACCATAAAGTCTAGTAGCTAGCACACAGTAGGTCCTCTATAATTAGTGCTTGATTTATTGCTTAATATGTCAGATGCAATGAAGTAAAAATTCATATTTATTAAGAAAAAAACATTGTGTTTATTTAATGACATACTTTTAGAGGCATCATAACATATTTTTATTAAAGTATAGTTGATTTACAATATTATATTAGTTTCAGGTGTACAGCATAGTGATTCAGTATTTTTACAGATTATACTCCATTAAGAGTTATCACAAGATAATGGCTATATTCCCCTATGCTATACAACATATCTTTGTTGCTTATCTATTTTATACATAGTAGTTTGTATTTCTTAATCTCATACCCATAACATGCCCCTCTCCCCTTCCCTCTCTGCATTGGTAACCACTAGTTTGTTTTTTATATCTGTAAGTCTATTTCTGTTTTGCTATATACATTCATTTCTATTATTTTTTAGATTCCACATACAAATGATATCATACAGCATTTGTCTTTCTCTGATTTATTTCACTAGTATAATATTCTCTAGGTCCATCCACATTGCTGCAAATGTCAGAATTTCATTCTTTTTATGGCTGAGTAATATTCCATTGTATATATATATCTTCTTTATCCATTCATCTGTTGATGGACACTTGGGTTGCTTCCATATCTTGGCAATTATAAATAGTGACGCTACGAATGTTGAGGTGCATATATCTTTTCGAATTAGCATTTCCTTTTTTTCTGGATATATCCCAGGATAGGATTGCTGGATCATATGGTAGTTCTATTTTCAGTTTTTTGAGGAACTTCCATACTGTTTTCCATAATGGCTGCATCAATTTATATTCCGACCAATAGTGTGTGAGGGTTCCCTTTTCTCCACATCCTTGCCAACATTTATTTGGAGGCTTTTTCATAATAGCCATTCTGACAGGTGTGAGGTGATATCCCCTTGTTGTTTTGATTTGCTTTTCTCTGATGATTCACAATCTTGAGCATCTTTTCATGTGCCTATTAGCCATGTGTATGTCTTCTTTGGAAAAATGCCTACTCAGATCTTCTGCCCATTTTTTTCTTTTTTTTGATTGGGTAGTTAATTTTTTTGATGTTGTATTACATGAGCTGTTTATATATTTTGGATATTAACCCCTTGTCAGTCACATCATTTGCAAATATTTTCTCCCATTCCGCAGGTTGTCTTTTTCTTTTGTTGATGGCTTCCTTTGCTATGCAAAAGCTTTTAAGTTTAATTAGGTCCCATTTGTTTATTTTGCTTTTATTTATTTTGCCTTGGAGACAGATTGCAAAAAATATTGCTATGATTTATGTCAAAGAGTGTTTGTTCTATGTTCTCTTCTAGGAGTTTTATGGTTTCAGGTCTTACATTTAGGTCTTTAATCCATTTTGAGTTTACTTTTGCATATGGTGTAAGGAAATGTTCTAATCTCATTGTTTTACATGTACGTATCTAATTTTCCCAGCACCATTTATTGAAGAGACTGCCTTTTCTCCATTCTTGCCTCCTTTGTCAGAGATTAATTGACCATAGGTACATGGGTTTATTTCTGGGTTCTCTATTCTGTTCCATTGATCTATGTGTCTGCTTTGGCTCCAGTACCATGCTGTTTTGATTACTGTAGCTTTGTAGTATAGTCTGAAGTGTGGGAGGGTTATACCTCCTTTTTTTGTGTGTGTGTGGTTTCGTATGAATTTTAGGATTATTTGTTCTACTTCTGTGAAAAATGTCATGGGTATTTTGATAGCAATTGCTTTGGGTAGTATAGCCATTTTAACAATATTAATTCTTCCAATCAAAAAGCATGAGACATCTTTTCATTTCTCTGCATCATCTTCAATTTCATCAATTTTTTTAATAGTTTTTAGAATATAGGTTTTTTACCTCTTTGGTTAAATTTATTCCTAGGTATTTTGTTTTGATGTGATTTTAAATGCGATTTTTTTCTTTACATTCTCTTTCTGATAGTTCATTACTAGTGTACAGAAAAGCAATAGATTTCTGTATATGTATCCTGAAACTTCACTGAATTCATTTATTCTAATAGTTTTGGGGTGGAGACTTTAGGGTTTTCTATATAAAGTATCAAGTCATCTGTGAGTAGTGACAGTTTTACTTCTTCCTTTCTAATTTGGATGCCTTTTCTTTTTCTTGGCTGACTGCTGTAGCTAGGACTTCCAATACTATGTTAAATAGAATTGGTGAGAGTAGGCATCCTTGTCTCATTCCTGAATTTAGAGGAAAGGCTTTCAGCTTTTTTTTTTTTAAAGAAATTCACGTTCTTTTTTATTTATTTATTTATTTATGACTGTGTTGAGTCTTCGTTTCTGTGTGAGGGCTTTCTCTAGTTGCGGCAAGTGGGGACCACTCTTCATCGCGGTGCGCGGGCCTCTCACCATCATGGCCTCTCTTGTTGCGGAGCACAGGCTCCAGACGTGCAGGCTCAGTAATTGTGGCTCACGGGCCCAGTTGCTCCGTGGCATGTGGGATCTTCCCAGACCAGGACTCGAACCCGTGTCCCCTGCATTGCCAGGCAGATTCTCAACCACTGCGCCACCAGGGAAGCCCGGCTTTCAGCTTTTCACCATTGAGAATGATGTTAGCTGTGGGCTTGTCATAAATGGCCTTTATTATGTTAAGATATGTTCCTTCCATACTCACGTTCTGGAAAGATTTTATCATGGATGTTGAATCTTGTCAAATGCTTTTTCTGCATCTATTGAAATATGATTTTTATTCTTCCTTTTATTAATGTGGTGTATCATATTGATTGATTTGTGAATACTGAACCATCCTTGTGTCCCTGGAATAAATTCAACTTGATCATGGCATATGATCCTTTTTATATATTGCTGGATTTGGTTTGCTAATATTTTGTTGAGGATTTTTGCACCTATATCCATCAAAGATATCATTTCCATTTTTTGTAGCGTCTTTGTCTGGTTTTGGTATCATGGTATTGGTGGTCTCACAGAATGAATTTGGGAGTGTTCCCTCCTTTTCAATTTTTTGGAATAGTTTGAGAAGGACAGGTATTAGTTCTTCTTTATATATTTGGTATTATTCCCCTGTGAAACCATCCAGTCCTGGACTTTTGTTTGCTGGGAGCTTTTATTACAAATTCAATTTTACTACTAGTGATCAGTCTGTTCCAATTGTCTGTTTCTTCTTGACTGAGTTTTGGAAGGTTGTATATGTTCAAACAATATCAAGGAGTCAAGCCTGTGGAATATTAGACTAGAGAGGAAATGATAAATGGCTTTGGATATTCAGTATTTCCCACAAGGAAACAATTTTAGGTGGCACACAGCCTAACACTGATTATTATAGTAGTTACAGCAGAGAACTGTAACTAGCATGTGAAACCCATGCCTTTAAGGATAGTATTTCCGAGGACAAGTAAAAAGTAAAACTAAAAGGAGAGATGTGGTTTAAATTAAAATAATAATAAAGCAATAGTGAAGGTAAAACTTGAACATCACAAAGATGGTAAGAAGATGATTGAAGATTAGCAAAAGCAGCTATAGGTGATTAGGAGCCACTGTGTAACTTTAAGCAAGTAGACAACCTGATGAGATTGACACTTTAGGAAGAGTGCATTGGTGGCAATGTGGAAGCTGGACAGGAAAGTGATGGGATTGCAGGCAGGCAGGGAGAATGCTGCAGAAACCCTCAAGAGGGGTGGTGAAGGAGAACAAGGTAGGTGCAATGGAAAAGGAGAGGATGCAGTAGATGCGAGAGCTATTTAGGAGGTAGAAGGCATATGCAATGATATCAAGCATCTGGCTGGATGACTGGGCAGACAATAGGACCATTCTCAAATAGAGAAAACACAGAGGAGACGAGTTGGAAGGAATGGTGTTCCACATTCACCATGAGCAGGGGCATTCATTTCCAAGAACAGCCAGTAGCTCACAGGCTGTCTGTGAACACACCCTTAGACACCAACTTGAATATTCGGAACTGGGAACTTGAGAAAGCAGATGCCCAGTTCTGTGACCTCTGGCGCTGAATGCTGCTAAAGGGATTAAGAGGGCTAAATGTTCCTCTTCTTCCTGATGACTTAATGGAGTTATACCCCACAGGCCCAGCAGCTGCCCTGCTGGAGGTGGGGGCTACTAATTAAGGTGTGCAGTCTAGCTGACACCTGATAGCACTGCTGTGTCCTCTGGCACACGGCAGCCCATGTCTCAGACTTAAAGGGCAGAAATTGAACGCCACGCAACCTGAGCTCATGAGCTTGAGCTCCCCTGAACAGTGTCCACATCCCTGGGCATACACCAGGCAGAATTCATGTCTGCACATTCAGTCCTTGCAGCGTGCAGAAACCTAACACCTTTCTCCACCCACCTCCAGTGCCACCAGGAAATTAACACTCACCCAGGTACTGGGTCATAATTAAACTGAACAAAAAGACAGCTGCTCCTACCTTTCTTTTTTAATCACCAACATGCAGCCCTAGGGATTACTAGCTTTGGGGTGATTCAGGGAGGATTACTCTTTCATTAGTGTCTGGGGTCAGTTCCAAATCAATGTCACAAGAGCTTTTTAAGATACCCTCCCATGCCAGCAGCTCATCCCTTTTCCATGTCTGAAAGGTTAGATTTTACAAAGCCACTGGCAATCTATTTGTCAGACCCCCAAATATCTGTGATTTTTCACCAGAAACCTCACTCAAAAATTAATTTGACCCTGAGTTTCTAGGTGGCAAATGGCAAGTTGGAGCCCATGATCATAAACACAATTTGGGTTGCTTTTCACTGTATGCTTAGTCATCTACCACTTTTGTGACAATACATAAGATTTGGTTGGATTTTCCTGCATTTTTCCATCAGCTCAGAATTTTTACTTTTCAGATGGATTTTGCATTATCTACAAATTTCTCAATTTCACCTGTAATTCCTCTGGAGGAATATTTATGAAAATGTTGAAATAGAAGCAACCTCAAGTTTGATGCTCAATGGACCTCACGATTTGACATATTCCTTTATTTCTTACTTTAATCCCCCAATCCCATGATAACTGAGTAAAGTTTTACTTGCTTGTTTAGAAAATAAGACATTTCTATGTAGAAACTTATTAGTGATTTTTGGAGATATCGCCCATTGGTTGATTGGCTTATCTACCTTAAATCAAGTTCTCTGATGTTCTTCCTAGAGGCCAACATTCTTCCCTTCTTCCTAAGTTAGCTTTAGGATAAACATAACTCCAGAAAACAGAATCATGAGTTCCATGAAATAATTCAGAAGAAAATAAATTGAAAATAGATTTTTATTAATTACCCACTATGAATATATATGTCTAATGAGAATTTTTTTAATTATATATATATGAATAACCAAAAAACAAGCTTTTAAAAAATGTACAGCTCAAGCATTTTACCTAAATTACTAAATATTAAAGTATCTTCTAATACTAAATTCCCAAACAAAAAATTTCTAAGGCCCAACAAACTACTCTTTTTATGAGGAAGACAGGAAGAATGAAAACAAATTTTACCCTGCATATATAGACATATTCACAACACAATTTTTTTCTTTTGCATTCAGCTTTGATATAACTCGAGAAAAGATGCCAAATAAAAAAAGAAAATGTGAAAGCTGAACAAAAAATGCAAAAAAATAAAAAAGGCAGGGAAGGAGGCTAAATAAGGTCATTATTCTTGTTAGTCAAAAGCTTAAACATCATAAAAAGCATGAAAAAGCCATTTGTGACTATGATAGAAGGCATCGCAAAAGTTGATAGGAGGGCATTTTTGCTTCCATTAACAGCAAGCCAAATAATCTGAACCAACCCTCAACCTGAGAACAAACAGAAAATCTGGACAAAATATAATTATCTACTTGAAAGCATCAGAGATCCAACAAAGTGGCGAGGAATTATAAAGTCAGGATAGGGAAGAAGACAGAGTCTGGGGAAGTGATCTGGGTGTTTGGAGTGCTTTTTCTGGGAAGGTTTTGCCGATTCCAAAAGAAGAGGCTAAGGGTCTAGCAAGCACTTCTGAAGGCTTCCTGAATCTAGGTAGGAGCAAGGAGACTAGGACATAAGGAGGGGAACAAGTGATGGATCCTCCTTATCTTTGGGTTTGGCCTTGAAGAGCTGTGCACCAGGAGATAGAGTAAACCAGGAGTAACTTAGTTACCAATCACCTTGAAATTACCCTCAGTGCTGGTACTCCCAATCACTTGCCAGAAGTAAATATAAATTATCTATGGAAGATTCTAGGCTTCAAATTATTTCAACAGAGCTTTCTGCAAATGCAACACCTAGCACAAAATAAAAATAGTCAGGCAGGGGTTTCCCTGGTGGCGCAGTGGTTAAGAATCCATCTGCCAATGCAGGGGACATGGGTTCGAGCCCTGGTCTGGGAAGATCCCACATGCCGTGGAGCAACTAAGCCTGTGCACCACAACTACGAAGCCTGCGCTCTAGAGTCCGCGTGCCATAACTACTGAAGCCTGCATGCCTGGAACTCATGCTCGGCAACAAGAGAAGCCACCGCAATGAGAAGCCCATGCACCGCAACAAAGAGTAGCCCCCTGGACACCACAACTAGAGAAAGCCCACGTGCAGCAATGAACCCAACGCAGCCAAAAATAAGTAAATTAAATAAATAAATTTATTTTTAAAAAAAAAAGGCAAACAAGGGAACAAGACACCATGAATGAAAACCAGAAAAACCAAAAGACACTATAAACAGAACTATCGGGGCCTTCAGAAAATGGATTTAACAGACACATGCTGACCATTTTCAGGGAGATAAAAGATAGTATAGGGATTTTTCAACAGAAAACTGGAAACTGTTTTTTAAAGTACTAAATGAAAACTCTAAAACTAAAAACACAACTGAAATTAAGAATTCAATGTGGATAGGTTCAACATGATATAAGACACAGCTGAAGAGCAAATGAACTGGAAGAAGCCAGAAGATAACACCTAGAATTAAACGTGAAGAAATAAAAGAACTAAAGCACACAGAAAATAGGGTAAGAGATATAAAGTATAAAGTGAGACTGTCTATCATATTAATTAGAGTCCCAGAAGGAGAGGAGAAAAATAATGTAAGAGATAACAGCTAAGACCTTTCCAAAACTAATGGAAGACACTGAGGTAAAGGTTCATGAAGCCCTAAAAATTCTAAAAAGATAATAAAAAGAAATGGACATTTAATTACATCACAGTAAAATACTGAGTACAAAGAGCCAGGTGGGAAAAAATAGATTGCTTTCAAAGATGCACCAACTATCATAAACTGATTTCTTAATGGAACTATGAAAGTAACAGATGATGAACAATTCTGAGAAGTGGCAGAGTAGAAAGCACAGGAATCTGTCTCCCCACCTAGACAATAACTGGATTGGCAGAATCTGTCTGATATAACTATTTTGGAACTCTGGGGTCTGTTGAAGGCTTGCAACTTGGAGGAGAAGGCTTGGACAATAAATTGTGGTTGATTTTAGTCAATTTCAGCTCTTACACAGTAATGGCTACCCATCACCCATCTCCAGCCACCTGGAAGGCAGCTATGCAGTGTTCCTGAAACAGCCTGCACACAGCTTATGGGAGCTAGGGTGGTAAAAAGGATTCAAAGGTGGATTTAAGCAGGTAGAAGAAAGAATCAGTGGATTTAAATATAAGACAATGGAAATTATCAATGCTGGGAAACAAAGAAAAAAAGATTGAAGAAAAGTGAACACAGTCTAAGGAACCTTTCGGATACCAGCAAATACACCAACATATGCATTGTGGGTATCCCAGAAGGAAAAGAGAGAAAGGGAAAGAGAAAATATTTGAAAAAATAATGGCTGAAAACTTCCCAAATTTCATGAAGTACATGGTTATAAACCTCCAAGAAGCCCAACAAACTCCAAGTACAGTGAATTCAAAGAAACCCACACCAAACTTTCAAAAGCCAAAAAAAAAAAGCAAATATTGAAAGCAGCAAGAGAGAAGCTAATCGTCACATACAGGGGATCCTCAATAATATCCTCAATGAGATTTCTTATCAGAAACTTTGAAGGCCAGAAGACAGTAGGCCAATATATTCAAAGTGCTAAATGAAAAAAACTGCCAGCCAAGAACATATTCAGCAAAACTGTCCTTCAAAAGTGAGGAATAAATCAAAACACCCAGAGAGAAACAAAGCTGAGGGGGTTCATGACTACTAGACCTGCCCTACAAAAAATGCTCAAGGGAGTCCTGCAAAGGACTCCCTGGCATGAAAAGATACTAAAACAACTACCTCAAAGCCACATGGAAAAACAAAGATCTCAATAAAGTAAATACCTAGGCAATTATGAAAACTAGTTTTAATTTGTAACAATGGTTTATAATTGTACTTTTGTTTTTCTACATGATTTTAGAGACGAACACGTTTAAAGAAAAAAAGCAATTATTAGTATAAGAGCTTGTATTATTATAACTTTGGTTTGTAACTCCAAATTTGTTTTCTACAGAACTTAGGAGACTAATTGCATTTAAAGAATTATTAGTTATGTTTTCAGGCACACAATGTATAAGGTGTAATTTTATGGCATCAACAACCAAAAGAGTTGACGACAAGAGCTGTAAAGGAACATAGTTTTTTACATGTTACTGAAGGTAAGCTGCTATACATTCAACTTAGTATGTTAAGCATAATTCCCATGGTAACCACAAAGAAAATAGCTATAGAAAGCACCAAAGGAAACTGAGAAGGTATTTAAATAATTTACTACTAAAAAAATCAACTAACACAAAAGACAAAAAATGCAGGAATGAGGGGCAAAAAAGTTGTAGGGCATATAGAAAACAAATAGCACAATGACAAAAAATAAGTTCCTCCTTATCAGTAATTACTTTAAATGTAATAGATTAAACTCTCCAATCAAAAGACAAAAAATTGGCAGAAATGGATAAACAAACATGGTCCCAACTACATGCTGTCTACAAGAGACTCACTTGAGAGCCAAAGACAAACAGGTCGAAAGCAAAGGATGGAAAAAAGATATTTCATGCAAATGGTAATAAAAAGAGAGGAGGATTGGCTATTACTTATATCAGACAAAACAGACTTTAAGCAAAAAAATTAAAAAGACAAAGAAGTACATTATATATTAATGAAAGTTTCAATACAGCAAGAGATATGACAATTATAAATGTTTATGCACACAATGACAGAACGTCGAAATATATGAAGCAAAAATGACAGAACTGAAGGGAGGAATAGGCAGTTCTACTGTAATAGTTGCAGACTTTAATACCCACTTACAATAATGAATGGAACAACCAGACAGAAAGTAAGGAAATAGAGGACTTAACACAATAAACCAAATGAGATTTAATAGACATAACAGAACACTCCAACCAACAACAGCATAAACATTCTTCTCAAATGCACATGAGACATTTTCCAAGATAGCCCTATGTTAGGCTATTTATTAAGTCTCAATAGATTTTAAAAGATACATAGATCATACAGAACAATCTTCTCTGACACAAAGGGATTAAGTTAGAAATGAATAACATAAAGAAGACTGGAAAATTCACAAAATTATGGAAATTAAACAACACACTTTTAAACAACCAATGAATTAAAGAAAGAAATCACAAGGGAAATTAGAAAATATTTTAGAGAGGAATGAAAATGAAAACACAACATACCAAAATTTATGAGATGCAGCAAAAGCAGTCCTCAGGAAATTTACAGCTATAAATGCTTACATTAAAAAACAAGAAACAGGACTTCCCTGGTGGTTATCTAGTAGTTAAGAATCTGCCTTCCAATACAAGGGACACGGGTTCTATCCCTGGTCGGGGAACTAAGATCCCACATGCCACAGGGCAACTAAGCCTGCGTGCCGCCAACTACTGAGCCTGCATGCCACAACTACAGAGCCCACGTGTCACAACTACAGAGCCCACGCACTCTGGAGCCTGTGTGCCACAACTACAGAGCCTGCACACCACAACTAGAGAGAGGCTGTGCACCGCGACTACTAAACCCACGTGCTCTGGAGACCACATGCACAACTACAGAATCCGCTCACCACAACTACAGAGCCTGAGTGCCACAACTAGAGAGAATCCCATGTGCCATAATGAAGAGTCCACACGCAGCAACGAAAGATCCCTCATGTTGCAACTAAGACCCAACGCAGCCAAAAATGAAAGAAAGAAAGGAAGGAAGGAAGGAAGGAAGGAAGGGAGAAAGAAAGATCTAAAACCAACAACCTAACTTTACAACTTAAGGAACTGGGGAAAAAAAGAACTAAACCCAAAGCTAGTAGTAGAAAAATAATAATAATAAATGTTAGAGCAGAGATAAATAAAATAGGGAATAGAAAACAATGAAACAAAACAGATCAACAAGATCTACAAAAGAAAAGAGCAACAAAAAGATCAACAACAAAAAAAGATCAATAAGATCAACAAACCTTTAGCCAAATGAACTAAGAAAAAAAGAGAGACAACAGGAATTACTGAAATCAGATATGAAAGTGGGGGCATTACTACCAATCCTACAGAAATAAAAAGGACAAGAGAGTTCTATGAACAGTTATATGCCAAAAAAATCGGACAACCTAGTTTTAAATGGACAAATTTCTAGACACACAACACTTGGTAGTCCTTTACCAAGACTAAATTACAAAGAAATAGAAAATCTGAATAGACATATAACTAGTAAGAAGGCTGAATCAGTAGTCAAAAATACCTCCACAAAGAAAAGTCCTGGACATGATAGATTCACTGGAATTCTACCAAACATTTAAAGAAAAACTAATCCTTCACAAACTTTTCCAAAAAATTGAAGAGGAGGGAAGACTTCGTAACTCATTCTATGAGGCCAAAGACACCATTAAAAAAACTAGAGGCCAATATCCCTTATGAACATTGATGCAAAAATCCTCCCCCCCAAAAAAACCAGCAAACTGAACTCAGCATGATATTGAAACACACACATACACACACACACACACACACACACACACAAAGGAATACTATTCAGCCATAAAAAAGAAGGAAATCCTGCCATTTATGACAACATGGATGGACCTTGAGGACATTATGCTAAGTGAAGTAAATCAGACAGAGAAAGACAAATACCGTATGATCTCACTTATATGTGGAATCTTAAAAAACAAACAAACAACAGCAAAAAATAAAACCTCATAGAAAAAGAGATCAGATTTGGAGTTAACAGAGATAGGCGTTGGGAGGTGTGAAAACTGGATGAATGTGGGTAAAAGTTACAAATTTCCAGTTATAAGATAAATAAGTGTTGGGGATGTAATGTACAACATGATAACTATGGTGAACACTGCTGTATTGGTATATCTGAAAGTTGTTAAGAGAGTAAATCCTAAAAGTTCTCATCACAAAGGAAAAAATATAATCTTCTTCCTTTTTTTTTTTTTCGGATCTAAATGAGATGATACGTGTTGACTCTACTTATTTTGGCAATTAATTCAAGATGTATATAAGTCAAGTCATTATGCTATATGCCTTAAACTTATACAGTACTGTTATGTCAATTGTATCTCAACAAAATTGAAAGAAAAAAACTCTGAAGAAAACCAAGGAAGTGACACTATAAAATCAGGATACTGGTCACCTTTGTGAAGGAGGAATACAGGAAGCAATAACTGGAAGGGAGCATAAGGGAACTTTGGGATGCTAACAACGTTCTATTTCTTGACCTGGGTGGTGGTTATACAATCATTTCGTAATAATTCATTGAGCTGTACATTTTTGTTTGTTTCGTATTTTATTTTGTTTCTCTATGTGTATTTTATTTTTTAATGTTTTAAATAAATTATAAAAAAGCTGACTGAATGGATAGTTAAATTCAAATTATAATTAACACATCTCTCTCAGTAATTTATAGAAGTAGACAAAATCAGTAAGGTTAGAACGTAAACAGTACTATCAACCAATCTGACCTAAACTGATAGCTACACAGCACTCCACACAGCCACTGCTTAATACACATGCTTTTCAAATATACATGGAACATCCATCAAGATGACTATATGCTGGGCCATAAAACAAGTCCCAATATATTTAAAATCATGAAGATAATATAGAATATGTTCTCTGACTACAATGGAATTAAGTTATACATCAATAATAGACATCCAGAAAATCTCCAACATTTGAAAATTAAACACACTTCTATATAATCAACAGGTCAAAGAAAAAAAATCATGGAGAAATAAGAAAATATACTGAACGGAATTAAAATGAAAATACAATGTATCAAAATTTGTGAGATGCAGCTAAAACAGTGCTTAGAGAGAAATTTATAGTATGAAATTATATTAGAAAAAAAATATCTAAAATCAATTATTTAAGCCTCTAACTTAAAAAGCTGAAGACAGCCTCATCCACCAGAGGGCAGACAGCAGAAGCAAGAACTACAATCCTGCAGCCTGTGGAATGGAAACCACAATCACAGAAAATTAGACAAAATGAAATGGCAGAGGTATATGTCCCAGATGAAGGAACAAGATAAAACCCCAGAAAAACAACTAAGTCAAGTGGAAATAGGCAACCTTCCAATAAAAGAATTCAGAGGAATGATAGTGAAGATGATCTAGGATCTTGGAAAAAGAATGGGAGGCAAGGATCGAGAAGATGCAAGAAGTGTTTAACAAAGACCTAGAAGAATTAAAGAACAAAGAAACAGAGATGAACAACACAATAACTGAAATGAAAACTACACAAGAAGGGATCAATAGCAGAATAACTGAGGCAGAAGAACGGATAAGTGACCTGGCAGACAGAATGGTGGAAATCACTGCCATGCAACAGAATAAAGAAAAAAGAATGAAAAGAAATGAAGACAGTCTAAGAGACCTCTGGGACATTAAATGCACCAACATTCACAGTATAGGGGTCCCAGAGGAGAAGAGAGAGAGAAAGAACCTGAGAAAATATTTGAAGAGATAATTGCTGAAAACGTCCTTAACGTGCAAAAGGAAACAGCCACCCAAGTCCAGGAAGTGCAGAGAGTCCCAGGCAGGATAAACCAAGAAGGTACACGCCAAGACACATAGAAATCAAATTGACAAAAAGTAAAGACAAAGAAAAATATTAAAAGGAACAAGGGAAAAACAACAAATAACATACAAGGGAACTCCCATAAGGTTATCAGCTGATTTCTCAGCAGAAACTCCGCAGGCCAGAAGGGAGTGGCATCATATATTTAAAGTGATGAAAGGGAAGAACCTACAACCAAGAATACTCAACACAGCAAGGCTCTCATTCAGATTGGATGGAGAAAGAAAAAGCTTTACAGACAAGCAAAAGCTAAGAAAATTCAGCACCACCAGACCAGCTTTGCAACAAATGCTAAAGGAACTTCTCTAGGTGGGAGAGAGACCAGCAACTTAGAACAACCTTGTACATATATACACTACTATATTAAAACCTCATGGGAACAGCAAACCCAAAAACTACAAGAGATACACACACAAAAAAGAAAAAGCAACCCAAACACAACACTGAAGAGGGTCATCAAACCACAAGAGAAGAGAACAAAAGAGGAAGGGAAGAAAAAAGACCTACAAAAACAAACCCAAAACAGTTAAGAAAATGGCAATAGGAACATACATATCAATAATCACCTTAAATGTAAATGGATTAAATGCTCCCACCAAAAGACATAGACTGGCTGAATGGATACAAAAACAAAACCCATATATACGCTGTCTATAAGAGACCCACTTCAGCCCTAGGGACACATACAGACTGAAAGTGAGGGGACAGAAAAAAGGTATTCCATGCAAATGGAAATCAAAAGAAAGCTGGAGTAGCAATTCTCATATTAGACAAAATAGACTTTTAAATAAAGACTGTTATAAGAGACAAAGAAGGACACTACATAATGATCAAGGGATCAATCCAAGAAGAAGATACAACAATTGTAAACATATATGCACCCAACATAGGAGCACCTCAAATACATAAGGCAAGTACTAAAAGTCATAAAGGGAGAAATCAACAGTAACACAATAATAGTGGGGGACTTTAACACCCCACTTTCATCAATGGACAGAAAATCAATAAGGAAACACAGGCCTTAAATGACACATTAGACCAGATACACTTATACTTAATTGATATTTATAGAGCATTCCATCCAAAAGCAGCAGAATACACATTCTTCTCTTGTGCACATGGAACATTCTCCAGGCCTGATCACATGCTGGGCCACAAAGCGAGCCTCAGTAAATTTAAGAAAATTGAAATCATGTGAAGCATCATTTCTGACCATAACACTATAAGATTAGAAATAAACTACCAGAAAAAAACTGTAAAAAACACAACCATGTGGAGACTAAACACTATGCTACTAAACAACCAATGGGTCACTGAAGAAATCAAAGAGGAAATCAAAAAATACATAGAGACAAACGAAAACGAAAGCACAATGATCCAAAACCTATGGGATGCAACAAAAGCAGTTCTAAGAGGAAAGTTTATAGCAATACAATCTTACCTCAGGAAACAAGAAAAATCTCAAATAAACAACCTAGCCTTACACCTAAAGCAACTAGAGAAAGAAGAACAAGCAAAACCTAAAGCTAGTAGAAGGAAAAAAAGCATAAAGATCAGAGCAGAAATAAATGAAATAGAGATGAAGAAAACAATAGCAAAGATCAATGAAACTAAAAGCTGGTTCTTTAAAAAGATAAACAAAATTGATAAACCTTTAGCCAGCCTCATTAAGAAAAAAAGAGAGAGGACTCAAGACAATAAAATTAGAAATGCAAAAGGAGAAGTTACAACTGACACCACAAAAATACAAAGGAGCATAAGAGACTACTACAAGCAACTGTATGCCAATAAAATGGACAACCTGGAAGAAATGGACAAATTCTTAGAAAGGTACACTCTCCCAAGACTGAACCAGGAAGAAGTAGAAAATATGAACAGACCAATCACAAGTACTGAAATTGAAACTGTGGCTTCACAGGACAATTCTATCAAATATTTAGAGAAGAGCTAACACCTATCCTTCTCAAACTCTTCCAAAAAACTTGCCGAGGAAGGAAAACTCCCAAACTCATTCTATGAGGCCACCATCACCCTGATACCAAAACCAGACAAAGATACCACAAAAAAAGAAAACTACAGGTCAATATCACTGATGAACACAAAAATCCTCAACAAAATACTAGCAATCCAAATCCAACAATACATTAAAAGGATCATACAAGTGATCAAGTGGGATTTATCAGGGACACAAGAATTTTTCAATATCTGCAAATCAATGAATGTGACACATCACATCAACAAATTAAAGAATAAAAACCATATGATCATCTCAATAGATGCAGAAAAAGCTTTTAACAAAATTCAACACCAATTTATGATAAAAACTCTCCAGAAAGGGGGCACAGAGGGAACCTACCTCAACATAATAAAGGCCATAGATGACAAACATACAGCTAACATCATACTCAATGGTGAAAAACTGAAAGCATTTCCTCTAAGATCAGGAAAAAGACAAGGATGTCCACTCTTGCCACTTTTATTCAACAGTTTTGGAAGTCCTAGCTATGGCAATCAGAGAAGAAAAAGAAATAAAAGGAATCCAAATTGGGAAAGAAGAAGTTAAACTTTCACTGTTTGCAAATAACATAATACTATACATAGAAAATCCTAAAGACGCTACCAGGAAACTACTAGAGCTTGTCAATGAATTCGGTAAAGTTGCAGGATTCAAAATTAATATACAGAAATCTGTTGCATATATATACACTAACACTGAAAGATCAGAAAGAGAAATTCAAAAAACAATCCCATTTACCATCAAACCAAAAAGAATAAAATACCTAGGAATAAACTTACCTGAGGAGACAAAAGACCTGTACTCTGAAAACTATAAGATGCTGATAAAGAAATTGAAGATAATGCAAACAGATGGAGAGATATATCATGTTCTTGGATGGGAAGAATCAACATTGTGAAAATGACTATACTACCCAAAGCAATCTACAGATTCAATGCAATCCCTATCAAACTACCAATGGCATTTTTCATAGAACTAGAACAAAAAATCTTAAAATTTGTATGGAGACACAAAAGATCCCAAATAGCCAAAGCAGTCTTGAGAAAGGAAAATGGAGCTGGAGGAATCAGGACTTCAGACTATACTACAAAAGTATAGTCATCAAAACAGTATGCTACTGGCACAAAAACAGAAATATAGATCAATGGAACAGGTTAGAAAGCCCAGAAATAAACCCATGTACCTATGGTCAATTAATCTACAATGAAGGAGGCAAGACTATACAATGGAGGAAAGACAGTCTCTTCAATAAACGGTGCTGGGAAAACTAGACAGCTACATGTAAAAAAATGAAATTAGAACACTCCCTAACACCATACACAAAAATAGACTCAAAATGGATTAAAGACCTAAATGTGAGACTGGACACTATAAAACTCTTAGAGGAAAACATAGGCAGAACACTTTCTGACATAAATCACAGCAATATCTTTTTCGACCCATCTCCCAAAGTAATGGAAATAAAAACAAAATTAAACAAATGGGACCTAATTAAACTCAAAAGCTTTTGCACAGCAAAGGAAACCATAAACAAAATGAACAGAACCCACAGAATGCGAGAAAATATTTGCAAATAATGTGACTGACAAGGGTTTAGTCTCCAAAATATACAAGCAGCTCATGCAGCTCAATATCAAAAAAACAAACAACCCAATCGAAAAATGGGCAAAAGACCTAATTCAACATTTCTCTAAAGGAGACATACAAATGGCCAAGAGGCACATGAAAAGATGTTCAGCATCACTAATTATTAGAGAAATGCAAATCAAAACTACAGTGAGGTATCACCTAACACCAGTCAGAATGGCTATCATCAAAAAATCCATAAACAATAAATGCTAGAGAGGGTGTGGAGAGAAGGGAACTCTCCTACACTGTTGGTGGGAATGTAAATTGGTACAGCCATTGTGGAGAACAGTATGGAGGTTCCTTAAACCACTAAAAATAGAGCTACCATATGATACTGCAATCCCACTCCTGGCCATATATCCAGAGAAAAACATGGTTCAAAAGGATACATGCACTCCAATGTTCATTGCAGCACTGTTTACAGTAGCCAAGACATGGAAGCAACCTAATGTCCATCTACAGAGGAATGGATAAAGAAGTTGTGGTACATATATACAATGGAATATTACTCAGCCATTAAAAAGAATGAAATAACGCCATTTGCAGCAACATGGATGGACCCAGGGATTGTCACATTGGGTGAAGTAAGTCAGACAAAGAGAAATATCATATGATATCACTTATATGCGGAATCAAAAAAAAATGATACAAATGAACTTATTTACAAAACAGAAACAGACTCGCAGACTTAGAGAGGGAACTTATGGTTACTGGGGGGAAGGGTGGGGGGGAGGGATAGTTAGGGAGTTTGGGATTGACATGTACACACTGCTATATTTAAAATAAATAACCAACAAGGAAAATAAAAAATAAGAGACTGAGCCTTAGTCCATTGGGTTTTATCCCAAAAGCCTCCATTTTTTTAACTAAATACATTGAGCTTAAAATTTTTATAACTTGAATGTTGGATGTATAAGAGTAAACAGGAAAAATGTAAATAAATTTTTAAAAAGCTGGAAAAGATAAACCTAAAGTAAATATAAGAAAAGAAATAATAAAAGAAATCAATTATTGTAAAAGCAAGCACAATAAACAGTTATTGGACCAAAAAAAAAAACCAAAAAGAGATCAATTAAATAGAAAACAGACAACCAATAGTGAAAATCAATGAAACCAAAGCTGGTTCTTTTATTATAAAATATAACACATCACAAAATTGCACATACACAGAAAACACACAGTGCAATGATTTACCAGTGAACACCTTGTAAGAAATAAATACTTGATCAAGAAATAAACACTTGATCAAGAAATAAAACACAACCAATACCCAGGGTCTCCCTCCACATCCTGTCCCTTCCCAATCATTAACCTCTCCATCCCTCTCAAACTAATCACTATGCAAACTTTTATGCAAATAACTTCCTTGCTTTCATTATAGTTTTACCACCGAAGAATGTCTTTAAAGTCTAGAACTGAGTTTTACCTATTTTTATTAAACTTCATATAATGATAACACAGTATGCATTAGATGTGTTTGCTTGCCATTCACATATCTTCTTTAGTTAAATGTTCAAATTTTTTTAACTGAGTTATCTTTGAAACTATCAATACAATTGATAAACCTCAAGCTAAAGTGATCAAGATAAAGATACAAATAACCAGTATCAGCAATGAAAGAACTGGCATAACTACAAGTGCTACAGACATTAAAAGAATAAGGAAATATTATTTAAAACCTTTTAGTGATTAATTTGACAACCTAGTTTACATAAAGTGACTTATCCAGCTAGGTGTGTAGGAATATTCCAAAATAAACACTTGAAATGTCTTACCTTTCAAAAACCTTCAAAACTGTCCTTAGACCTGTGTTTATCCTGAAGTCATTTGAAAGAGAGGCTAAACATATCAATTTATCTCAAAAAACATCTTTAAGTGCCTAAGATGTACACTACCATTAAGGATTCATATTAAAGACATGGTCTTTTCTCATAGTCCTGCAATCTTCATTTGGCTCAGTGACTCCTGGAAAAACAAACATGAATAAGAGACAACACTAGATTTATTAAAGATCATAATGCTATCATTTATTGGAGGAAAAAAGCAAAAAAAAAAAAAAAAGAATTGTTTTGTGATATTTGGGGGAAAAAACCAGCTTACTTAACAGTAAAATTCCTTCTCTGAAATGAGTTAGTAAAAAGAAAACAATCTTCACTGTATGAAACAGCATCTCAAGGTAGGAAAAACAGCACACAAGAATGTATTTTGCAATATGAAAATTTAGGTATGCCACCAGCAGCATTCAAAATTAGCTGAGTATCTATACAGTTACAAAAATTGATGTTTTAACAAAGTGTTTTAAAAGCTCATCATACTAAAACAGGCACAATGTTCTGAAAGCATATAAATTCCCCATGGGCTTCTGAACATCCTTACCCTCAACTGCACAATCAGAATGTACAAAAGCAGCGAAAGATCAGAGTTCAGAGGTTTTAATTTTTTTTTTTTCCTTGTTCCAAATGGCGAAGTCAAGCAAAAACAATGAAAAAGGCAAAATAAGCACTTCTCATAGCAAAAAGACCACAAGATTGCATGTAAACTATGGTTCTCCTTTAAGACATTACACAAGGTTCATCTGTACTTAAGGCTCATTACTTCTTCTTGCAGTATGGAAGTTCAACAGGCAGAGACCAACATTCTCTGACAAGTCTCAGTTTGGTCTCAAAGGATGCCTCCCAAGGATCCACAAGGATATTAAGTCTAGGCAGCCATGTGTATCAGGGAACTTTTGTCCATGCTATGTCTATTTTTTGGTGCTGTTTATTAAGTGTAGTGTCATTACTTTGTTGTGAATATACACATCAGTAGTAACTGTTTATTATGATGTTGTGGACTGACCTTTCACTCCAAATAGCCATGTTCCCCCTGTCTAGTGAACACACTCTTTCCTGCTTTCAGCTCATCCCGTCTATAGGAAATGTTTTGTACATTTCCAAGCCCATCATCAGCTTATCAGCTCCTGCTAAGAAGGACGTAATTTTATTCAGTCAATTTACAGTAACAAAGGCTCTGACGGACCGTGGGCTCTGTTCACAAGCTCCGTGGTGAGACCTCTGCCGGTGCTTTGTGGGGCCCTTTGTGAGGTCAAGGGACAGAAATCTGAGCCATCAACAGCAAAGCTTAAGTGTACCAGGGGCTTAGGAGTGTCACCTATGCATTCAGGGTAGAACTAGAAATAACCGAAAAGTGGGACTAAACGCCCTACCTCAAGTAAACCGGAGGCAAGAACACTGCACGGCACTCTCTTCACTTGACAAAAAATCCTCCAGATCTCAGAACTGCATCAAATTATGAGTTAGAAGGTGCTCGAAAGTCACATGATTTAACCCCCCAACTTGTTAAATATAAATTGCTAAAAAATTTAGACTTCTAAATGTAAATTCTTTTGTTAATCTTATCGAGAGCTATCAATCAGTATTTAACTTCAGGTGAAGGTCTGTTCGCTTTTTTAAAAATGCCATCTGCAAGGAAGCTACTGCACATCTCCAAACTTATCTTAAAAAGTCTTGGATTTTTAAAACCAAAAGAACAATGCCTGTAATCTAGCAACATGGCCCTATAAACCTTAAATACTGATTTCTGTCCTTGCTGTTGATTTGCTGAAAATGAAGTTGAAGGATGGGTTGTGGATTTTGAAGTATCTGTAACCCTACAGCAGACTCTAGTCAGAAGTTATCTAAGGAAAGAGACGAGAAGGCAAGACGGGTGTAGGCGGCCCCATAGAAGAAGGACCCCACAGCCACAGGGCTGCAGCTCCATTCCCTAATTCATTCCACCAAGGCTCATCACACGTGTTCCAACACATGTCACTCCCGTGGAGCTATCAAAAGCAGAAGCAGCCAAACCGGTATCCCCACACCCCTTTTGTTTTTTTTTAAGGTATGACCCACTTCTTAATTATCTTTTCTAACAGAAGTATCCAAAAGTAGTTTTATTTAGATGCATTTCATGATTGTATTTCCTGCTCCCTGACCATGTACTGATTAGGGGGGCAGGTAGCACTCAGGTGGGTAACCCACAGTCACCATACAGGCATGAAGCCCAGGAGCTCCAAGCACTGAGACAGTGAAGCCGGTGAGAATGCTCAGCTGCGGAGAGTGGTCGGGCCTTCGCAAGGACAAGGCGGCCCGTCCGTGGGAGGGAGGGAGAGCAGGAACCTCAGGCCGGGTCTCAGCAGCAGTGGCCACAGGCACAGCCACGCAGAGGGGCTGGAGAGCCAGAGGTTCCCCCGAGCACATCGGGCAAAAGGGGAGACCTCTCAGACCGCGAGACAGGAGGAGATGGGAAGCAGCGAGTTAGTCAGCAGACCCGCCCAGTCTCTAAGGGGTGGGGAGAAGGCAGAGAGGGCCAAGAGCCCTGGAAGCCAGCTCTCCAAGTCTGGAGGGCCGTTCTGCTCCCAACACAGCGGTCACAGGCCGACACGGCCAGGGAAGAGCGCTCAGGCCAGCGCTCCCACCCAGCTGTGGGAAGCACAGCCTTGCACGAACACACTCCTTGTCTGCAGAAGAGCTACCTCAACGGTTCCCTTCATTCCAAAACGCAAGGATCTCTCCTTCACCCAGCAGTGAACGGGGTAGGACAGAAGGCAGGGGAGCAGGGAAACAGAGACCACGGCCAAGCACAGGACCTAAAACCCTAACTCTCCACTCCTCATCTCACCCACGAGGTTGCTTTTAACCAGCACAGTTGCTTGGTAACAGCTTTCAGCACATCTGAAATGGATTTCTTACTCCTACAGTCCGGCAGACAAAAACAGGTAGGGAAGCAACCAAAGGGTACGGCGGAAGAAGGAAAAATTTCGGAGTCTGGAAGATCCTGGAAGGCGGGATCACCCACAAGCTGCCGAGGTGTCCGGACTGGAGCTGTCTGAACAAACTGGCCACAGGCCTCCAGAGTTAAGGCAAAGCAGGAGCTTTCATGCAAGCGCTAGCGCCCTCGGCTGCTGAGATCTGGTACAGACCCCTTACCCGCTCTGAGGCTGTTCCTTCTCTAATAATGGAGACAAGACTGCTAGCCTGGCAAAGTGACTGTGAATATTCAATGAGATAGTGCATGGCAATGTCTACAGTGCCGGACACGTACTACCAAATAAGCTTTTTTTAGATAAATTAATGGCCAGAGATAGTCACCCTATCACCTTCAATGGTCATCCATTATTTCCAGGATTAAATAATAATATCCACCTTTAACCGAGGTATCATTTACCTACGCTGGGCCCCATGCTAAGCAGTTGACAGGTTTCTCATTGACATCCTGTGATGATCCGGCAGGAATCATTATCCCCATTATTTTTAGAGCGATGTGAGGACCAGAGGTTAAGGAGCTTGTTCAACACGACACTACCAGGTGATTGAACCACAGCTCACACCCAGACCTGTTTGACTTCACAGCCCACGTTCGCCACCACTACATTATACAGGTCTGGTGACATCTTAACCTCATGTCTCACAAAGTCAAGTCCAGCCTCTGAAAAGGGCCCAGAGGGGTCAGCCTTTTAGGTGTATTACTCCAGGCTATTTGAAGCTCATAGTGACCAGGCTAGCCTCACATCAGCTCTAAAGAGAGGACGACTTCTGACCCCCTTCACAGAGCCCTTCTGAGATCTGAGCTGTCTCCTGGAAGCACCTGGACTGTGAAGGAGCCCCACACAAGCCAGACGGTAGCATCTACTTTCCACTCCTGGCTGAAGGTAGGTTAGGGGTCTCAGCAGAAGACAGGATGCCCTCCACAGCCTAGAAAAGGACCCAGTAACATTGGCTCCTCGCTCTGGCCCCGTCAGGCCTGTTCATACCTCCCCAGTTCAGAAGAAAAGCCTCACTGGTCTGAGGTCTTGGCTGCAGCAGGAAAATGAATTCAGCAATTAGCCAGAAGCAAGGAGACAAGCAGTGGACCACTGCCTTTGGTCTGGAGGTTCCCAGAGCAAAAGCCTGAGTGGACTGGCCAACCTGGGAGAAGAACAGAAAGGCAAACCCAAACAGACTTCTCCTCTGAAGGTGACTTTGGAGGTCCTGTAATGCCAAGAACTCCAACGATCAAGATAGAGCATTCTGATGGTCAGGCCGCAAGATGGAGCAAAAGGGCACAAAAGGACTGACGGAGATCCTACAGATCCAAGAGGAAGCTTCCCAAAGGGAGAGTGAGCAGGAGAAGATACAATGACATAGAGAGATTGCGACCAGAAAAGGCACAGGCTTGGCTGATGAAAACAGGGAAAACAGTTACAGGAGGTAACACCAGAGCCACACCGGGAAAATGCGGTGTCATGAAGGGGACCAAAGCTGGGGCACCCAGGCTTGGGGCTCAGTGCTGCCATCAACTGTGGCTTTGGGCGGATCTCGTAACTTCTCTGAGCCTTGATTTCCTTGACTGCCTGGTGGGATAACAATCCCTGCTTCATCACAAGGCTCTTACAAGGACTAGACAAGATCAGGGACATGAAAGCACTTTGTCTGTGGCCAGACATCAAGCTGCAATATGGCCACCCCGCAGCCCCTGGTGTCTTCTCCCACTGTTTCCAGCACGGGCTCCACTGCAAACGCTGGGACTGTTTAAAGGTCACTGGGCAGGTGTGCCTACTTCCTGCTGGCTCCACAGCGGGGCTCTGTCTTCCCACCTACTCTCCCTTGGCCCCGTTCTAGGGGAGAACGGAAAATAAAATCAGTTTAAAAGCAAACATTTATAAATAATGGGGGGAAAAAAATACAGCAGAGAGCAGTAAGATTTTTCACCTCCTACCAGCTCTTGTCCAAAAGGAAGCAGTAGTGTTTGCTGCTGCTGCTTTGTTCTCTCTCAATCTCATTCCAGGAGGTCAAGAGTAAAGATACGGGGCAGGGCGGGGGAAAGAAAGAAAAACTCAAGAGAAAAAAAGTGTGCACTGAATGTTAGAAAGTACATTCCATGGGCAGGTGTGGAATCAGAACAGCAAAAGAGCCACAGCTCAGGTCTAAAAACAACACACATCACCAAAAAGTGCTCCTTTTCTACTTCAGTCCACGGCCAGACTCTCCACGGGCTCGTGTGCAGCTGTCAGGAGGGCAGAAGCACTTGTTCCCAGACACCAGAGTAGAAGCGTGTCCACACTGTGTGGGGCAGGGGTGACGGATGCCACGCTGAGGAACAAATCTACGAAGTCCCTGTAGACCCCCAAACTCTATCCCTTCCTGTTGCACCCCTGTGACTCCAACAGGGTGGTCTGTTGCCAGCTGGGAATCACTGGCTCCCAAGGCTTATCTGCTGCTGCTTAACAAGGTTTTTATTTACGAGAACTCAGTGGAACACCATGCAAAGGCGCACGAGGAAGATTCCACTCCATCAGATACAGAACCCACCTCTCATGTCATGCTACAGACATTTGGGTTTGGGAACACACCGTTGCCTCCCAAAGCAACCCTCAGGTGTTCAGAATGCAAGCAGCATGTCGCTGCAAGATCAAAGGCACATGTCTGTGAGACAGAGATTTAGAAGATATTTACAACACGGTCCACGAGCTTCCATCCACCATGCCTTCCAAAGCTTTGCAAAACCGGCCGTATGTTATGCAAGACATACAGCAAAACACTTCTTCACAGCGTCCCTAGGAAGAAAAAACACAAAGATAAATGGGAGATCATCACTCCAAAGGCTCCTGGAAGTGGTAAAGACCCTCCTTGAGATTTTCTGGGCACCCGGAGTAGCACGCTGCAGAGCAGAAAGCACCTAGACCATGACCATGGGGTCAGATCTACATGGCATCAAACCTCAGCTTCAACATCTACTAGTGATATTATCCCGCGGAAGGGACTTCCCTTATTTGAGTATCAAATTCCTCATCTGTAAAAGGGCACGTCCCCACTTACCTTGTAGACCAGTCTGGGAATTAGTGCATTGAACAGAGTAGGTATTTAATAAAGAAGAGCTACCATGACCATCGGAGGAAAAGATAGGAAGAAAGTGGAAACTATCTGAAACCGAGAAATTAATCAGGACCGTGCACTTTAATATCAACCAGAATCACAGAATGCACCGAAAGCATTAAGTCAAATAGGCACTAGGGCCTTTCTCCTTTCTAAGCAGGCAGCAGAAACTTGTTAAGGGACATCCTGCAGGAGTTCCCTAGCACAGGGAGCTCTCTATAGGTACTGAGCACTTGCTACCCTGAGGTATAAGCCCTATCCCAGGTACTTGCTCCTTGGAATGCAGTGTAGAGCGTGCAAGGAAAGAGTGAGGGCTCAGCAAATTACTATTCTATTCAAGCAGGCACATCCATCCCACCGCCATACCTGGCCATGTTCTAGGGCTTCTCACCCCAGTTCTACTCCTTGTGTTCTCAGCTGCATTTGTGCCAAGGACACTGGAGTCACACGAGGGAGGGAGGGAGGGAGCATGAGAGAATGCCTTCGCATGAGCGGGCGCTGCATTTTACTATCAAGGTAATTCTAGGTCAGCATTTCTTAAGATACGCTCTGCACTGAAGTCCCAGCAGATGCTCTGCACAAGAAAGGGTTTTAGGGACAAATAAGATCCCTGGTGGCAGCTCACAATACACATATTAAAGGACCTGGAAAGCCTATTCACAAAGCCACCCAGCTGCCTTTAACGTGATGGGCTGGTTAACTTCTCGTCTCATCAGTCACTCGCCGCCGTCTTCCGATCACTGTCAGCAACAGCCTTGGAAGGCCTAAGCCTGCTCTTCCTCCTTCCCAGCTCACGCACATTCCTCATTGCCTCAACACAGTTAAGGAAAAGCCTCTTTTTAGTTAACAGGTCATGAAAGAGAAGAATGGAAATTAAATGGTGACATGAGAACAGAGTCAGAGGCAAAGATCACTGAAAGTGCTAATTAAAGGAGGTTTGGAGGTCAGAAGCTCAGAGGGAGAAGGGGCCAACCCAAGTTAGTTATCACGAGTCCTTTCAGGCCGGGTGGCGGGGGGGGGGGGGGGGGGGGTCAAGTGAGTTGCTCAAGGTCACACTGTTAATTAGGAAACACTGGTCGTCCAGAGTCCTGGCCCTGCTTACTTTCCTTTTATGAATTCTTTTCTGAAATGTTCCCATCAGTGGGATAGTGCAAGAAAACAAGCATGAACTTAGACCCCCTCCATCCCTTGCTCAGTGATATTACGGTGATATTCACCTTTAGGAAAATCTCCTCAAACCTACAGGTTAAAAGAGTGATAATGAGCATATACATACTGTCTATCACAGCAGAATGTTCCCAGCGCCAGGAATCGGTAGACCTGGGTCAATGCCCATCATTGGTTGTATTATGGGTGGGGGGGTTGGGCATTAGCTTACTAATCTATAAAATAGGTGTATAACATCTGCCTACTCGTCTCAAAGGATTTTCATAAAGATAAAACAGCATGAACTCTCTGAAAGCACCCTAAACTAAAAGGCCCCATGCAAGCTATCATCATCCCCAAATGACAGACATTATAATCCTAAAGACAGTCTTACCTTGCGAATGGTATGTAGGAAAGGCTATACCTACAATGAAAAACAAACAAAAGATCAAGTCAAACGAAGGGAGTGGAAGATTACACAGTGGATTGGGTTTCTGAGCTGCAAGAGCACCTGCGGTGATGTATCCAGACCCCCTCCCTCCTCAGTGTGGAGGGTGTGTGCACACGCGCACACACACACACACACACACACACACACGTGCGTGCGCGCGCTGTGCCATGTGTATAACAGGGAAGGGGGTGTCATCTGTAGCCAAAGTAGGAGGGCAGAAGGCCCGTATGGAGACAACTCTGTCACCTCAGCCTCACGGGGTTACTGTTTTAACCAAATGAGCCAGCACCGTTACCTACAACAGGCAGATTCCAGATATCCAGATGACCTAGAAGCCTTATTCTAAAGGAACATCAAATAAAATCCAGATCAGCTGTCCTCTAATATGTTACAAGTTCGCAACAGAATACAACTTCTACCCGATTGGGATAAGTTTTCTGCTCTGTGCCTATTAATTTTAAAAGAAGAGAAAAGAGAACAGGAAAAGAAAAAAAAAAAACAACCCACTACCAACTGCCCTATGGATGAAAGTATAAGCAAGCTATGATTCTTTAAGAACCCAAGCCCACAGATATCTTGGTGGTCCCAGTCAGCTCAGCCCCCTCGCCCAGAACGGAACCACAGTGGGGAGGAAGCTGGCCACGCCCCCAAAGACCAGGCCTGGGTGTGAGGCAGGCTGGAAGCCAATCAACTCTAAGAAGGCACATATAGTTGGAACACATCAGGGTTGGAATAGGGCCATCTGCCTGTGCACATACGAACACTAAACCTTTAAAAACTGGCTTCAGGATCAGTCTATATGCAAAGAAAGGCATGTGTATGTGGGGACTAATTTCTGCCCCGAGAAGAAAACCAAAATATAAACATAAACCATCACACCAGGCCCTTTCAGTACGTACTACCACACTGTATGTGTCACATTAAAATCAGGCCATCATTCTTCTCCGTAGCTGACACTCACCACGTACCAAAGCTGACCTACTTGGAATAAATTCCAAAGGGCATTTTGAAAGTACATTTATTCAAAAGTCCAAAATTGCTAAAAGGAAGGATGGGTGTTAAGCTTGCGGTCTCAAGATCCATTTCTATCAAATAAGACAACATTTGATCCTTGGAAGCTTTAAAACTTTCACAGTCTTCCTTTCTTCGCATTAGAGCCAACATTTTTTCCCAGAGGAGATCAAGTCCCATTTTTATGAAACTGTTCTGGCAGATATCATCCTTGATAAACTGTGAACATATTATTGAAACGTCTCAGAAGCTATTGATTCCATACGTGCCACCACCTCCTTACTTTGACGTTGGACAGGTTTGAAATGGCCATGAACCTACAGCCCCATCCATGGTTTTGAATGATAATGTCTCCAGTGGTCCTTCCACTATGCTTGGCCCCTGGGGCACAACTCCCGGGTTTTGCTACGGCACACAGCCGCACGGTTTTCCATGTTGTCAGTCACTGCTCCTCATCTCCTGCTTCCAATTCACTCTTTGTCCTTCTGTTAAATGATTCATCCCACCACAAATGTAACACTCATGATTCTTCTTACCAGTTTCCTTTTTCTTTAATGCCTGTTTGACTCACAAGCCTCTTTTTACCAGCCCCTACACTACTTAATTGTCCTTGCCCTTACCAGACGTGAGTGGTTGAATAACGTTTGTAACATCTCAAAATCAACCCTGAGCCCAGCAAAAATGTCGCAGTGGGCAAAGAGCCTCCCACGACCACTCAAGGCCACTAATGCCACCTACTGGCGGTGGGCTGGTCGACAGGCGTTGGGGCTCTGCGGTGTGATTTGACTTGCATCATTAAGGATTCTTAAGTTGAAAAGCTTCTGTTTTCCTAATCCTCCTACCCACACCATGTGGGATTTTATCTCCTTCAGCTGCATTAGTCAGAGATCGATGTGGGAAGGGACTGTTGAAAAGGTTACTTACCACGTCAGGGCCAGAGATTGCAAAATGCAGAAGATGAGAGCAAGCCCTCTGTTGTGCCACTGGAAGAAAAATGATATGGTTACAGGTACGTGTGTGACAAGAGGTACACACCAAAAAGGTTAAGGAAAATTAAAATACACACTTACCCAAAAGGCAGAACACAGGGTAAGCGCAATGCACAACTAGAGAGAGAAAGGAAACATTATTTAATTAATACAATGACAATGATAACAGGGAGGGGGAAAAAACTGTAAAGACATCATTCTTGACAAACTTACAACAACACATCAAACTGCAGTAATCAGATTCTGTGGTTATCACAGCAACCAAATGCATCCTTCATTTCAAAGCACTGAACCTACCCGAGCACCCATCTTTGGCAGAGGAGTTCAAATCCCAGTGAAATGAAACTGGCCAAGAAGGATTCACGTAGATTAAAAAGAGAAGGATCCTCTTCTACTTTCAAATTTTCCCAGAATCTCTGCCCAGCAAACACAAGCACATTTCTGGTCCACCCATCCATCCATCCTTCCATTCCAACATACTAAAGTAGGTTAAACACACACCTCTTTAACTCCTGCCGAACACTAGTGTCTGGAGTAGAAAGGGCATGTGAGGACAAAGGTTAACACAAGATGTCAATCTCACAGCCAGAGAGTCAATGATTTGTTTACATGTCACCTAACACTGTCCCTGAGTCCTTTCTTAGTAAGTTCTTTTTGCAAGAGACTTATCCAGGCCATCTACATCCAGGGATGGCCAAAAACAATTAGTAGTCCAGCTGTCAGTCATGCCTGTCCTCTCCATCCCGCTGTATCAGTAACTACTCAATAAATATGAATGAAATAATTTCTTGGTGTCCAGCATTGTGCCCGATGCTCTGAAAGGATACAAAATAGTAGCAAGTGTGGCCATGGCCTTAGAGAACTTACCCACCTGAACAAATGAGATGTACACAAATGAAACTACAAATTATGTTGCTCAAGGTCTAGACAATGCAATACTGATAACTGTAACAGCGGTCCAGAGAACGTCATCTGGAATGATGGGATGGTCCCATGGAAGGAAATGGCCCAAGGAAGGGAGAGGCATTCTGGGTTAATGGGACAGGAAGATAGGACAAGACTGAAGACAGTGTGGTGAGAGCAGGGAACAGGGGTGCTGGGCCATGAGGAAAGCAGACCTGCTTCAGGAAAACTGACAAAAACAAACAGGATCCCGAAGTCAGAGAACGACAAGGGGAAAAAGAGCCCATGCTAGGAGACTTGACACCCACTTGAGAGAATGAACCCTGTGTTCCCCAGTTATTCCCTCTAAGCTCTCCTTGTATGTGGCATCGCCCACCACCAGGAGGGTGTCAGAGCTCTCTTATTAGCACATGAGTTTGCCAAATTTAAGAAGCAACACCTTCTGGAGGGGCTTTATAGAACTGGCAGTACCTTAACACCAACTGAAACACAAGTCAGGGGGAAGAGAGGAAAAATTAATTAGATGAAGAACGCCCCCTTCTGCCACAGTGGTTACAGGCATCAGATAGTAAGTCAAGATGAAAGGGAAAAGGATAGAAGTCTTTAGGTTTAAGAGGAAAAAAATTGCCAACAGCAGAAACAAACACTCCTATGTTAGACATCCAGGTAACAGGCAGACCTTACCAGCACCATGATGGTTGCAATCAAACGCGTAGGCTCTACCATTCGCTTCAGCTGTTTCATTGGTCCCATGAGGAAGACAGTGCTAAGAGGCAAACACACACAAGCCGTTCAGACCAGAACAGAACCACACGAGGTAAACCAAGGTGCCTCCCCATCGCCTCCCCCAGCTCACCTGTGGCAATAATAGCAGTAATAGTAGCTGACACGTGAAAAGCTGTGACTGAGCTAGGCACTGTGCTTCAGGGCCTTTTGTGCCTTATTCTTATTTAGTCCATTAACAATTTATGAAGTTGATTATAAGAACAGTCATCATACTTATTTTGCAGACAAAGAAGCTTAAGTCCAGAAAGGACTTGTTACTTATCTAAGGCCACCCAACTAGAATACGATAGAGTGAGGTTGTAGATGCACGCAGGTCTGACGCCGGAACCACGTCCATAACCACTAGGTTAGAGGACCCCTCCATTCCAGGTGCTACCTCACCTCCTTAACAACCTACCCATGGAAACAAACAAACCAAAGAGACTCAGGTAATCTAAACAAGAAAAACCACATCTTACAGGCTTAGGTAGTTTCTGTTAAAAGGTAGAGCATTTCATTTTCTTTTGTAATCTCCAGAGGATAATTCTAATGTTGATAGGAATATCATCTGTGATGTGTGGAACACTTGCTAAGTGCTAGATATCGCGTACATGATCTCATTTCATCCCCTCAACAACTCTGTGAGTTAGGTATTATTACACTTATTTTAGACCTGAGAAAATAAAGCTCAGAAAGGTTAATTTACTTATCCAAGATCACACAGCTAAGCCCATAAAAGAGCTGGCATTCCAACCCACATCTATTGGATTCCCAAGCTCCAAAAGACAGCCCCAGCATGCCCTCTGTAGGGATGGAACTTGACAGGTGGCTAGTGAGAAAGAGTAAACACAAATGAAGCAGACACTCACGCCTAACACGGCAAGTGCCAGGGCCAGGTATAGGTCATGCTTCCCGACTCCTGACAGAAACGCCCCGTGTGGCATCACCCCAGGCGTAGCTGGTTTACAGCCAGCATTTAATACAAGCCAACCAGCAGATGACATTAGCTACTGAGTGTTCTAAAAACAAAAATTTGTTAAATAAGTCTACCTCTCTTTGAAGTGCCATTAAGTTTCCATTTGAATTCAAAGCTGCACTCCCAGGTCAAGTGTTTGCGCTGAGTGCACTCTTGAGCCTACGTTGAACAAGAAGCAATAGCCAAGGGTGGCCTTAAAAATTAAATGCAGCATATATACAAAAATATGAAAGATTACAGGTAGAGCCACAAACTCCTAGACACACCCTAGAATAACAATTCGCTCCCTTTATTATTTCCCTGGGCAATGCTTCAAAAAGTTGGTCCCATTAGGATTTGCTAAATAGTTCTTTTGGACTAACCAACACACCCATATATTTATGCTCAGTTTAGACTCTACATTATAACCTATGCTGTCTGCCCAAAGCAAAACCCCCCAAAAGTTAGTATTTGAGAGAGCTTTGGAGGCAAGATTAGACATCTCCAAGGGCCAGCATTATACTATCATAAGAATTAATAAATTTAGAGATTATCATACTAAGTGAAGTAAGTCAGACAAAGAAAGACAAATATCATATGATATCACTTATATGTGGAATCAAAAGAAAAAAATGATACAAATGAACTTACAAAACAGACTCACAGACTTTGAAAACAAACTTATGGTTAACAAAGGGGAAACATGGTGGGGAGGGATAAATTAGGAGTTTGGGATTAACATATACATACCACTATATATAAAATAGATAATCAACAAGGACCTACTGTATAGCACAGGGAACTCTACTCAATATTCTGTAATAACCTATATGGGAAAAGTGTCTGAAAAAGAATAGATATATGTATATGCATAACTGAATCACTTAGCTGTACACCTAAAACTAACATAACACTGTAAACCAACTATACTCCAATATAAAATAAAAATTAAATTAAAAAAAAAAACAACTTGAAAAAAACCAGAATTAATAAATTAAGTTTAAGCAGGTGGCCAGTGCATTGCACTTAATTGTTTGGTTAACATTTCCAGGCAGAAAAAGACCTAGGTTTGGGGACAATTAGGGACAAGTAAGACAGAAGTGCAGCCCTTGTCAAGTGGTAGACTTGTAACAAGTCAGTGTAATAAAATGCTATCTGTGTTGTCACATAAATATATATGGGATAGACAGAGCCCATATAAAGGAGAAGGTCATTGATTCTGGAGGGGAAAAGGGAATTAAGAGAAGTTTCATGGAAGAGGTGACTTCTGAGTCAGGTCTTGACAAATGAGCAAGTACCCATCAAATGGGGGGTGCAGACGGGGCAGCACCCCAGGCACAGAAAACAGCCCAAGCAAAGCACAAAGACGTTTGGAGAAATGCAAGTTCAGCCTGGCTGAGGAGGACGACTCGAAGGGCCTGTCCTGTATGCATGCTGAGGGTTTTGGACTTCACCCATTGAGAGGGAATGGGAAGCCCCTAAGGGGGTTAAGCAAGGCTATAAATGAATGGCTCCACAGCTCTGTGGAAAATGGCCTGGCGAGGGTCCATAAAAGAGGCAGAGAAGCCCAACAAGGAACTCCTGTAGTCTTCAGATGAGCAGTGATAGAGGCCAGAGCTAAAAGCAGCTCAGATATCACCTTCTACAGGAAGCCCTCCTGTCTCCCCAGGTCACATCAGATCAGCCCACCTGCCCTTCCCTGAGCATTGCTCTCTCCATACCCTATTATATTATCAGTTTATATGTCTGTCTGCCTGGCCAACCAGTGAGCTCCATCACAGCAGGAACCAAACCCTGCTTGTCCTTGAATCCTCAGAGCCCAGCACAGGGTGTGGGCATGTGAGTCAATCAGCAAGGGGCAGCAGCAGTAAGACTAGAGCAATGGAGAGGGCGGTGTTGTAAACTTTGAAGAAATCATTCAACTGCTCCGTGCCATATAAAATCACACTGGTAGTACAGTTCCTGCCTTCTCCAGTGGTACTTCAAGGATGAACTAAGATGTAAAAATATGTTGAAGTTAAAAAAGAAAAAAAAAATATATATATATATATATATATATGTTGAAGTGATAGGATATGAAAGTGATGTATTTTAACTACCTCTTTTCTCTCCAAATCCTTAAAACTATGGAAGCATCCTCCTTCACCTCCCTCCAAACACAACGCACATCCATTTTCCCATCTAACAATTGGCTAAGGTTAGATTTAAAAAACTGTTACCTCCCAAGAGATGCGATGTTACCAAAGGTGTAAAACACTGCGAAGAGGTACAGTCCCTTCCTGGGCACCCAGAGCAGAAGAGTTCCCTGGAAGGTAAGGCACAGAGTATCTGCACGTGAGGAACACCCCACCACAGCCACCGAACCAGGAGCGCACAGAGGAACCTTTTCCCCTCCCCGCCCCCCTTAGCTCCCTCACCACCTCCCTTACCTCCCCCTCCTCTTATCCATACATTTTGGTGAAGAGAAAAGGAGGTAGATGAAAGTGGAAAGATAGAGGGAAGGAACGCAGGGGGAAAAGATGGAGGAGGGGAGGGCAGTCTTACCAGCAGTGAGCAGAGAATTCCTGCAGCAAAACAGGCAATGAAGCCTTTTATTCTGGTGCCCGAGCTTAATGAAGTTGCCTCAACAACCTGAAATATTTAAAAAACTAATTACATACATGTATATGCATATTTAATCACCAAAAACAAAGGACACATACTTCAATTTAGAATTTGTAGAGAGGAAGGCAGAAACACAGAATCCTAGTTGTGCATAGCTACAGGGGCCCTCAGGATCACTGACTCCAGCTCCTCATCCACCCATGAATCTCTTCTCCAGCAGCTGATCAGAGGCTACCGAGCCTCTGGTTGGACATCTCCAGAGGTGGAGACTCTGTCTCAAGCACAATGCACTTCACCAACAGTGAAGTGGATTGAAGAGATGGGCTGGTGGGACCCAAGCTGTGTCCCACAGCTGTGCTATGTCTCATCCAGGAGCCCAAAGTTCACGAACCAGTTCGAATTGCCTATGTCAGGCCTCGGGGTCGTCCCGTGTCCAAGAAGAAGACACCCCAGGACTTTGATTTCGCCCAGCAGAAACTGACCGACAAGAACCTGGGGTTCCAGATGCTACAGAAGATGGGCTGGAAGGAGGGCCACGGCCTGGGCTCCTGTGGGAAGGGCATCAGGGAGCTCATCAGCGTGGGAACTGCCTCGGAAGGGGAGCGGTTGGGTGCCGACGGGCAGAAGCACAAAGAAGACATGTTTGACATGTTCCGTCAGAGGATCATGCAGATGTACAGACACAAATGGGCCAACAAATAGTTCCAGGGTCTCTTCCATGAGGACGACAGGCATCCGGAAAGTGCTAACTCACCACTTTGGGTGCTTACTGTCTCTGCCTTGTTTCCATCACTGGAAATCATATAGAGAAATTTAGCGTTTTTGATCCTTGGTAAAACCTGTGGCAAACTGTGCCACCACGGAAGTCCCTTAACTTTATCTTGACAATGTATAGGTATTATCTACTTTCCTACTCCATAATGAACTGTAAAATCGTCCATGGAAATTTATAGATAACTTCTGGCTTCTTACTCCATAGGGAATTATAAAATTATCCAACAGATGCTATTGAGTTCAAAAGGAGTTCAAGAAAACTGTGGAAAAATAGTGAATGGAATGATCACTGGGTTCTTTTCTTTGAGTGCACTGTTCTTTATATTACAAAATTTTTAAAGTTTCATTGCTTTAAAGATATATGCCTTTGTAACAGAGTTAGATCTTAGAAAAATTATATTTGAAAAACACATGCATTCCATTTTTCCTAAAGAGTGTTTATTATAAAAAATCTGTCTAGTGCTGTACTGTGTCATGTATGCTATATGTACTTTCTCTTGTTTTTACCACAAAATGATTTGACCATGTTTATGAGGAAATCACTGTACTTAGAATAAGATACCGTTACAACCACAAGTCAAATTATGCCAAGGTTGACCTCAGAGACTGTTCCAGAATATTATCCTATGCATAAATGCTCCACCATGTCCTGTTTATTGTAAGTAAAATCATCTTCAAATATCTTTGACATTAAGTAAGGACAAACATATTAGTATGGGATATTATGTAGCATGAGACACTTATATTTCAATTTAGATGATTCAAATTCCATGAGAATGGTCACTTATTACGGTTTTAATAATAGTAAAAGGAAAATATCTTTTGATAACATTTCCACTCTCTTTGATGTGGAAAGATATTAGGTGTGTGAATACAAATATGGCCATTTTCTCTTGGTCATTTATTAAATTATGTATTCTATTTGTTGTTACATATGAAGTAGATATTCAAATACAGAAGCAGAATTAAAGGATCCAGGCCAACATAAAGAGCTGACAGAAACCATACATGTGAAAGAAAATACAGAAACCTGGATATGCTGAAATCTAAAAAGGACCCATATTTAAGAAATTTTTGGCTATGCATATGTCAAAGACTGTTACGCCCAATTTTCTGCTGGTGTCATAGCTATTTAGAAGTGTAGGTTGGTGCTTCATCAAGGTACAGCTATGTGGATCCCATCCATGTTATTTCATTTACTGTCCTTAGAATAAGATGTACTTTATTATAATCAGCACTCCCCTTTAATTAATTTAATTAGTCTTACATTGTAAATGAGCTTGTTTCCTCAAATTTTAGGTAGATACAATTACTCAGTCTTTGAGCATAGCATATGATTCAGTTTTTTAAAAATTGAAGTATAGTTGATTTACAATGTTGTGTTAGTTTCAGTTGTACAGCAAAGTGATTCAGTTATACATGTATGTATTCTTTTTCAGATTCTTTTCCATTATAGATTATTATAAGATATTCACTATTCACTATAGTTCCCTATCCTATACAGTAAGTCCTTGTTGTTTATCTATTTTATATATAGTAGTGTGTATCTGTTAATCCCAAACTCCTAATTTTATCCCTCTGTTCTCCCCTTTCCCCTTTGGTAACCATAAGTTTGTTTTCTATATCTGAGTCTGTTTCTGTTTTGTAAATAAGTACATTTGTATCACTTTTTTAGATTCCACATATAAGTGATATCATATATTTGTCTTTATCATATGAAGTGAAGTAATCAGACAATCTCTACATCCATCCACATTGTTGCAAATGGCATTATTTCATTCATTTTTATGGCTAAGTAATATTCCATTATATATAATTAATATGTATATTAATATATATATTCCATATAAAATGGAATATATATATACACACACACACGTGTGTGTATATGTGTGTGTATATATATATATATATATATATACACACACCACATCTTCTTTACCCTTTCCTCTGTCAATGGACACTTAGGTTACTTCCATATTTTGGCTATTATAAATAGTGCTGCTATGAACATTGGGGTACCCGTACCTTTTTGAACTACAGTTTTCATCTTTTCTGGATACATGCCCAGGAGTGGGATTGCTGGATCATATGAGAACTGTATTTTTACTCTTTAAGGAACCTCCATACTGTTATCCATAGTAGCTGCACCAATTTACTCTCCCATCAACAGTGTAGGAAGGTTCCCTTTTCTCCATACCCTCTCCAGTGTTTACTGTTTGTAGACTTTTTGATGATGGCCATTCACGCTCTAGGCACGTGGACTTCAGTAGTTGCAGCATGTGGGCTCAGTAGTTGCAGCACACAGGGCCTAGAGCACACGGGTTTCAGTAGTTGTGGCATACAGGCTCAGTAGTTATGGCTTGCGGGCTCTAGAGCGCAGGCTCAGTAGTTGTGGCACATGGGCTTAGTTGCTCTGTGGCATGTGGGATCTTCCTGGAGCAGGGCTCGAACCCATGTCCCCATGGACACAGCATCCCATGTCTGCAAGACAGCAGACCCTAGAGCAGCCTGAGCCCTTACGGCAGCCCAGGCAGGATGAGGACCACAACTGGAAAGGTGTGAGCTCCCCGAGGCAGGGCCCAGGGAAAGGGGAAAAGACAGGGGTGGCACTCGCACAGTTGGATTCAAGGGGCACCATCTCCTAAGTCAACCAGCCAAGCTTCAGGACTGACTGCTCCTGCCGGCCTTTCTGGGACCCGGGAGGGCTCAGGCTCTCATCCTAATCAGGACTCTCAGCCGAGTCTATTCACTCTTGGTGCAGAAGTTGTTCTTCAAGGTGCCGGCATCAGCCAAGTCACCCACATGTGAGATGCATCCTAGTTAATTAATGACTGCCCTACTCATCCCTCTCTGTCACCATGATTAATCCTTCCCAAGAGCAAAGTTGAGAGGAGGCCGAGATTTCCAGAAAAGCCCCGCTAAAGCAAGGGAGCCTGTGAGTAACTCCTGAGGATTTTTTCCCCATGTCAGAGATGACAGCCAAGTGTCTGCACCAGAGACCTTCCTAGACTGTCGGCCTCATGCAGTGGCCACAGCTGCTCCAAGCTGCACAGGCAGCTGCCAGGGAGACCAAAGGCCTTTCCTCCCGCCCAGCCAAGGCAGGGCAGCCAGGCCCCCTGCGTATTCATTCACCCAGGGCTCACCTCAAGTGGCCAGCACAGTCCCCATCTGGCAATGTGGCGACAGCTACTGACCACACATCCCCCCAGCTGATGGAGGAAGGCAGTGGTGGCAGAGGTTCCCAGGGTCACTAAACCGAGGACTCCCTCAGCCTTGACTGCTCCCAGCTCAGAGGCCTATTCTCAACCCTGTCTCTAAACTTCCTGTCAAACCAGAAGCTGGAAGAGCAGGTCCAGAGGCTTCCTCAGACGTGGCAGGCTTCACTCCAGCACGGCTTCCTCCCCACTCAGGAGACAGGTATTTAGGGCAGGTTATCTGCCCCATATGTTCACGCATATTGAAAGTGGGGCTCATCACACACACACACACACACACACACACACACAGCACTCGCAGAAACATATGGCAACATATGACCCTACACAGAATGGCACGCTCAGGGGTGGTGACACTCCGGGGGAGTAGGGTGTTAGGAGCTGACAGAGGGGCCACCTGGTCCCACGTTAGGAACACCTCTCCCCCAAAATGAGTCTTGTGATGCTCTGTTACCAGTCTTCACTGGCACCCCAGACACTCGGGTTAGACCCCTTCTGACTAACCTGTTCAACCTCCCACAAGGACAGGAGAAAATCGAAAGCCACCGCTCTTCCTACTCATGCAAGCACCAAAGAACTAACCTTGCCAAGGTGGAAAAATGAACAGAGCTACGTGGAAGAAGAAAATTGTGGTAGTGGGATTGGACTGGATTCCTTGCCTGAGCATTACTTGGCATCAACAGAGACATTTTAAAAGATTCACCCGTTTTTTTTTACAGGATAAGCCACAAGGTTAAGTATCAATTTGACACGGCCTTGGTATTTAGAGCACAAGATAGTCTCAACAGGACGGTGAGATGTCAGCTCTTGTAAAAATTAAAATCACTCGTGATAGGAAGCAGTTCCGGTTTCTGCTTCAAAAAGGAAAGTAACACGTGGGTTCTACATGTATCTCAAGCTGACTCCCATCCAAATGTCACCCTATTTGCCAGAATGAGGGAGGGGGCGAGAACTTTTCATCTACATGGTTGCAAGTTCTTTCTCAAGCATGCTTAGTCACAGGCCAGAGGAAGCCGTTGCTCCACTTGCAACTGGATCCAGTGAAAGCTAAAAACTTCTTTGTGCCGATTTGTGAAAATCAACTCCATTGATGTAAAGTAACTCCTTAAATTCATGGTTTCTGGAAACGGTGCTAGCACACGTTTGGGAAATTAGAGTAGCTGGAATACCACCTGGATGGAATCTGTAGGCAAAGAGCTCACAGGCTGTCTGACCAGCAGTTATGCACAAGGGTCCCTTTGACTCTGGGATGTGGAGAGAAGAGGGGCTCTTGCCAAAAGAAAAGCTGAGAACTGTTCGGGGAAACAGGGTTGGTAACAGGAAGAAGGTGAGAAAGGAACACTGTGCCTCATTCCTGTGCTTTCAAACCAGGTACAATTCAGACCCTCCTTGTCCCTGCAATCCTGTAGAGAAAACATAAAGCCTGTACTTTCAGAAAGAAGCCCCTAGAAACTGAAGATTGAAGGTGGATTTATGAAGACCAGGTATCAATCACGAAACTCATCAAGAGGCCATCTGTGACTAGACATCACCAGGCAAGTTTTATAATTCCCCAGTTTCATATGTAGGAGAAACAGAACTAGTCATATTTTTATTTTTTGCATTAAAAGGATAACAGTTTTTTTTAACATCTTTATTGGAGTATAATTGCTTTACAGTGTTGTGTTAGTTTCTGCTGTATAACAAAGTGAATCAGCTATATGCATACGTGTATCCCCATATCTCCTCCCTCTTGTGTCTCCCTCCCACCCTCTCTATCCCACCCCTCTAGGTGGTCGCAAAGCACCAAGCTGATCTCCCTGTGCTATGCAGCTGCTTCCCACTAGCTAAAAGGATACCAATTTTTTAAAGCACTCACTTCTGGTGCCGTCTGTTTTTATAATTGAATGTTAAGAGACTTTAAGGCCACCAAGTCCAACTTCACACACAAAACAGAAATTTCACCAGCATCCTCCAGCCTTGCCAGCCTCAAAACCATGGGAAATGTGAGCCAATCAAGTCAGTACCAACATTTTCAAGGAGGCCCTGACCTAATAAGTAAAAACTGAGCCAAAAACAACCCTGAAAATGAATTCAGCTGGACACAAAATGCTTCCTGGTAGTTGGGGCTCAGGAAGTGCCACACAATGATGTACATAAACAGGAATCTCACACTCAGAGAGAGGAAACTGACAGCAGTGTTTTAGAACAAGACAGAAGCACCTAGTCTTTCTAAAATAGATTCTACAGGCCTGAGCTTACAACTCTTTAAAGCCCTTCATTGTGTCCAACACAGGCATTCACTATTTTAGGTAAAAACTAACTCAGCATTTTATGTTTTCAATCTGTACTACATCATTCACTCTTGAGGGTCTGTCCACCACTTCATGATGATTTTCTAAATCAAAATATCTGCATCATCCCCACTGTCCCCACAAGAGTCCACAGGAAGAGAAAACATCGCCCTCTTGAACCCCAGCTGCTCTAAAACCTTATTGACAGTCTGTGCAACATAAAGCTTTAGATAACATGACTGTCAACCACATAAGTTTTCTTAGGCCCAGTCTGAGGTTTGGCTTGTGAGTTCATACAAGAAGCCAGAAATCAAGAACGAGGAACTCATGAAATTATTACCGAGCCTTGACCAATTAATAAAGGCAACAGATTTAAAAGAAGCCACAGGCTGTTTTGAAATGTCAAAACAAGTTAAAACTCCAATTCCTATAACACTCAATGTCTGTAGTGTTGCTTCTTCAAGGTGAAGATTCAGAGAGCAACTTTTAGGGTTCCGAGATTTCATGGTGGGGGTGAAGGTATCAGGGTCACACAAAAGTCACAATAAAATCAGCGACCACAGAAGCGAGTGAAAGAAGCATACTGAGATAGCCACTTGAGACAGTGATGAAAATCAGAGGAAAAACTTAGGTTCCAACTTGAAAGACGCCATATTATCTTGTGCAACAGCTTCATTTTACAGATGAGGAAACTGAGGCCCACGGAATACGCCAAAAAATAAAGAGAAATATTATTTTATCATTCACGGAGGAAAAAAAACAAAACAAAACTCAAAGCACTAGAAATAGGAAATAAACATCCTGTGTGGCTCTAGAACATAGGGCATTAATGCCCAAGTTTCAGCTCGACCAAACCTTTCTAAAAAAACAAACAAGCGTGCAGGCGGCCTCATGAGGTCCTGGGCGTCTACGGAGTCTACGTGCTATGTGTGCACAGAGAAATAAGATGTGGTCCCAGCCGTCCAGGAGTTCACGGTTTTCCTGGGGGGTAGTTTACAGCAACACTGCGCACAAGGTCGGGTGCGAGTGTCACACCCCACAACCTAAACTGGGCAGGAACGCAGCCGGGAGCAGCCGGGCGCGGCCACGAGCCCCGCCTCGCGGTGGGCAGCGAGGAGGGGCGGTCACCCAGGCCCCCGGCGCAGGCGATCTACCCTACGAGGACTCCCCCGCCAAGTTCTCAGAGGCCCCAGCCTAGCTCGGCCCTAAAGCCCTTTCCCTGGCCTGCAGGGATGGGGCCGCCGAGCGGGAATGTCCGCCCTCCCCTTTGCAGATGTTTCTAGGTTTTGCTCCAGCTCGGCCCTCCCTTTGTGGGGGATGGGACGCGGAAGGCTGAAGGGTGCAGGACAAAAAAGTAAACAGGTGCCGACTGCCCTGTGCAGAGTGTCTGGGCCCTGGCACCTGGGGTGGGGAGTGGGGGGAGCGCGGGGGTCCGGAGCCCTGGAGAGGAGGGGTAAGGAGCAGTGGCAGAGCTGCTTTCCACGAAACCCTGGAAGTCCTGCTTGCCTTTCCTACCAGCCAGCAACCGGCGCCGGCGGAGCTGGGGGTGGGGTTCCGGTGTCACCCGGACCCCCGAGCCCCGGCGCGCTCCCAGGCCCCCCGCGGACCCTCCACCGAGGCGGGGGCGCAGCACCCTTGGGGCGGAGAGGGCGCGGCCAGGCGGCTGGGCGCCGCGGCGCACTCACCTCGGACAGGCCGCCCCGGTCCTCGGTGTCCTGCCCACTCAGCACCTTCTTCAGCTTGTCCATGGCGGGCCCGGTCCACCCCAGCTCCAGCCCCCCGCTGGCAGCCTGTTGCTCTGGCTGAGTCGCGGGCTCTTCCGGGGGCTCGGCCCCCGCCGCCGCCAACCACAGTGCGCCCCGCCCAGGTACCTGCCCACCTGGCGGATGCCTGCGCAGGCGCCCGGCGATCCCCGCGCCCGCCTCTAGCCTGCGCCCAGCCCGCGTTTAAGGGCTGGTTTTGGTCCGGGAAGGAGGGGCGGGCAGGAAGCGCTGGGTTTAAGGTTGACCACGCGTGGCTAAACCTCAATTCTGCGTCCGGCGCCGCGTTCCACACCCGAGCCAGCTGCCCTCCCTCGCGGGGCCCTCGTAGGTTCAGTCGACAAACGCGGAGTCCCTAGCATTTGCGAGGCACTGCAGAAACAAAGACGGTGAAGCCTGGACCACCCTCTCCCCGTACCCTACACTCCCTCTGTATGTGGTTGCAGACTTGTAAACAAATGCTGTGGGGAATCCGCGTTCTGATTGTAGTTATACTGGAAACAACTGTTTAAAAATCACTTGAGGCCAACTGGAGCAAATTCAATCTATAACAAGCTTTGGGGAAACGTTAACAAGAAAAACACTACTGTAGTTCCAACTGAAAATGCATCGAAAGGAATGATTTGGGCAAAAACTTGAGAAACGAGTAGAACTTGGGTGAGGGAGTGGGGAAGGGTATACCAGATCGTTTTGTGTTTCTTGGATGGTTTGTTTTACTGACCTCAAACTGGACCCCAGCGCTAATGATTCTATGTTGGAGAATCCACGTAACCCCCAGGATGGTGCCAGAGACAGGACGTGGGCTCACATCTCAAACTGCTTGCTGGAGAATGTCTGGAAAACTAACTTGGAGATTAAATAGGCTTAGAAAAAACAAATCCAAGAGAGGTTACCAGGAGCACCCACTAGAGAATCTTCCTGCACCCTCCTGCACCCCATACACGTACACACACACACACACGCGCGCGCACGCGCGCGCACGGGAAAATATTTATGAAAGAGTAGGAATGCTGTGTCTGAATGGAGAGAGTTTAGATGTTACCAAGAACTTGTTAGAAAGTATTATAAATCAACCAAGCAAAGGGATTTGCAAAGGACCCTATACAAGTCAGTCAAATGGCTGTAATTACACCCCTATGTGATTTCATCTTTATGGAAGGCAAATATGCTATGCATTATAATTTTAGTTTACTCCTGAAATCTTGAATAACAAATGCCGGTGCTCTTGCCTGGATGCTCTTTACCCTCTTGTTTCACTCAAGTAAATTCCTACACATCTTTCAAGACTCTTGAAATATCAGCACAGAGTGGAAAGTCCATCCATAGTGGAGTTAGGAAGATCTGGGAGTTACAACTCTGACACCACCACATACTAGATGTGTGGTATTGAGTTACTTAACCTTTCTGGTCCTCAATTTTCTCATCTGTAAAATGGACATAAATGACTACCTTTGAAAGTTATTGTGGGAAGTAAACATGACAGTATATGCAGAGAGCCTGGAACATGGCAGGCATTCAGTTAGCAACTAATGGAAGCTAGTATTACTCTGCCATATCCTCTGAAGCCTTCTCTAAGCCAACCCACAATGACGTTGCAGTTACTCTTTCCTCTGTGTTCCCAAAGCACCTTAAACACACCTGTAAGTACTCACCTCACAGTGTTACCTTTATTCATGGTCAAGTCTGTCTCCTCTACATTGTGAGACCCTCATAGTGTCATTCAGTTCTTTACTCCCTGAACCCAGAAAAACACCCACAAAACAGGTGCTCAGAAAATCCGCCTTGAGTGAGTGAATGAATGAATGAGAAACTTTGTGTCTGTCTTTTGCAATTCAGTGAATTGTAACAGCCAGATTGGCAGATAGGGCAACACTTAAATGACTATGCTACCCAAGTCAGCTGGGAAAGCCTATTTTTGTCAGCAAAGTGAGAATATTGGGCCGCCCTCCACCTCCACCTCCTCTCTGCATTCCTCACAGAAAATGAAATTTTGATCAGAAAGATCATATACCTGTAATCTCACCCCATGCCTAAAGTCAGTATTTCTCTTAGGGCTGGGTAGGGATAGACTCTGCTCTTGGCCCATGCTTGCAGGGGATCCTGCAAATCACAAACACACACAAATGCGTTAAAGAATACATGACTCTTTGGTTACTTGGGATCTGACACTCAGCACTGCGACACCCCCTCTCATGGATAACACTGCTCAGGCCCCAGGGATCTGCTTCTTCATGTTTCCTGCCCAATGTCCTTGACACAAAAGGTGACAACATCTGAATGCTGTGAAGCTTGTGGGTTGTGCCACTACCTGTGCACACAGAGACTGCTTCAGAGCCAGTAGGATACAAAACAATGGAAGAGCTTAGGTAACAGAAAAAAGACAAGTGCACTTGTCAGATCCCTCCACTAAGATGCCTTGGATACAATAGATTCTTGTATAAGAATATACCACCTCCCAGTAGCATCAAGTATACATTTTCTTACTTCTCTACATGCTCTAATTTAAGATCCCAGAGGTACTCACAAATTAATGCAGTATTTGCAACAGTTCACACGGAGGCTGATGAGTATTTTGCAGAATTAAACACTTCGTATTGCTCTTAATATAGGTCTAGGCATAACGTACGTGAAATGTGACACTGACTTGACACTGAACACTAGAATCATCAGTAGCTTTTGATAAAAATATTTAAGAAGATTTTATTGCATTTTCAAAAAGTCAAGTAAAAAGTTTCAACTTTATTTAAATACTTGGTTTAATTTTTAACATTTGTTAATTATGAATTATATTTCTTCCCTTTAACTTTTGATTTTGAATATTTTAGAAAAATAATTCTTGAAAACATAAAAAGTGACAATTTTATTTGAAAATTGAATTTATGTTGTCATGATAATATATTCCAATTTTGTAATAATAATTGGATTCAGTCATCTTTGATATTTTGCCAATTTTCAGTTATATGAAAACTATAGAGAATTCCCTGGCGGTCCAGTGGTTAGAACTTGGAGCTTTCACTACCAAGGGCACAGGTTCAATCCCTGGTCGGGGAACTAAGATCAACAACAAAAAGAAAACTATAGCTCTACATGTATTTGTCAATGTAGGAGGATCAAACATAATTTAACAATTGTTTAGCTTGATTTATAGCTTTAAAATATTTAGACATATGGACTTCCATTTGTACTATTTCCCAGACCCTGCAAACCTTAGGGGCACACTTGCCTGTAAGTGATCCAGTCAAAGAACTTGGGTTGCCTGAGGGGAAATGCTAGATGCGTTCAGATGTAAAAGGACAAGGATTTTCTGTTTTAAATTAGGAGAAAAACAAGCCTGCTATCAAAGTATCAGTGTACAAGCTTTATGTTCAAGCAGTGATGAAATTACCTGAAGCAGGAGATTATAAGCCTTATAACCCAGACAGCCCCACCTACAGCAAAACTCTTAACAGAATTTCAGCCTGAGGAAGACGGGTGAGGTATCTGCATCCAGCAGGATTGGAGCATGGGATCTTACCCCAGGGAAAACCTGGTCAGTCTCCTTTCCCTCCAAGGTCTCTCTACTTTCTCCAAGGCAGCCTCCCTGTCCCCCACTGGCTTAGCCTCACAGAGTCCTTCAGTCCTTTCACATTTATTGAGCACCTACTACATACCATACACAAGGCCAGGTGCTTGATATACAAATACAAAACTACAGAGACATTATCCCTGACTTCAAAGAACTTTAGAGACCAACCTCCTCTTCTGCTGGAAAGAGGAAGGAAGCACTTTGAGTTAATTGCAGGACCCATAAGAAAGAGGGAAGGAGGCAGAATATTAGAATCTGTGCTGGAGCCCAATATAACTAGTTATATCACTATGCAAGTAGTTATGTAATGCTTGAGGAACATTATCTTAAAATATAAGGTATCTTAAAATATCTTAAAACTAACTTCCTCCCCCCTCCTTGTTCTCAAGGTTGCTGATTCATTTTTTTAATTGGTCTGTTATTCACTTAAAAAACATTTATTGAGTGCTATGTGCCAATGAAGAAATATGCAGTTCCTATTTTCAAAGAGGGTAAAGTTACAAATGATGACTTTTTGACCATTTTAGCAGGGAAATGAGGTTTTGACCATTTTAGCAGGGAAATTTTAGCAGGGAAATGAAAAAAGACAAAACAGTACCCACAGGACATATGTTAGCGCTTATGAAATATTTACTATGCAGTATATGGCAATGTGTCATGTGTATGTGGTGGCATAATCTCCATACTTCTTGGGAAGAATTGTTCTTTTTTCTGTAATTACTGTTGATTTTCTGAAATGATAATGATAGAAAAAGGTAGGTGTTTTTAAAATATTCTTAGCAGGATTAAATATTTGTGGTCTTCCACAACTCTGTTCATAGTGCCTTGACCTGATGCTTATGTGAGTTATATACATGATATTATAGTAAAATGGTCAAGATATCAGTTGTCATACTGTGAAAACCATGTCTATGAAATCTGTACGTCTGAGAACCACTGGTCTCATGGATCCCCATATATAACTAGTTCTTCTCTACCTTCATTTCTTTTTCCCAACCATAAAATAAGTGTTGTCTGCTCTCTGTTTTCTCTCTTTACACATTCACCTTTGGAAAGTTTATTCCTTTCAGGGTTTCAACAACACATTTCTACAGTGCTTTACAATTTATAAAGTTCTTTTACAGCATAAAGTAGTCCCTAGTGTCAGAAGGATATGGGTTTAAATCTAGTTCCTCCATTTATTAGTTTTGTGATCATGTGTTACCAAACTCAGGTTTGGTTGTTTGCCACTTGAAAGCCAATACTCAAGAGAAAAGTGTTGGTTGGAAAGGAAAGGTTGCTTTATTCAGGAGGCTGACAACCTGGGGAGAAGGTGGACTCATGTCCAAGAACCAACTTCGAAGATTCTGCTCAACCATGAAAGTTTTTATAGGGAGAAAGTGGAAGTTAATCGCAGTTAATCATTTGGGGAGGGGGGTCAGCATCTTCATTATCTTCCACTGTGTGCAGACTTTCTTCTGATTGGTTGGTGGTGAAGTAAGAGGGCAGTGCTCCAGGAATCTGGTGCTCAGCCTGAAGTTATCATCCTACACCTGGGTGGGGGCCTTAGTTCCTGCAGAAGAACTCAGACGTATATTGTATGTGTATTCCTTGAGGAGGAACTAGGATCCTTCTTTATCACTGCATTATTGTTTCTTGATTGCTCCTCCTTTGTTTCTGCATTCCCTCAGTTTTCTGATCAACAACTGTTTGAATCTGCCCTTTGGAATTCAGGGAAGGTCTAGGAGGCTGAAGTCTTTTTCCTACAAACAAGAAACGGGGGGACACAGAAAGGATCTGTACCCAGGACAGCCCCACAGAGTCCTGCTTGGTTTCACATGGTCAAGTTATTTAATCTTTCTAAGACTTGGTTTCTTCAACTGTAAAAAGAGATAATAATAATACCTTCTCCCAGGGTTTTATGGGATGTGAATGAGATAATCAGTATAAAATGCTCACCATATCTTTTCAACAAAAGGTGCCAGGACTACTAGATATTGACATCCAAAAGAATGAATTTGGACCCTTTCCTCAAGCCATATACGAAAATTAAGTGAAAATGAATCATAAACTTAAATTTAAGAGCTAAAACTGCAAGCCCTCACCCCAGTTTTGCCTATAAAACTCTTCCCTGAAACCCATCAGGGAGTTCAGGTTTCTTGAGCACAAGCCACCCATTATCCTTGCTTGATCCTACAGTAAACCTCTCTCTGCTCCAAACTCCTCTGTTTTAGTTCGTTTGGCCTCACTGTGCATCGGGCACATGAACTTGCATTTGACAACAAAGGTATACAACTCTTGGAAGAAAATATAGGAATAAATCTTCATGACCTTGGGTTAGGCAAAACCTTTTTTAGATTTGACATCAAAAGCACAAATGACAAAAGAAAAAAATAGAAAAATTGGACTTGATCAGAATTAATAGCCTTTGTGCTCAAAGGACACCAAGAAAGTGGGAAAAAACAAGCCACAGAATGGGAGAAAGGATTTGCAAATCATCTATCTAATAAGGGACTTGTATCTAAGAGGTGTAAAGAACTATTACAACTCAATAATAAAAGGACAACCCAATTTTTTAAAAGGACAGAGGCTCTGTATAGACATTTCTCCCAAAAAGATACACAAATGGCCAATAAGCACATGAAAAGATGTTCAACATCATTAGTCATCAGAGAAATGCAAATCAAAACCATAATGAGGGGCTTCCCTGGTGGTGCAGTGGTTGAGAATCTGCCTGCCAATGCAGGGGACACGGGTTCGAGCCCTGGTCTGGGAGAATCCCACATGCCGTGGAGCGGCTAAGCCCGTGAGCCACAACTACTGAGCCTGCACGTCTGGAGCCTGTGCTCCGCAACAAGAGAGGCCGCGATGGTGACAGGCCCATGCACCGCGATGAAGAGTGGCCCCCACTTGCTGCAGCTAGAGAAAGCCCTCGCACAGAAACGAAGACCCAACACAGCCAAAAATAAATAAATAAATAAATAAATAAATAAGTTTTTAAAAAAAAGATAGGAATTTATAAAAAAAAAAACAAAAAAACCATAGTGAGATAAAATTTCACACCCACTAGGATAGGTATGATGAGAAAGACGGATAATAATAACAAGTGTTGTTGAAGATGTGGACAAATTGGAACCCTCATACCCAGCTGGTAGGAATATAAAATAGGGCAGCCACCTTGGAAAACAATTTGGTAATTCCTCAAAAGTTTAAAAATAGAGTTACCACATGACCTAGCAATTCTACTCCCAGGCATATCCGCAAGAAAAGTGAAACCATATGTTTACACAGAAACTTGTACACAAATGTCCACAGGAGCATTATTCATAGTTACCAAAAAATGGAAACAACCCAAATAAATAAATAAATAAAATGTGATATATCCATACAATGGAATATTATTCTGCAATAAAAAATGAATGAAATAATGATACATGCTACAAAACGGATGAACCTTGAAAACATGCTAAGTGAAAGAAGCCAGACATATAAGATCACATATTACAAAAAGACAATCCTCAGAACGGGAGAAAATATTTGCAAACGAATCAGCAGACAAAGGATTAATCTCCAAAATATATAAACAGCTCATGCAGCTCAATATTAAAAATACAAAAAACCCAATCAAAAAATGGGCAGAAGACCTAAATAAACATTTCTCCAAAGAAGACATACAGATGGCCAAGAGGCACATGAAAAACTGCTCAACATCACTAATCATTAGAGAAATGCAAATCAAAACTACAATGAGATATCACCTCACACCGGTTAGAATGGGCATCATCAGAAAATCTACAAACAACAAATGCTGGAGAAGGTGTGGAGAAAAGGGAACCCTCTTGCACTGTTGGTGGGAATGTAAATTGATACAGCCACTATAGAGAACAGTATGCAGTTTCCCTAAAAAACTAAAAATAGAATTACCATATGACCCAGCAATCCCACTACTGGGCATATACCCAGAGAAAACCATAATTCAAAAAGACACATGCACCCCAATGTTCATTGCAGCACTATTTACAATAGCCAGGTCATGGAAGCAACATAAGTGTCCATCGACAGACGAATGGATTAAGATGTGGTCCATATATATAATGGCATATTACTCAGCCATAAAAAGAAACGAAATTGGATCATTTGTAGAAACGTGGATGGACCTAGAGAGTGTCATACAGAGTGAAGTAAGTCAGAAAGAGAAAAACAAATATATATTAATGCATATATGTGGAATCTAGAAAGATGGTACAAATGAACTAGTTTGCAAGGCAGAAATAGAGACACAGCCGTATAGAACAAACGTATGGACACCAAGGCGGGGGAAAGCGGGTGGGAGGGGGTGATGTGATGAATTGGGAGATTGGGATTGACATGTATACACTAATACGTATAAAATAGATAACTAATAATAACTTGCTGTATAAAAAATGGATAAACAAAATAAAAAAATTTTTTAAAAGATCACATATTATATGATCTCATTCATATGAAATGTCCAGAATGGGCAAATCCAAAGAGACAAAAAGTAGATTAGTGGTTGCCAGGAGTTGGGGCAGAAGCGAATAGAGAGTGACGGCTAATAGGTACAGGGGTATTTTGAGGGTGAAAATGTTCTAAAATCAGTTGTGGTGATGGTTGCACAAACTGTGAATATACTAAAATTTAAAAGCTATTGAAGTGTACTCTAAGTGAGTGAATTTTATGGGATATGAATTATATTGCAGTAAAGCTGCTTTAAAAATGCTTAGTACAGTGCCTAGTACGTTTCCCTATCCATGAATGTTATTTATTGTACAATGTAACAGGTGTCCACCCTTATCTCACCTTAAATGTGTCCAAGTTTGAACCCTGAGTATTGGACTCCTAATTTATCTGCAGATACATGTGCACATGCGCAAATTGGCCTGTGTACAAGGCAATTCATCCTGGCATTGTCTATAACAGCAAAAGATTGGAAGCAACCTAAAAGTCCATCAATGGGGGGGAATAGTTAAATAAATTATGATATACTCAGTCACAAGAATAAAAAATAGTCATTAAAAGACTATTAAAAGAAGAATGAGGGAGTCTTAATATACTGATAATGAAACTCTTTCCAAGATATACTGTTAGGAGAAAAAAATCAGGTCCAAACAGTGTAGGAGAAGATAGATAGATGATGAATACATAGATAGATGATAGACATATGTGTGTATACATGTATATTTGCTTTTTTTTCTTTGTCTTAGTTTTAATTAACTCTACAATAAATGTATAATCCGACAAAACACAATAAATTTTAATTTTAAAAAAAGATGGTGGGTTTAGAGTCAGATAAGAGAGTTCCTGTATAGACCTGGTGAAAATATTCATCTTAACTCAAGTGATGGCATTCCATCATACTTATAGCATAATGAAGAACGGTAGATTAAAGAAGATATATATTTATGTATGTATATTTGCTTTTATATGCATGAAGTATATCTGGAAGGGCAGAAAAACAAAAACAATAATAAACAAAAAATACTGAGGTTATTCTTTACCTCCAGGGAAGGAATTAAGCGACCATGGGGCAGAGAACATATCACTATCTTTCACTGACTTTTCAATTATGAAACTTGTGAATGTGCCTGCTACTCAATAATAAATATAGACACAAAAGGTCACATATTGTATGATTCCATTTATATGAAATATCCAGAATAGATAGAGCCATAGAAACGGAAAGCAGATTGGTGGTTGCTAGGAACCGGGGGGAGGCGGGATGGGGAGAAACTGATTCCTGGGTAAGGGGCTTTACTTCAGAGTGATGAAAATGTTTGGAAACTCAACAGAGGAGGTGGTCGCACAATACTGTGAATGTACTCAATGCAACCGAATTGTTCACTTCGAAATTGTTAATTTTACGTTATGCAAATTTCACCTCAATAATTTTTTTAAAAAAGAAAGAAAAATGGAGAGGTAGGGGAAAGAGAGAGAAAAAAGGAAGGAGGGAGGAAGGGGAGTATGCAGAATTTCCATCTGAGGCAGCTGGCTTGGAGGGGTTTCGAGCAAACAGCCTCTCATGGAGTAGTAGCCTGTTGCTAAGAAAGGAAACGAGGGCGGAAACAATTGACACAGCGACCAGGGAGGTACCGGCGAGAGGACCAGGCACTGGGATGGGCGCCAGAGCACAGCGACGCATGCCTCCTTCCGTCTGCTGGGCCCTCCGCTGTGACGTTCAGGGTGTGTCCTTTAACCACCCGCACAACAGCTGGAATCTGCCGCGGCCTCCACCACCCACCCTCGTGAGGACTCAGAATACTACACACTGCTTCTTCCCACCCCCTCTCCCACCCCTCCTCAGGACCACCCTCCTCCAGCCCCTCTGCACTTAGGGCCACTCCCATCCGGTTGCCTCATTGGCTGTGGCCCCCATCCTGGCCAGGCAACTTCTGCTTTTAAAATTTAACACAAAAGGCTGATTCTCCCAGGAGAGTAGGAGTAGAGGCTGATCCTCTCCAGGGCCTCCCAGAACTTCCCCTCTGCACAAACCTCATTTTGTCATCCTCAGCGGTGATCCACCCTTCCCAAGGTGAGCAAGGCAGCTCCGACACCTCCCCATGAGGGCAAGCAAAAGATCTCAGTGGCTCCCACTGCACTGTTGTCACTCTGCCTACCTACCGATCTCTCTTGATCCTACCCTTGTATTGTTACTACTCTACCACCTGTCATTTGAACCTACCCTTATCAGCTCTAATTTATTTGAAGGAAGATTTCCTTCAAGTTTTCTTCTCCCCTCCATTCCCCCTGCTTCCCTCCCAGTCGGATCCCAGTCACCTCACATGTGGGAAACTGCACTAGCTTCCTAAGTGGCCTCCCTGTCTTTTCCTTGCTTCTACCTCCGATCCCTCCTGCCACCAATGCGCGTTTTATCACCTTCAGGTACCGTTTTCATCAGGTCATGCCTCTGACTCCAAAGCCTGCACCTGCTTCCCCCTGTCTTCACCATCAAGTCTGAAGGTCTTACCTGCCACTCAAGGCCCTTTAAACGTCCCCAAACTGACTTTCCAGTCTGTTCCCCAAATCATTATGTTTCCAAAACATGATGATTTAAGCATCATGCTCTGCACAATATATACTGATTGACTTTAAACACTACACATTAAAATTAAAAACGCACTATTCCTGCTAAACATTTATCAAATGTAGGGTGTCAAGTCATGAGCAGGCTGTGATAGTCTAAGAGAACAATATTACTTGCAGGTGATTTCTGCATTTAAATGTAGCCAAACCATCCCACTAAGAACCAGGAATTCTTTCAGTGCTGCACATAATCAATATCTATCTTTTAGTGGACTGGTTCAGCAAGTTGATCAGAGGCCACTGGGTGAAATGTGCTCCGTCTCATGGTTTTCCAGCCACCTCTGCTCAGGAACCTGATTCCAGAACATCAGTCATCACCAGAACGTGCTTTGTTGAGTCCTACTCATGTGCCAATCAATGTATCATATTTAGTTTACTCCTCTCAACAACCCCAAAAGGTAGATACTATTATCATAATCCAGCTTTCACAGATGAGGAAATTGAGGCTTAGAAAGGTTAATTAACTTGCTCTGGGTTTCTGAGTTCCACATTAATCAGTCTAACTCCTAAGCCCCTCTTCTAACCAAGGCTGCTACCCAGGGTAGGTACAGTGAATTTGCTGTAACTTCCTTCAATCCACTCTTCCACCATGCTATTTCATGTTAGGTTTAATAAATGTCTTCAGAGGGTTCTTTCTTACTGGGTCACACCACTCCCTGTAGGACCTTTGTAAACTTAAGTGTTGCCCTGCTTAAAATCTCCCGCAACGTGGTAAACTGAAAAATGTCCCGTACAAGATATCCATGTCCAAATCACTGGAATCTGGGGATGTTATCTTATATGGCCAAAAAAGTGTGTGTGGCAGGGCATGGGGGGATTATGCAGATGTGATTACTTTAAGAATCTTGAGATAAATTATCCCGGTTTATCCAGGTGGGCCCTAAATGCAATCATATGTGTCCCTAGAAGAAGGAGGCAGAAGATTTGACACAGACGGAAGAGGAGAAGGCAGCGTGACCAGAGATTGGAGGGACACAGCCACAAGCCAAGGAATGCCAGAGGCCACCAGAAGCTGGAAGAGGAAAAGAAAGGATTCTTCCCTAGAGCATCCAGAGGGACGCAGCCCTGCCAGCACCTTGATTGGTGCCTTTCTGGCCTCCAGAAGTGTGACAGAACAAAGTTCTGGTGTTTTAAGCCATCAGATTTGTAGTAATTTGTTACAGCATTCCCAGGAAACTAATGCACATGAGTCCCCACTACCTACAGATAAACTGTGGTCGACTCAGCAGCACATACTTTCCTTTGTGAACTCACTTCTCCCCTTTCTCTGACATGCCTGGGCCCCAAACATAAAAGAGAGTAGTTCCTGTACTCATTGCGTTCCCAACCTTGTCCTCCGGGAAAACACCTGCTCTCTTCCCATCTTTGTCCCCTTCTCTCTCCCAGCACACAATGCTCCCAAGTCACCTGATTCTTACCTCTATTTTAACACTTAGCACAAAATGCTCTAGTTGTTCGTTTGCTGTTTCTTCCATTCACATAAAGGTCCCTACATGGCATGGACCCTGTCTTATTTGCCTTTGCACCTCCAGCACCAGCACAGCGCAGGAACACATAGCAAGTGCTAAATGAATGAATAAGTTTAGCACCATAGTAGGTGTTAAGTAACCTACTGCATCATCGCCCATTCGGCTTGCTATTAGCCATTCTCCTCACTCCCCACTGTGCAATGCAGAGGTAACCAGCTCCTCCAGGCTGTGTGATGCACTCCCGCAGAGCCTCTCTGTACGTCTGTCTTGCCAGGGCGGACAAGCAGGCAGCTTTTAGTTGAAGTTTCATGTGTGCCTTGTCGGATTTCACCCTCAGCAAGAGCTAAAAGGAAAACAGCTTTTAGAGAGTCTCTAAGAAATCTGTATTCAGGGCACTTTACGGAGGTAGCCCCGAGGGAAGAGAAAACAAGACAGACCTCTGATCCTTAATGCATGATATTAAGACAGAAACCATTGGATTTATCCAACGGATTTTCTTTCAAATCACATTCCTGGTGATTTTAAAGAAAAAGGCCTAAAAGATGTTAAGATATCAAGATTGAATGTCTTTATATATCTGGAGAGGAAAAAGGGGGAGAGAGGGAAGGAAAGCCGATTCCTCAGACTGATCCATCCTAGAGGCTAAAGAAGAGTCTAAGGCAATGTTGGCAAAGCCCATTTAACCACGGGGCAGGTAAGATGTGGTTCTGGTGCATGAATTCTGCCTAAACCAGGTGCATCCCCATCACACTTGTGAGAACCTGGGGCCACTGACTGTGCAAATCCTGAACTTTATTCTTTTGCCCTGGTTCCTTGCTTACCAAGCAGCTTTCTCCATTATAACCTGCCACTCCCAGGAAGACATCAGCCCTCTGAGTGGTCTCAAGTCAGACCTTGAACATGTGAAGCCAAAAGGGTGGACTAGGGAGACCTCCTCAGGGTTATGGCACCCTGTGGGGATTTGTCTGGGCAGCCAGACTTCCTCTCTCCATCCAATGCGTATTCTTGCCTTTTCTTGAATCCTCCACATGAAGTAAATAAGTGAAGTAGAAAAGGAGCCTTGGTGAGCCAGTGAGGATAGCGGTTCTTATTCTCTTCTGGTGTCATAGACCTTTTTGAGAATATAATTGTATAGAGCCTCTCTCCATGGGCCCATGTGAAGAAAGGTTGCCTCCAATTCCAGGGCAGTTATGTAGAGCAAAAGTTCAGCCATTGCTTATGGGTGCCTGGTTGAGAACCCAGGTTTAGCAGGGAAACAGACACCAGCTTTCTTTTGCTACAAGCCCTAGATTGTTTTGCGTGTTCACTTGATTTTAATGGTGGTGTGAGAGTTTAGATACATTTTTTCAAAGTCCCTTTGGGGAGAGGCATGATCATTTAAAGGAGGAAAGAGAACTGGAGAGAAATTGTTTGACGTCGTATCATCACTCTTCAGGGATTCTCACCACCTGGTAGCCCCTTGATCAATTACAACACAGCTGGCTGATAAAGGAGCAGTTAAGGGGACAGGGGCCAGAGAAACCATTTCAGTTCAGGAGTGCACAGAATTGGGGATAATAAAAACAAGACTCTTCTCGTCATCACTGCAGGGGAGTAAGTTTGCAATACATGAATTTGGGGTTTTTAGTGAGGGCTGTTGACGCCCCCCTTCATATTCCTTCGCCCACCAGAATCCACCTGCACCTGTGACAGACATCCTGGCATGCAGATAGCATCTCTTCCCAAGCCCTTTCTTGCATGTGTGTGTGTGTGTGTGTGTGTGTGTGTGTGTGTGCTGGGGTGTGGCAGTTAAGGGGGGAGCTATCCCCTGGAGCCAGGTCCAGTGGGATGGGATTATAAATGCCCCAGGCCCCCCTCCTCTGCTGGGACAATCCAAGGCACGTTCCTTGGGACAAAGCATCTCAGAAGTCTCCAGCAAGAGGTAACCTGCTCATTCATTACACCCCATTTTGCCTTGCCTCCCTATCTCCCTTTCTCCACGTTCTCACTTGTGTGTTCTTCCTGAGATCACCTCCCAACTACCTGCATCTTAGTGCTGGTCTCAGGCTATGCTTTGCAGAAAACCCAAACCAGACAGGGGTGATATTTGCTGTAATGAGCTTTTATTTCTGTCTCTGACCGAATCAGGTCTCATGCTCACACAGAGGCCTGTCACTCTAACACTAGTCCAGCCTTCAAAGCCACACGGGTGTTTCTCTGCCAGTGCCCTAAATACATCCTGAGTAGGAAAACCCGCACACCTAAACGTGTTTCCTGGAGATGATACCAGGGCAGGCAGATTTCCCATAAGCACCGCCTGACCTAATAATTACAGTGCAACTCAGTGAAGCCCCAAAGCAAGAGCAGGGCTCACATTCACAGGAGTATTATAGTATTACATCCTAGGCACAACTAAGCGTGCGCCCCTAGGAAAGACTAGGGAAAGCCTTATGATGTTCTGTAAATGCCTGAGGGAGGCTATGTGGTTAAGCATGTAAGGAAAGAAACTAGATGATTTCTGGGTTTTGGAACCAGTGTTATCTGGAACCTTATTTTGATAGACTTTTTTTTTTTTTTAAAGCTGAGCCGCTGAAATGTGAGAATGGATTCTCTAGCTCTTTTTTTTTTTTTTTTTTTTTTATTTTGGCTGTGTTGGGTCCTCGTTTCTGCGCGAGGGCTTTCTCTGGTCGCGGCAAGCGGGGGCCACTCTTCATCGCGGTGCGCGGGCCTCTCACCATCGCGGCCTCTCTTGTTGCGGAGCACAGGCTCCAGACGCGCAGGCTCAGTAATTGTGGCTCACGGGCTTAGTTGCTCCGCGGCATGTGGGATCTTCCCAGACCAGGGCTCGAACCCGTGTCCCCTGCATTGGCAGGCAGGTTCTCAACCACTGCGCCACCAGGGAAGCCCCTGATAGACTTAATAATAATTCTTTACAAAGTTATTGTGAGAAATGGCTGATAAACGAGTATAAAGCATGAGGCTTTCAATCCCTTCATTTACAATACCGATTGTTCCACTGGTTATACCCTCTCCTGAATCACCAGTCTGATTACTGGACTATTCCCATAGATGTGACTGTCCCAGCAACACGACAACTACCAGCCCGTTTCTGTGAAGGCAGCTTTGCTGAAAGCTCTATCATTTCTACGTTTGCTTTTCACGGTCCAGTCTGGCTTCTGCCGTCACTACTCCCCCAAAACTGTATCAAAACCAGCTATACCTCCATGCTGCCATTAGAAACCCCTGTCCCCTTACTAGTTGCCTTGACAGCATTCCCCACAAATGACAACTCCTACCTTTAAATATTCTGCTCTTCCCTTGGCTTCTACTGCTCTCCCCTGGTCTCTATCTACTCCCTGGCTGTTCTTTCTCCCGTCTCTGATGTCCAAGTGTTGCTCAGGGATCCCCGCAAGGCCTTCTTCATTTCCTTAAAAAATTCTCAAAGCGATCTCATTCATTGCTATGACTTTAAATGTTATCTATATTGGCGATAACTTTTCTGTCTTTTTAAAAAATATTTATTTGGCTGAGTCGGGTCTTAGTTGCGGCACGTGGGATCTTTGTTGCAGCGCGTGGGATCTTTGTTGCAGCATGCGGGGTCTTTCGCTGCGGCGCATGGGCTTCCTCAGGGGATGTGGGATCTTAGTTCCCTGACCAGGGATTGAACCCGTGTCCCTTGCATTGGAAGGCAGATTCTTAACCACTGGACCACCAGGGAAGTCCCCATTGAGCTACAGATTTCATTACCCATTAAACTACACATTAAACATTTCCACTTGGACATCTCAAAGGCATTCCAGAACTCACGTGTTCAAACAGAACTTTCATTGCTCTAAATTTGTCTCTCCTTTCTGTCCCCATCACATTGCATAGCACCAATATCTCCCTACTTGGTCAAAAAAAAAACTTAAACGTCCCCCTTCATTCCTCCATTTCCTCCATTCCTCATGTTGAATTTATCAGAAAACCCAATGAATTCAACTTTAAAAGTATATTTTGAGTCCAGTTTTCTTAATAAGCACTGCTGCAAGCCTAGTTCAAATGGCATCACCCCTCACCTGGCCTACTGCTACAGCCTCCTTAAGTGATTCTCTGCTTTGCCTCTTCACAGCTTCAACCCATCCCCACATCACAGCTAAAGTGAACGGAAAATATGTCCGATCACTTGCCTCCATACTTAACTTCTCATTGTTTCTCATTGCATCAAAATCTATCCTCCTTAAACATGGACTATAAACCCCTAAATGATCTGGCCTTAACCAGTTTCTTTAACCTCACTTTGTGTTCAAGCAACCCAGCTCTCTCCACTTCCATGAATTTGCCAGTCTTTCCTACCTCGAAGACTTTTCTCATACTGTTCCTCTCTTAGAAATCTCTTCCCACTCCCAAACAGATCACATGGCTAAATTATTTTCACCCTTCAGGTTTTAGTTTAAATGCCATGTCCTCAGAATAGTTCCCAGACCAACTCTTCTTGTTTTTTAAATTGCTCCTCAAATTCTTTTTGTTTTTAAATTCATGTTTATTGAGGTATAATTACATATAAGGAAATTCACCCATTTTATGTATACAATTCAATGAGGTCTGAGAGACCTATATGGTCATGTAACTACCACCACATAAAAATATGGCATATTCCATCACCTCCCCCAAACTTCCCTCATATCCCTTTGTGTTCAATAATCTCCCTTTCTCTTGCAACCACTGATCTGAGTCCTGCCCAATAAGTCTGCCTTTTCCAGAATGCCATTGTGATGGTTAATTCTATATATCGACTTGTATGGGCCACAAGGGTGCCCAGACATTTGTTCAGACATTACCCTGGGTGTGTCTGTGAGGATGTTTCTGGAAGAGATTGACATTTGAATATGTAGACTGAGTAAAGCCAATTGTCCCCCCTAGTGTTGGTGGGCCATATCCAATCAGTTGAAGACCTAAATAGAACAAAAAGGCTGAATAAAAATGGGCTCCTCCTGCCTGGCTACCTTGAGCTGGGACAAAGGTCTTTTCCTACCTTTGGACTTGAACTGAAACATGGGCTCTTCTTGGGGCTGGCTTTCAGACTGGAATTTACCCCATTGGGTCTCCTTGGTCTCTAGCTTGCTGACTATAGATCTTGGGAGTTTTCAGTCTCCATTATCACATGAGCCAATTTCATATAATAAATCTCTTTTATACATGTATATATCTCCTATTGGTTCTATTTCTCTGGAGAACCCTAATACAGCTATATAAATGAAGTCATACAGCGCATAGTCTTTCATGCCTGGCTGCTTTCACTTAGCATAATGGTTTTGAGATTCACCCATGTAGTTGCATGTATTAGTACTTAGTTCCATTTTATTGCTGAGTAATAAAGATGCACCATAATTTGTTTATCTGGACATTTGGATTGTTTCCAGTTTTTAGCAATTATGAATAAAGTTGTTACAAACATTTGTATATAGGCCTTTGTGTTGACACGTTTTATTTCTCTAGGAGTAGGATTACTGGGTTGAATGGCAAGTGAAAGTTTTTATGAAACTGCCAAACTGTTTTCCAAAGTGGTTGAACCATTTCACATTCTCCCTGACAATGTGTGTGTGAGATTGCAGTTGTTTCACATCTTCACTGCCAATTGGTATTGTCAGATTTTAAAATTTTAGCTATTATAATAGGTGTAGTGATATCTCACTGAAGTTTTCATTTGTATTTGCCTAATAACTGATAAATTTTTAGCATCTTTTCATATGCTTATTTACCATCCACAACTTTTTAAATTGGATTGTCTTATTACTGAGTTGAGTTCTTTATATATTCTGGATATAAGTCCTTTATCAGATATATATCTTACAAATATTTTCTTCCAGTATGTGGGTTATCCATTGATATCCTTAACATTATTTTTCAAAGAGTAGTTTTTCATTTTAATGAAGGCCATTTTATCATTTTTTTCTCTTTATGTTCAATGCTTTTTGTGTTTTATTGAAGAAATATTTGCCTACCTAAAGTCACTAAGATCTTTGTTTACCTCCACAACTTTCATAATTTTAGGTTTTACATTGAGGTCTATGATTTAATTTTTGTACATGGTGTGAGATAAGGTTCAAAAAACTTTTTTTTTTGCATGTGGACATCTAATTGTTCCAGTACATTTGTTGAAAAGACTATCATTTCATATAAAATAAACAAGGACCTACTGTATAGCACAGGGAACTATACTCAATATTTCGTAATAACCTATAAGGGAAAAAAATCTGAAAAAGAATATATATATGTATGTATGTGTATATATATACATATATATATAACTGAATCACTTTGCTGTACACCTGGAACTAACACAACATAGTAAATCAACTATACTTCAATAAAAATATTTTTAAATGTTAAAAAAAAAAAAAAGACTAACGTTTCTCCACTGAATTACCTTGGCATTTTTGTTCAAGGTAGATCTTTAGGTCTCTTTCTTGATTTACTACTCTGTTCCATTCATCTGTATGTCTATCCTAAAACAATTGTCATGTGGTCTTGACTACTGTAGCTCTAAGTGTTGAAATCAGGTAATTTGAGTCCTCCAACTTTATTCTTTTTCAAAATTGTTTTGGCTGTTCTAGATTCTTTCGATTTCCACACATATTAGAATCATCTTATAAATGTCTAATGAAAAAGCCACCTAGGATTTTGAATGGGATTACATTGATTCTGTAGGCCAATCTGGGGAGAACCGGCGTATTAACATCTTGAGTCTTTCATTCTATGATCACGGTATTTGTCTCTCTTTACTTCTTTCTCTCATCAGAGGTATTTGGGTATTTTCCAGATATCTTTCTGTTACTGGTTTTCACTAGTTTAATTCTGTTATGGTCAGAGAACATAATTCACAAGATTTCAAGTGTTTTATTTGTTGAGGTTTTATGGCTTAGAATATTCTCTATCTTGGTGAACATTCTAGATGCACTTGAAAACAATGTGCATTCCACTGTTGTGTGAATTTCATGCCCATCTCCCAGTGGTAGACTTCTCTTTTTGCTATCCATGTAGTATCCTGGGCCCAGGTTTTTCTGTTCCTCCTCCAAGGTCAGAGGTTACTTGCTTATACTCCTTCTCCAGCAGTAATGGTTCTTCGTGGCCTGAAGGCAGAGCATTTCCCATTCCTCCTCCCAGAAGCAGACGGGTTTTGCTTTTATTCCTCCCCCAGAAATAATGGATTTTGCTGGGGTCCTGGGGGGTGATATGATTTGTTGCTCTTCCCACAGCAGCTTAAGTCTTTTGTATCCTTCAAAAGAGGGGTCTAAGAAAAATGGGCAGAGTTTCATACCTATCCCTCAGCAGCAGCCAATTACCTCCTGCATGCTTGAAACACTGACAGGGACTTTCTGGTCCCCTGCCCTGCCCCAGTGTTTCTTGTGAGCACTGGGGCAGGCCCTTGGGATAGAACCTGCGTGAGTGTATGAAGTCCTCTTATTTGAGACTCTCAGCTCTTCCAAATTGACAAACTAGCCCATACTAAGCCTTTCAGAATTTATTAAAATTTTAGTTGATTTTTTTCTTACCTGCTTGTACAGTGGCCACCTGTTTCTCTCATGCTCTAAGATGAGATGATTGGTAGTTTCCACCTCTTGTTGGAGGGCTTATCACTCTTTGGGATTTAGTTTACTTTGCTTTGCAACCTCAGCTGTCTGATATGCTCAAGAAAAACTGTAATTGTATAGATTACCCAGGTTTTTCTCCTGGGTAAGTTAGGAGTGACATTCTCTTGAGGCTTTCTACATGCTTTTCCAGGTCGAACTCTGACTACTGCTACCAAAGGTGATTTTGTTATTCTCTTTAAAGTCAGTATTATTTCTGTCATTGCAATTACTAAAATTTGTAATTATTTTTACTTTGTCTCCTCCATTAGACTTTAACTCCATGAAGACATATAGTACAGTCATCCCTCAGTATCCACAGAGGATTGACTCCAGTCCCCTCCCCCCACCAAAATCTGAGGATACTCAAGTCCCTTATATAAAACGGTGTATTTGCATATAACCTACACACATCCTCCCATATACTTTAAATCATCTCTAAATTACTTATAATACCTAATACAATGTAAAGGCTACGTAGATAGTTGTAAATACAATGTAAATGCTATGTAAATAGCTGCCGGGTACACCGCAAATTCAAGTTTTGCTTTTTGGAATTTTTTTTTTTTTTTCTTTTGCCACGCTGCGGGGCATGCAGGATCTTAGTTCCCCCGACCAAGGATTGAACCTGTGCCCCCTGCTTTGGGAGCACGGAGTCTTAACCACTGGACCACCAGGGAAGTCCCATGGAATTTTTTTTTCAATATTTCAATCCATGATTGGTTGAATCTGCGGATGCAGAACCTGAGGATACAGAGGGCCAACTGAATAATCTCTTCATTACTGTAACCCCTGTACCTAGCACCATATTGGACAGTACTTAAAACTAAATGGAATGATACATACCACAAGTATTTATATTTTCAAAAACAGAAAGCATTAACCTATCATAGAGAAAACAATGGCTAATTAAAACATCCACAGAAGTATTGGGTTGGCCAAAAATTTCATTTGGGTTTGTCCATAAGATGTTACGGAAAAACCCAAAAGAACTTTTTGGCCAACCCACACTAGGGGACAGAGGGAGAGGAAGAACAAGAGCCCAATAGCTAAACTGGAGGATTATATTCTGGACTATCTGTTAGATTTTCATTTATAATCTGTCTGGAGAATCTGGCTATAATGTTGACCAAGTTCAAAACATAAAGCACAAACAAGAAAGGTATACCAAAACAGTTTTTAATTAAGCTTCAAGAAAAACGAAATTAAATGAAATAGCAAAACACAGATCGGTAATTACTTATTGTTTATTCTCCTCTTACAAAAAGACACTTGGAACAAATAAATATAAAATGGTGTATGTCTTGATTAGCAATGGGCAAATATAAGTTTTCTTGGCATTCTCCACAGGAACAAACTAATGAAGTTTTCAAAAGTACACCCATCCTATCCACCTCCCACCTTCTTCTATAAAACGGTCAATTCTACAATTTTTAATAATGGATTCTCAAAATAAGTAATTTAAGACTGACTCAGGGACTAAGACATCTGAATCAAGTTAAAAATATATGTGTACTATGATGCTGCCCAGAAACCTCTAATTCAACTAATAAATATTATTACAGTTTTTCGTTTTTCATAATTTGTATGACTAAAGAGTCTGTTCTGTTCAAATCTGCATGGCAAATAAAATAAACAGAAAGCAGAGTACAATATATACACTTTTCTGTCCTAAGAGAAAACATTAAGTACCGGTATATTTAACATACACTGAACATGCCATGTATTTTCTTAAAGCCCACAAAATCCTGATTTCCTATACCTTGCAGGTGATGTAGCAGAAAGCAAACAAATACCCAAATCATTTGTGACCAAATTTAGCTAATAAAATTAGCTAAAAAAACAATATACACAACAACACACCAGAGTCTGAGTAATGATGAATATCCAACTGTATTTGTTTCACTAAAATTTATCTTCAGGCTAATACCTGAAGAGTTTTGCTAATACTTACAATTAAATATCCTTAATGATTTATGTATCAAGTGGAAATATGTACAACAGCTGTTTCAAACCAGAAAAAAAGGGGGTAATTCTTTTCCCCTGACCTTTAAATAAAATATTTTTTTAAATTCATTTAAAGTAATTTCTTACTTGGTGCTTTATAACCACTTTCTACTTTATGGAGACCATTTTAAAAGGCAGAAAAGAATATAAAATGTTTAAAGGGTCACCATCAAAATAGCCAAATGGATTTCAAATTTACTTTTGTAAACTTTCTGTACTACCTAGATCTTGTACTAATTAATTACGCTTCACTGGATCCCCTGTAATGTTAAAAACATGAATCTTTTTTTTTTTTTTTTGGCCATTCTGCGCGGCTTGCTGGATCTTAGGTCCCTGACCAGGGACTGAACCCAGGCCCTTGGCAGTGAAAGCGTGGAGTCCTAACCATTGGACTGCCAGGGAATTCCCCAAAACATGAATTCTTAAAAAAAGAAAAACTGGCTTTTAGATTTTAAAATAAGCCCCTTCCTCCTCCACAGCTACCCTTCAAATATTTTAAGCAGAAAATTAATCTGGTTGCTTTAGAGGCTGATGTAATTTGTGCTTAAACTGTAACACTTCAAACTTTTTAGGACCAATATCAAATTCAATATCCAAAAGATTTATTCACTCTGAGGGTGCGTGGAAGGTGGAAGTAAAAAACGTCAGTACAAATAGAACCACACATAAGAAAAAGCACCTAAAGATGGAGGAGAGACAGCTCTGACATCCTGTCAGTGGCAAACCATGATTGTGTGTTTCCATGGACATAACACCTTAAGTTCTCCAAAAACCTAGTTTGTTTCTATGTCTGAAACTTTCTTTAAACTTCAAAAGCCAATTAAAATTTAGGAGGGTAATTTTTTTTTTTAATTTCTGGGTATAGATCATTCGAGATCAATTTCCTAGGAGGCAAGTCATGACTCTCCAGAAGTGTGAATAAACATCAAAAAACCCAAGGTAAAGAGCCACTACATCAACGTGAACAATTAGGAATCGTATGAAAGTCACAAGGTGTTACGATTCACTGATTTAAAGTAACTTCCTCATGGTAGAAGATAGTGTTTCATGACAGATATACGTTATGGCCACTGCTTCTGAGAGATACACACATCACCCCCTACTGGTGAGACCCCACTTTGTGACAATTTAGAAATCTGAATTTAACTCCAGAAGATATAAATTTCTGGAATATGAATTTGAAGACAGAGAGTACAACAGCAGTTGAGTGGAAACTGCCTGCGACACTCTTTATTTATTTTTCCTTTAAGGCTACAGAAAATCTGCACATAGACAAGGCAATTAATTCTCATAATAAAAATACCCCCTCCAAATAGCCCCAAGGTCTCCAGTCAGATTCCATGGTCAGTATATGCTGTAATAAATTCTATTCCACTGGTGTACATTCTTTTGAGTCTGCAGGGTTAGGATCAATTCTTTCTGGAAATATTAGCTTCTCACAAACTGCCTCCTTTATCGGCAAATACTGTGATATTTCATTAGGTTCCGTGAAGAGGGAAGGTGAAACATGCTAGGAAATACATAAATTATATTAGCATATATTAAGTTACTGCACTGATAGTTTTTTTTTTTTTTTTTTTGCACTGATAGTTTTGAAAATGCTTTCATTCAAGCATTCCTAAAGCATGCCAATTTTAAAATGAGGTGCTATATATATATACATATATAAGGAGCATCATTAGGTGTTCCTAATAATATCAGGTATCTCTTGTTACTGACTCAGCTCTGTTACTAGATGGTTTCCTCAAAGATCATAGGGATATATCATTTATAATGCTCCCATAAATGTCCTAAGAATTTAATACATCTTAATCCAATCCCTTTTTCCTGTTATTTTTGCACCTTGAAAGCACTAGCCTTCAGTAAGATGCCAATATGTGGTCTGCAAGAGACTCTATATAACTTTTCTAACCTACGTATATTCTATATATAGACAGAAATAAGCACTAAGAGTGAATAAAAAATATCAAGTTAGCAGGAAGGTATCACTTTTTAAACAACCCATTATCGAATGCTATAGACTTGTAGAAGCCCTTTATAAGTCGCAGGGGAGCAAAAAAAAAAGCAGGGGAAATTATGCCCCCAAAAGTAAGTCATGGAAAGAACATCCTATTGCAGCTGCACCACCAACTAGCTGTGAGACTTTTAGTCACATCTCTGGGTCTCAGTTTTTCCAAAATAAAATATGGAAATTGGACTGGATGATGGTTAAGGTACCTAACAACTCTAACTGTAATTGAGATAAGTTCCAGAAAAAATACGCTCCAATAGGATTTCTCCTATAGAGCTTTATTAGGTAAATGAATGGATTTAGGGATGTAGATTTGGTGGATGGGTGGGGCATGGAGGAATACCATACTTAAAATAAAACATTAAAATTTAACTTCTAAAAACTGATATTTAAATACTGTACCATTAAATTAGCAATTTTGCTCTCTCGTGAGGTATATTCTCGTAACATGTAGGTCTTGTCAGCCTATGTTTAAAAATCAAAAAAATTGCAATAAATTTATTTATATTAATTAACAAAATCATTTCTATTAAACAGAACTGCCCACATTTTAGAACAGGTTGTGAAAGTACCATTAAGTCTGATAAGAACATCTAATTCTACAGTGAAATAACTAATTCAAGAATTCTGAATTATTAATTCCAATCTCTATAAATCACATTAATATCTGATACACATATGTAAACAGATTTAATAATTACCATGTAAGAAAAACACAAGCAAAGGTTTTATTTTGAAAGAAAATGTGTATGTTTGTAAATGAGATATGCAAGAGATTTTAATATTACTTCAAGTTTGGAACTACATCTTTTCCTTAAGCTATATTACCATCTACCTACATAACTGTGGCTACTCTTATGTTTCCCCAAAAAAAGTTTAAACAAGTTTTGTTCTTTCCCATTTCTAAAAAATTCTTATCAAATTGTTTATTTACAGCCACTTTTTGGTACTTCAATTTTCCCATTTAAGACTTCTTAAAGTGAGGTTTTAGAAAGCAATTTATTACAATTTGTTTTTTTGGTAAAACATTATTTAATAAAAGAAAAATCACAAGATTATGCTCCCTTAAAGTTTCAATCTTTTATATCAACAAAACAGATTAATGCTCATTGTTAAAAAAAAATCAAATACTATAAACGTATAGAGTATAAATCCTCAGCAATCACAATCTCTACAGACAACACTATCCTTAACATTTAGAAATCTCTACATAAAATCTTATATAGATTCATACTTGCATCTTAAAAGTCAACATTAATATGCACATCTTTCCAAATCAGTTAAACAACTTTTTGCCATTAATTTTAATGGTTGCATATTTTTCTACTATATGGACTGTAAAAAATTAATAAACAGAAACCTCAATTAAATAGATTTGGGAGACTAGACTGGGGAGCTCTCATACCCAGCAACCATAGCAGAGCCCAACAGAAAAAAGAAAGACTCCTCTTACTTCCTGGCAAGGACTCAACCAGTGGAAAGTCATGGATTCTCTGCCTACTGTAGCACTCCCATTTTCCTTTTCCTCTCTATAGAAGCATTCTCCTTCTCTTGTCATGTGGGGACTTGCACAGGGCTCACCATAGTTACAGACCTGAATTGCAATTTTCTGCTGATCCCGAATAAATCCAACTTTGCTGGAGAAATATCTGGCAGTCTATTTGTTGTAGGCCAACAGGATATAAATGGCCATTTAATCAATGCTCATTCAATGGGCATTATAGCACCTTCCTTCTTTCCTTTTAGCTATTATAAACAATAGCATTGCCATGAATATTTATATATATACAACTCTATACAGCTGCCTGATTAATATTTGTGGGTTACTGTATGTAAGAATCTTTTGAGGATAAATTCTGAAAAAAAAATCAATATTGTTGAGTTAAAGTATAAGCATTTTTAAAAATTTAGATTTCATTTTTTCTGAGGGAGTAAAGTATAGCTTATTTTTAGTACTTTACTATCACTTTTAAAAAGAAAAAGGTCCATCACAGTGACCATGTTATTTCAAAGGAAAAAGAAAGTGCAGGATTTAGGAAAATACCAATCCAATCACATCTTACTGGGCTTAAATTCCAGTTCTGCCACCTATTAACTGTATAACTTGGGCAAGTTACTTAATCTCTCTTTGCCTTAGTTGCCTCAGCTGTAAAACAGAGATAATAATAGCATCTATTTCATAGGGTTGTTAGGAGAGTTAACTATTACTACGATTACCCTGACTGATACTGGTGGTTTCTTCTCTCATTCGTCATTCTATAGGATCACAAATATGATGTTAAAAATTCATTCAAGAAGGATAGGCTGCTATAAAGCTACAAGAAGAATTTTCATGACTCAATTTAAGCCTCCCCCCCACTTTCTTCATTTTTTTTTTAAAAACTTCGTATGTTAACAGTTCCTTGAAATGGAGCACAGAGCTTTCAAACATTAAAACAACTATCAAAATAATTGTATAATACAAATTTCTGGAGGCCATGAGATTGGTATTTCTAATATCAGGACATTACATAAACAACACATACTACAAAAAAAGTAAGAGTTAAGGGACAGTTTTCTTAAACAGATTAAGTTTAAGAGGCTTTTTAAAAGCATCAGACTCCCCTTTATCAGGGAGTGTCTTTTGGAAAACATGTTCAACTCGTAGAACTTTTGGAAAAGAAGATGTAATGTTTCGATAACTGTGCAGTCAACAGTGAATATTACACACCCAATCTTAAAGGTTAGACAAATAGCCATATAATATAAAGCATTACTGAATTTCAAACTGTCAGACTGACAATGTAACAACATGAACAAGCCCAATGTCAATTAGTACTTTCATTAAATGAGAATAGATACCTCATGGTAAAGTCTTGTGTCATTCATCCTAATAAGCACTCCATCAATTCTCAAGAAAAACCGCAACAGCAAGAAAAAGCTAGAAGGCATTACTCTCTGGAAAAGAAAAATGTAAAAAGTATTTTAATGAAAATTAAATACTTTATTACTTTGCTGAAAGAAAAAACATTTTTAAGGCATCGGAGGAAGGCTGAATTAGCCCTATATAAAATTCTCTGAACTAGAAGTTCTTTGCCCTAGCGCCAACCAAGGCTCAAAACCTTGTTTATACGTAACATACTGGTTTCAGTTTCCTACAATAGAAAAATATTTTTTCTAGGTCAAAAGATAATGAGGTTAAAAAGATTTAAAACTCACCTAAATAATGTGAAAAAAATAATTGTACTTATAGTAAATGTTAATACCAGTAATATCAAAATGAAAGAACAACCTAGTTCTTTGTTGCTACTCATCTTTTATTAACTTTACATAAAGACAAGAGGGCTTTAATGGTATGCTCTAATTCAGTGCAACCAATTAAGTACTATTTCATACTGCCAAAGTCTGGTTTATGAGATCATTATAACACGTTCTTAATATCTTTGATCTGTGTCACATCCATGTATTTCTGTTTTCCAAGTATTACCACTGAAGAAAGTCAGTTAGTGGAGAGGGGGTCCTGGTGGCAGGGAGGGAGGGGATGGATGAGGTGTGGGGTCTTCAGGTCTTTCAAAAGAATATACCTCATGGGAGTGCTGTCAGACACATGGCTACCTTTATCTCTCCCCTTCAATCTACAGCCAGCAAAACATCCACAACTCAACAAAGGTATACCTCTGCCCATCTCAACAGGACACTGGAGAATTCCACACATCTGTACATCTAAAGGTTGGTGAACTGGAACACATGGAGGAGGTGGAACCAAGGGAACAGTGAAGTCGGTGCCTGCAATCCCAGCCCCATGACTGAGACGGATGAGCCCACAGCTTCAGAAAACCCAGTAGCAGCAGGAGAACCAGCACACATGACTTTGGTCTCCCAACTGTGGGAGCGCCCATGGCCACAGGTAACTGGGAAGCAGTGGCAGTGGGGCCTCGGACCCTGTCCCTCCAGCTGCTTATGCACCCACAGCCCTGGCCCCCCATCCACAGTAGCAGAACCCTTATGACACCCAACATGGTGGAGAAGCCTGCACAACCCTGCTCCCCTCCAATTATCCTCCTCTTCCCACAGCAGAGCCTGTGTCTCAGGGGATCCCAGACACAAGGGAAGAGCCTACCATCCTCATGACATAGCAGCTCTGGCAGAAGCAAAGCAGCAACTACCCCAGAGGCACAAGAAGTGACAAAGAAGGCGTGGAGCCACACCTCTTACAAAGACAGTGGAGGCTGGAAAGTGCCAATTCTCAAAAATAACCAGAGGTAGCACAGATAAGAGAAACCAGAAACTTGTGTTACAGCACCACCTACCAGAAAACAAAAGAAAGCACTCTCACTTCTAACCTGTCATTTAACTTCAAATGCACAAGCAGAGGAACATTTCATCAAGCACCATGAAGAACCACAGTAATACTATACGACAAAAAGAAAATGACAAATCTCCAGAAACCAAACTTAAAAGTCACAGGATTTTTCAATTTAACTGATAGAGAATTCGAAGTAGCTATCATGAAGAAACTGAACGAGACACAAGAAAACTCAGAAAGGCAGTTTAATGAGCTCAGAAATAAAAGTAATGAGCAGAAGGAATACTTTACCAAGAAGACTGAAACTCTAAAGGACCAAACAGAAATTCTGGAGCTGAAGAACTCAATAAACAATATGAAGAATGCATTAGAAGACACTGGAAATAGAGCACAGCATATGGAAGAGAGTATTAGTGAGCTCAATGGTAGAAATCTAGAGATGATACAAGTAGAAAAGGAAAGAGAAGTAAGATATTTTAAAAATGAGAAAATTCTACAAGAACTATGTGATTCTTTTAGGAAGGGGCAACATTAGGATAATGGGTATCTTAAAAGAAGAAGAGAGGGAGAAGGGAGCAAAGAGATTATTTAAAGAAAGAACAGCAGAGAACTTCCCAGACCTGGAGAAGGAACTGGAAATACAAGTCCATGAAGCTCAGAGAACACCTAATCACCTCAATGCAAAAGACCTTCTCCAAGACATAATATTAAAACTGTTGAAAGTCAATGACAAAGAAAGAATATTAAAGACAGCCATGGAAAAAAGGATAGTAACTACAAAGGATCTCCCATTAGGCTATCAGCAGATCTCTCAGCAGAAACCCTACATGCCAGTAGGGAGTGGAATGACATTCTCAAAATATTGAAAGACAAAAACTGTCACCCAAGAATACTCTATCCAGCAAAGCTGTCATTCAGATATAAAGGAGAAATACTTTCCCAGACAAACAAATGATGAGGAAGTTCATCAACACTAGACCTGCCTTATAAGAGATGTTAAAAGGAGCTCTTTTACTAGAAACAAAACAGCAAAAATACACAAAACTTTGAGCAAGGTGATAAACAGACAGAACCAGAGAATTGCAACTGTTTATCAGAATACGTTTTAAAGAAAGCAGAAAAATAACTATCGCTATCTCAGTTTGGTAACAAACTCACAATATGAAAAAGGATAATTTGAGACAACAAAAACATAAAAAGGGAAGAGGAAAAGGACAGAATTTATACAGGTAAAAGAAGGTGAGATGCTATCGGCAGGAAAAGGACTATCTTCTCTAGGAGAGGTTTAATAAAAACCTCAGGGTAACCACAAAACATAAACATAGAGCAGAGATACAGAACAAAAAAAAGAGGAAATTGAGAAAGGTATCATAGAAAATCACCAACACAAAATGGCAAACAGAAACACAGGGAAAAACAATAGAAATATAGAGCAACCAGAATACAAAAGATAAAGTGGCAGGACTAAATCCTCATCTATCAATAATCACACTAAATGTAAATGGATTGAATTCACCCACTGAAAGACAGAGAGTAGCTAGGTGGGTTAAAAAACAAGACCCAACTATATGCTGCCTCCAGGAGACACAACTTAGCTCTAAAGAGAAACACAGGCTAAAAGTAAAGGAATGGAAGATAGTTGATGCAAATGGAGCCAAAAGAAAGCAGAGGTAGCCATACTCATATCAAACAAAATAGACTTCAAGCCAAAAAGGTTAACAGGAGACAAAAATGGACAGTATCTAACCATAAAGTGGACAATTCATCAAGAAGATATAACAGTGATTAACATGTATGTACCTAACATATAAGTACCAAAATATATGAAACAATTCTTAACAGACCTAAAGGGAGAAATTGACAGCAACACTATAATAGTAGGGGACTTTAACACCCCTACTATTAGCGGCCTTAAATAAAACATTAGACTAGATGGATTTGATAGAATTGTACAGAACACTCCATCCAAATGCAACAGAATACACAGTCTTCTCAAGTGCACATGGAATTTCTCAAGGATAGAACATATGTTGGGACACAAAACAAGTCTCAATAAATTTAAGAAGACAAATCACATCAAGCATCTTTTCCAATCACAATAGAATGAAACTACAAATCAACTACAAGAATAAAACTGGAAAAATCATAAATATGTATAGACTGAACAACATACTACTGAAATATTACTATTAGATCAATGAAGAAATCAAAGGAGAAATCAAAAATTTCCTGAAGACAAACAGAAATGAAAATACAACATACCAAAATCTACAGGATACAGCAAAAGTAGTACTAAGAGGGAAATTTATAGCAATACAGACCTACCTCAAGAAACAAGAGAAATCTAAGCAATCTAACCTTACACCTAAAGGAGCTAGAAAAAGAAAAACAAATAAAGCCCAGAGTTAGTAGAAGGAAGGAAGTAATAGAGACAATATCGGGCACATTCAGGGTGGTATGGCCGTAGACAGAAGGAAGTAATAAAGAGCAGAGCAGAAGTAAATGAAATAAAAACTAAAAAGATAATAGAAAAGATCAATGAAACTAACAGCTGGTTCTTTGAAATGACAAACAAAATTGACAAACCGTTAGCTAGACTCACTAAGAAAAAGAAAGAGAAGGTCCTGATGAATCAAATCAGGAACGAAAGAGGAGAAATAACAATGGATACCACAGAAATACATAGGATTATAACAGAATATTATGAACAGCTATACACTAACAAATAGGACACCTAAAAGAAATAGACAAATTTTTAGAATCATACAAACTTCCAAGACTGAATCATGAAGAAATAGAAAATCTGAATAGACCAATCACTAGTACAGAGATGGAAACAGTAATCAAAAAGCTCCCAAAAAACAAAAAGTCCAGGACCAGACAACTTCACAGGTAAATTCTATCAAATATTCAAAGAAAATTTAACACCTGTCCTTCTCAAACTATTCCAAAAAATTGCAAAGAAGGGAACACTTCCTAACTCATTTTTCAAGGCCAACATCATGCTGATACCAAAACCAGACAAAGACACTACAAAGAAAGAAAATTACAGGCCAATACCTCTGATAAACATAAATGAAAAAATCCTCATCACAATATTAGCAAAATGAAATCAACAATACAACAAAAGGATCATACACCATGATCAAGTGGGATTTATTCCAGGGATGCAAGGATGGTTCAATATATGCAAATCAATCAATGTGATACACCACATTAACAGAATGAAGGAAAAAAAACACATGATCATCTCAATAGATGCAGAAAAAGTATTTGACAAGATTCAATACCCATTTATGGTTAAAAAAAAAAACTCTCAAAAAAGTGAATAGCAAAGGAACGTACCTCAACATAATAAAAGCCATATATGACAAACCCACAGTTAACATCATACTCAATGGTGAAAAATTGAAAGCTATCCCTCTAAGATCAGGAAAAAACAAGGATACCCACTCTCACCAATCTTATTCAACATAGTATTGGAAGTCCTAGCCAGAGCAATTAGGCAAGAAAAATAAATAAAAGGCATCCAAATTGGAAAGGCAAAAGTAAAACTGTCACTATTTGCAGTTGACATGATTTTATATACAGAAAACTCTAAAGACTACACACACACACACAAACTATTAGAAATAATAAATGAACACAGCAAAGTTGCAGGATACAAAATCAATATACAAAAATTTGCTGCATTTCTATGTGCTAATAATGAGCTGGCAGAGAAATTAAGAAAACAATCCCATTTACAATCACAACAAAAAGAATAAAATACAACTTGTCAAAATGTCCTTATTACATAAGCAATCTACAGATTCAATGCAAGCCCTATCAAAACCCCAAGGACATTTTTCATAGAAATAGAACAAAAAAATTCTAAAATTTATATGGATCCACAAAAGACCCTGAATAGCCAAAGCAATCCTGAGAAAAAAGAACAAAGCTGGAGGTATCATACTCCCTCTTTTCAAACTATATTTCAAAGCTATAATAATCAAAACAGCATGGTACTGGCAGAAAAACAGATATATGAATCAATGGAGCAGAACTGAGAGCCCAGAAATAAACCTACACATATATGGACAATTTATGACTAAGGAGCAAAGAATAAACAATGGAGAAAGGACAGTCTTGCCAATAAATGGTTCTGGGAAAACTGGACAGTCACATGCAAAAAAAAAAAAAAAAAAAAAAGAGACTAGACTACTATCTCACACCATCACAAAAATTAACTCAAAATGGATTAAAGACTTGAATGTAAAACCTGAAACCATTAAATTCCTAGAAGAAAACATACGCAGTATGCTCTTTGACATTGGTCTTAGTAATATCTTTCTAGATGTCTCCTCAGGCAAGGGAAACAAAAGTAAAAATAAACAAACGGGATTACATCAAACTAAAAAGCTTCTGCATAGCAAAGGAAACCATCAATAAAACAAAGACATCAAATGGAAGAAGATATTTGTGAATAATATATCTGATAAAGGGTATAATATTCAAAATATATAAAGACCTCGTAAAATTCAACAACAACCCAAAAACCAGACAACCCAGTTGAAAGATGGGCAGAGGAGATGAATAGACATTTTTCCAAAAAGACACACAGATGGCCAATAGGCACATAAAAAGATGTTCAACATCACTAATTATTAGGGAAAAGCAAATCAAAACCACAATACAATGAGAAATCACCTCACACCTGTCAGAACAGGTATTATCAAAAAGATAAGAAATATCTTATGCAAGGATATGGAGAAAAGGGAACACTCGTACACTATTGATGGGAATTTAAATTGGTGCAGTAACTATGCAAGACAGTATGGAGACTCCTAAAAAAATTAAGAATAGAACTACCATATTAACCAGCTATCCCATGTCTGGGTATCATCTAAAGAATATGAAAACACTAATCTGAAAAGATATCTGCACCCTTGTGTTCATCGTAGCATTATTTACAATAGCCAAGATATGGAAACAACTTAAATGCCCATGAACAGATGAATGGATAAAGAAGATATGGTATATATATAGAATGGAATACTACTCAGCCATAAAAATAGATGAAAGCTTGCCATCTGCAATAACATGGATGCACACTGAGGGTATTATGCTAGGTAAAATAAGTCAGATGGAGAAAGACAAATACAGCATGATTTCACTCATATGTGTAATATAAAAAACTAATAAACAAACAAAAACAAAATAAGTGAATAAACCAAACAAACAAACAAAAACACATAGATACAGATAACAGAGTAGTGGTTACCAGAGGGGAAGGGGTTGGGGGGAGGGCAAAATGGGTAAAGGGGAATCAACTGTATGGTGATGAATGAAAAATAAATTTTTGGTGATAAGCATGTTGTAAAGTATGCAGAAGTAGAAATACAATGTTGTCCACATAAAGCTTATATAATGTTATAAATCATTGTTAAATCAATAAAAAAATTAAATCTTTTTTAAAGATTGACATAAATTGGTGTGTGACAAGTACATATTAATTCATTACTGAATTCTGTCTAATCATCAGGGAAATGCAAATCAAAACCACAGTGAGATACCACCTCACACCTGTCAGAATGACTATCATCAAAAAGAACACAAATAACAAACGTTGCCAAGAATGAGGAGAAAAGGGAACCCTCGTACACTGTTGCTGGGAATGTAAATTGGTGTAGCCACTGTGGAAAACTGTATGGAGGTTTCTCAAAACACTAAAAACAGAACTGCCATATGACCCAGCAATTCCACTCCTGGGTTTATACCCAAAAAAACCAAAAACACTAATTTGAAAAAATACATGCACTCCAGGGACTTCCCTTGTGGTCCAGTGGTTAAGACTTCGCCTTCCAATGCAGGGGGTGCAGGTTCGATCCCTGGTTGGGGAGCTAAGATCCCACATGCCTTGCGGCCAAAAAAACAAAACACAAAACAGAAGCAATATTGTAACAAAGTCAATAAAGACTTTAAATATAGTCCACATCAAAAAAATCTTTAAAAAAAAAAGAAAAAGAAAAAATACATGCGCTCCAATGTTCATAGCAGCATTGTTTACAACTGCCAAGATATGGAAGCAACCGAAGTTTCCATCAACAGATGATTGCATAAAGACGATATGGTAATATATATACAATGGAGTACTACTCAGCCATAAAAAAGAATGAAATTTTGCCATTTGCAGCAACAAGGATGGACTTGGAGTGCATTATGCTAAGTGAAATAAATCAGACAGAAAAAGACAACTGCTATATGATATCACTTACATGTGGAATCTAAAAAATACAACAAACTAGTGAATGTAACAAAAAGGAAGCTGGCTCACAGATATAGAGAACAAACCAGTGGTTACCAGTGGGGAGAAGGGATGGGGGAGGGGAAACACAGGGGTAGAGTATTAAGAGGTACAAACTATTAGGTATAAAGTAAGCTACAAGGATATACTGTACAACATGGGGAATATAGCCAATATTTTATAATAACTATAAATGGAGTATAACCTTTAAAAATTGTGAATCACTACATTGTATACCTGTAACTTATATAATATTGTACATCAACTATACTTCAGTAAAATTTTTTTAAATAAAAGAGAATTATGGGGCTTCCCTGGTGGCGCAGTGGTTAAGAATCCGCCTGCCAATGCAGGGGACACGGGTTCGAGCCCTGGTCCAGGAAGACCCACATGCCACGGAGCAACTAAGCCCATGTGCCACAACTACTGAGCCCGCGCTCTAGAGCCCGTGAGCCACAACGACTGAAGCCGGCATGCCTAGAGCCCGTGCTCCTCAACAAGAGAAGCCATCGCAATGAGAAGCCCGCGCACTGCAACAAAGAGTAGACCCTGCTCGCCGCAACTAGAGAAAGCCCGCGCCCAGCAACAAAGACCCAACTCAGCCATAAATAAATAAATAAATAAATAAATAAATAAATTTTTTTTAAAAAGAGAATTGTGTCTACTTTTGAATATATTTGAAAGTTTTATAATAAAGGATTAGTAAAAAAAAAAAAGAAAAAAGAATATGTTTGACCATTTACTAAATAAATACTATTGTCTACTAAGTGTCAAGTTCTTATTATAGTAGGTCTTGGATTTATACAAATGAAAATACAATCTCAATTCTCAAGAAGTTTATCAAAGAGGGAAACAGTCAGAAAGACAAAATGATGCGGTAGCTGCTATAACAGAGGTACACACAAGGTTCAATAAGCACTCAAAGAAATAAGTAGCTAAGCCTGCTGAAGAAAATCAGAGAAGGCAATCTTTGAGCTGACCATGAAAAGAAAAGCTGGGGTGGGAAGAAGAATTCTAGAAAGAGGAAACAGCATGTACCAAAAAAAGAAAAACAGTACTGAGGCATGAAATAGTAAGATACATTCAGGGAACTGCCTGTAATTCCAGACAAGCACAGGGCAATGTTAATGAAGAAAGAAGAAATAACAAGTATAACCTAGTAACCAAAGTAGCTTTACTGCCCGGAGAGTCACCAGCCACAGGCCAACCTCTCCTGCCCTAGGACCTTTCAATACCCTGTTCCCTGACCTGGAGTTGTTCTGCTGGCTAACGCTTACTTGTCCTTCAGATGTCAGAATAAATGTCACTTCTACGAGGAAGCCTTTCCTACTGTTTCATAATCACAGAGATTTCTTGTTATTCTCTCTCATAGTTCTCCATTACAAATGAATGAACATATCTGTAACCATATTCATTTATGTGTTTACGTGCTTAAGGCCTCTCTCCTCCACTTGGCTGTAGGCTCCACAACAGTGGGAATATCTGCTTTGTTCATCACTGTGTCCCTATTGCCTAAAAAAGTTGCTACCACACAGCAGGTGCTCATTAACTATTGACTGAATGAAACAGAGGCTAGAAGCTCTTTGATGGAGAAAAGGCTCTGAGTCAAAATGTATCCTGCAGGCTAACAACAACAGACTTAAGAGCAAGACTTGCGGTAATGAAGAGCTAGAGGAAGAACCTGACTTATGATCACTCAGTACCACAACAAATTGAGAAGCACATCATTAGCACTGACAGAGTGCTGTTTGTAATTACTGAAAAGACTTATTTGCAACATTTCTTCAGATTTCAAAATTAATTATTAACAGTCATACTGGGCACAGCACGTGAAGCCAGTTGAAGTATCGTTTCAGCATGGCACAATGGGGAGACTAAGAATACGGGACCAAGTTCTAGTCCCAATTCTACAATTCAGCTGTATATTTTAAGGCAGTAGTTCTCTCCAAGGAGACGTTTGGAAATTTCTGAGGGTGTTTTTCGTTGTCACAAAGATAAGCAGCCAATACTAACAATTAGCAGTTAAAGACCAGAGACATTAGATGTTCTGTAGTACCCAGGACGATCCTTTACAACAAAGTCCAATCCTGCATCCCACAAAACTGTCAAATATCTCACCTGGCATTTATGTGGGTGAAAAAAAAAAAAACTGATTTATAATTATCTGACGTTGGAACCTAATTCCATTTTACATATAAATATAAAATTCACTCAATTTCCAGGAAGACAATTACCTTGTAAATCAAGGGAAGATTATCCTTTGTTTTATTTGACACTTCACTAAGAGTTGTTCACCACTTTGAAAAATTACATCACTGATGACAGTCCCGATTGTGTTATCTGAGTCACTGACTGATACCTGGCATATCTGTCAGCCTACACTTGTAGCTGTCACATTCACAGTGATTTAGTATGCAAATATAAGTATCTGACTACTTATACAGTCATACTATGCGTTTACATATTGAAATTCCTATCATTTTATTCTAAATCAATTTTTAAATTTCCCTTTTATCTTATAATTAGAACACTATGTTGATTTATTATAAAGAAGGTGGCTTATATTATCTATGAATTTCTTTCAGGATAGTAAAAGGGAGAGGGTGCTTAAAGTATTTGGTTAAAAAAATGGAGCAATGGGTCCGATAAGGTTGAGAACAACCAACTTAGAGCAAGTTTCTGAACCACCCAAAGTCTTCTCTTTCACCTACAAAGATAGGGGATGTAAAGAAACAATCTCTTGGGCCCTGTGTCTGTAAAATATGACAATTCTAAGGGACTACGCGTCCAATAAAAGCTACCTCTGCACAAGCATTGTAGAATTCTCTGTACACAGAGATGAAAGATATGTCCCTGCCCAGTATACTTGCACTCTAAATAGAACATGGGAGCAGAAGGCAGACAATGTTCACTCTTGACTCGACTCAGAATGGAATTAACCATTAGCTGTTAAAGTCATCACAGAACATCACAGTGCTGCCAGTATTTGGCAGATAGGAAATTAATTTTCTTTTGAAAGTTAAAAACTAACATTAGCACAAAAAGAGCCTCTCTTTAAATCTCTGTTAGAGCACAGCCTTACAAGCTGTAAGGCCTAACAAGGAAGTAGGTTAAGACACAAAATCCTAACCTAAAAACAAACATTGCTGAGAGAAGCTAATTTAGAAATACAAAAGAAAATTAATTTCTGAAACAAGTATCTCCTAATTAGATATAGGTAATGCCACTCACACAAAGTTATCAAAACTCATAATAAATTCAATGAAGCAAATCCAAAACATCCCAGGCCTCATGGTGCACAGAGCTCTAAATCTACTCTTTCCCACTAGGGAAATGTACCACAAAGAAATTATGATTATTTTTTAATAAAAGTTGTCTGGGTTGAAATTTGAAGGTGGAAAACACACTTTAAAACCTGAAACAGTTAAATAAATTAAGAGAATCTAAAAGGTGCAATCCAACAATATCAAGAATCTAAAGTACGTTATTTTGTTTATATAAGCATCTTCCACATTTCAACAGAATTTCTTTTCAGAGTGTTTTATAGTTATTATGGAAACTGGAAAAACAAACATTCGTAATCAACTACTTTGCAGTTCTAAAAGAATAACTTTCTAGCCGTTTTCCGGCCAAGGTTAAAACACCAAATAAAAGCAATATATGTATTCTTTGTCCTATAGTGTTAAAAAACAAATAAAATTCCGGGTGTAGGAATCACTGGCACAGAGGCCGACTTATCTGCATCCTGTTCTCCCTTCCTCCTATCAATATGGAAGAAGCGTCTCTCTCTCTTAAGGCTAGTCCTTCTACTCATGATCTAGATCCTAGAAGATTAGGAACAAAGGCAGAGAGACAAACTTATCCATTGTATGATTGATGTAGGGCAAGTTACTTAATATTTCTGAAAATAAGAATAAGTATTCACTGCACAGAATTTTCAGGAGGATTAAATCAGATAATATAGAAAATTGTCTAGCAAGGTATCTGTGAGATAATAGAGAATCATACACTGGTCTCTACCCCTGGTTTCTGAAATAGGACTTCTGAAACCCTTATAAATTCCTAATCGATAAGAGCAGTAGAAGCAAGCACCTTTTGTTCTAATGAGGTGACTCTGGGTGGGCTCCTGGATGGGAGCTGGTACCCAGAAAGGCCAAGCCATGATTATAAACTTGGAATTTCCAGGCCTACCTCCATTCTCCAGAGAAGGGAGAGGGGCTGGAAATGGAATTACTAATTGATCCTGCCTATGTGAAGAAGTCTCCATAAAATCCCAATAGCGTGCGATTCAAAGAGCTTCCAGGCTGACGAACACACCCACATACTGGAAGGACAATGCACCTCTACTCCACAGGGACAGATGCTCCTAGGCTTAGGACCTTCCCAGACTTCACCCTATGTCTCTCTTCATCCGTATTCTTTAACACAGCGGTCCCCAACCTTCTGGCACCAGGGACCGGTTTCGTGGAAGACAATTTTTCCAGGGGGGGATGGTTTTGGGATGATTCAAGTGCATTACATTTATAATGCACTTTATTTCTATTATTATGACATTGTAATATATGATGAAATAATTATACAACTCACCATAATGCAGAATCAGTGGGAGCCCTGAGCTTGTTCTCACTTGCCACTCACTGATAGGGTTTTGATATGAGCCTGCAAGCAGTTGATTTATTATGGTTTCTGTGCAGTCAAACCTCTCTGCTAATGATAATCTGTATTTGCAGCCACTCCCCAGCGCTAGCATCACTGACTCAGCTCCACCTCAGATCATCAGGCATTAGATTCTCATAAGGAGCGCGCAACCTAGATCCCTCGCATGCACAGTTCACAGTAGGGTTCGAGCTCCTATGAGAATCTAATGCCATCGCTGATCTGACGGGAGGTGGAGCTCAGGCGATAATGCGAGCAATGGGGAGCGGCTGTAAATACAGACGAAGCTTCTCTCACTCACCCGCCCCTCACCTCCTGCTGTGCAGCCCAGTTGGGGACCCCTGCTTTAACATATTCTTTAATAAACTGGTAAACATAAGTGTTTCCCTGAGTTCTATGATCTGTTCTAGCAAATAACCAAATCCAAAAGGAGAATGTCATGGGAACCTCCAATTTGTAGCCAAGTCCAACAGAGGCTGTGGGTAACCTGGGGACCTACTACCTGCTATTGGCATCTGAAGGAGGGAGGGTAGTCTCATGGGACTGAGTCCTTAACCTGTGGGACCTGATGTTATTTCCAGGTAGATAATGTCAGAACTGGATTAAATTGTAGGACATCCAGCTGGTGTCACAGAATTGCTTGGTGCTGGGAAAAAACTCACACATCTGGTGTCAGAAGTGTTGTGAGTGGGATAGTAGTGTGAGAGTAAAGGAGAAACACAGGAGAAGACTGGAGTTTTTCCAATCAGTCTCACATACAGCAAAGGCTCAAAGCCTTCCTCTTCCTCCCATACTCATCCTCAGAAACCTCACTCCATCCATTTTCACCCCTTTCTCTACAAGTCTACAAGTGAGTCCTTCCTGTACCTAAACATGCTAAAGTCTTCCCCGTATTTAAAAACACAAACACACATGCTCCTCTGTCAACCTCATGTTCTCTCTTAGCTACATCTGTTGCCCCTCCTATACCAGTAAGCTTTAGGAAAGTTTGGTCTATATCTACACTTTGTCTCCACCTCCACATCTTTCATTTACCCCCTAAGTATGTAACTTACCTTGATCTTGCCATGGTGAAGAACAATATCCTAATTGCTAAAACCAATAAACAAATGTTTTAGTCTAGCGGACACCATCCCATTCTAAGCTTATTAAGATCTCTTTTCAGCACACTGACCTCCATGCCAGCCTCGAGAAGTTCTACTCCCTTCACTTCCCAGGCACCACATTCCTGGTTTCTCACCTACATCCACATTTACCAGCCTAATCTTTGCTTCTATAGGAAAGAACTTCATTTGTCCATACCCTATTGCCTCTAAGCCAGAAATTATGGCATTTATTTTATTTACAGCAATATCTGTTACATTCTGAGAAAGAAACCAACCCAGAACGGAAGTTCACTATTCTAATGAAATCCTTCCAGGCATTCTTAAAATGGAACCCTATCACATAACTTTTTAAAAGTTACACTAGGTAAGAAGAAAGCATTTTAAGACGATGTTTCGCTTCAGTTTGAGACTTACTATTTACTCTGATACACACATAATACATTTATGCCCATACCCTCTCCAACTCCTTCAGCTGCAAAAAACACATGCTCCCTACATACCTACCCACTTGTATACACTGTAGACTATCTACCCACTTGGATACAAATGCACATCCAGATATGCAAACTCATAATGAACATTCGACACAGTCAATTCCGTAGGTAGGTAGACAAGTGGAAAGGTACATGACTGGCTGAGCTGGAGAATGAACAAATCTAAATGACAAGAGATAAACTGGGGGAAAGTTATAGGTGAACAAGGAACAATCATCTAATGCTAGAATAATGATATATGTTAGATGGTACAAAGACAACTTTGTCACTAATTAGTGTCACAAGTTTAGATAAACTAACTTTTTGGGTCTCATCTATAGAGGCTAGACTAAATGATTCTCTAAAAATTCATTACAATTCCAAAATCCTATGATTCTACAGAAAAACTCAGCTTAAAACACATTTATTGCTGCTTTTGACTTATTGTTTTCATTCTTTATTATTATTTAAATCACAGTATCCATAATCATGCTCCAAGAACAATGTTTGATGCTGGGGCCCTTGTCTTTGGCAGTCGTTATGATAAGTGCTATGATAGAGGGGTTAAAAAAAAAAGTACTTATAGGAGTATGGTAAAGGGATATTTGACTCTGCCTAGGGGAGCTGTGGAAGGCCTTACAGAGGAGGTGACATTTTAGCTGGATCTTAAGGATAAGGCATTTAATAAAAAGTTTCAGTTGAAGTTTCTCTGGAAAGTGTTAGAAACCCAATTATAACCTAATAGCAAACAAACAGGGGATCTATTTATTATTCTTTTTTAGCATGTTCCACCAATAACACTGTTAATGGAAGTAGTCTGTCCTCCGCTGGTAGAAAAGAATACAAAAAAAAAAAGAGGGAATTAACACTTGTCATTTCTGTTTTCCACTTCTATGCTGGAGACTAAAGTGTATTTTAATGGTGCACTGAAATTCTGACACATGGGTGACTTTTTTAAATGACATCCAGGGGCTTCCCTGGTGGCACAGTAGTTAGGAATGCACCTGCCAATGCAGGGGACACGGGTTCGAGCCCTGGTCCGGAAAGATCCCACCTGCCGCGGAGCAACTAAGCCTGTGCACCACAACTACTGAAGCCGGCGTGCCTGGAGCCTGTGCTCTGCAACAAGAGAAGCCACCGCAATGAGAAGCCCACGCACCCCAATGAAGAGTAGCCCCTGCTCGCCGCAACTAGAGAAAGCCTGCGTTCAGCAACAAAGACCCAACGCAGCCAAAGATTAAAAAAATAAAATAATTTAAAAAATAAATCAATAAAAATAAAATAAAATGACATCCACTGTGCTGTCTGCAGATCCTTTCAATTATCATTTTTAATTCAGAAATGTGAAAATTGAGCCACAGTTTTCATTTAAATTAAGTAATAAACAAACAGCAAAGTAGCCAGACAGGTCTACAAAAAAATGATTTGCTGAAGTCTTAACAATATACAAAATACACAGAATACAATATATAAAATATGTAAGATTTTGTGAATTTTATGATGGATATTAATAAGATGTATTCTAGACCCAAGTGAAACTTTACATGACATCACGTTAAGATGGTATGATTTCAAGTTAGTCTTGTATTTCTGACCAATGGTAAAAATGGAAGAAGTTAATTTTAAACACATTCACAATACTCACAATTTTCACACTCAGGCTTGAAACTCCATGATCATGAAGTTCATCCTCAAACAGGAGAACTTCTTCAAAAAACTTAATCTGTTCTCTGGCTTTCAATTTCTCTGTATCTATATGATCTGTTGTAGGTACAACCTAAAAGAAAAAATATAAGAAGGGGCACATAAAAAAAAAATTTGACAGTTTTCCTACCAGTATTTTCTGCATAGCCAGAGCACCCGGTTCTAAATTTGGGTGTTATCAGTAGACACAAAAAACGAGATATATGCCTTGTCCCTGAAAAACCTAAGATGTCTGATACTATAGCTTCACAACAGAGAGTCAAAATTCATCGTCTTTCATATGAAAATCATTAAATAGAACACATTAAAATCAAGTGCTCTATTGTGACCATGAGAAAATTAACCATCTGAAAATTAGTCAATGTGATGAACTACTACTATCACAGAAGTTCAAAGCAGTTTTGTGCCGTAAAAGTCTACTTTTATGACATTTATTTGGAACTTAAAAAATTTTTTTCCCATTGGAATGATGTTATATATTTTAGATCCCCAAATCTACAAACAAAGGTGTTTTAAATATTGAGGTAAATAAGAACTTGCAGAGAAATTATAAGGGAAACTCCTAGCATTCCAAAGGGCATTAGAGGATACTGGCTATTTTTTCAAAGTATTATTTTGCAGCCCCGACACAAACATACATAACCCAACAAAAGCACCAACAATCTCAAGGCAGGTCACATCAGTAGCTCACTAAATCCAAGTGTCTCCTAATAGTAACATGAAAGTGTGATTTGTGATACCATTCTTTTACATTCAATTTCACTACAAAATGTTCAGCTTTTCAATTCTTTGACATAGTTGTATCATAAATAAACACAACAATGCTTGTCAAACCATAAGAATTCAGTAAACGGTAGCTATTATTTTACTTTACTTAGTAGCTATGACTAGGTCATTTGTTTGACTCATGGATAGAATTAAGAAATGAATAGTAGTTTCAGAAAACTGGACAAGAATTAGAAAAATATGATACGGATGTCCAAGAGATTACATAGATTTTGTGGGAAAATGATCTTAGGGAGTATTAAGTGATGCAGAGGGGGAAAAGGTTGTTATGAAAGAAACTAGCAGTTTGTATGCGATTCCCAAGAGGTGAAAAAAATGTCCATAGTTCTTCCATGTTTACCTACAGATAACATTTTAGCCCTCTGCAATTTTATGCCAATATGTGTCTAGATCAGACATGAGACCACACGTGAAGGTGAAATTCGGAGTGGGGAAGGAACGTGAGGGATAGGGATAGGGCAGCATATAATCAGTCCCTTGCATCACTTGCATGTTTGTGATCTATTTAAGACCAACGTTGGTGCCTCTAGGATTCCCTAAGAGCATAAAACTTTAGTTACTATTAAATAAACACAACTTCTAAATTCCTTACTTTTTAATTAATTTTAGTTCAAAGGAACACATCTGAAAATCCTCCTTATAGATACATCTGACTTCCAAAAAATTAATCATTACATGAATTTTCTCATTAGTAAATGGCTACATCACTAATATTTCACATATGCCTTCAGTAAGTGACTGGTGAACATGAATCCATCAGTTTTGCCATTTACTTGTTCTTATAAAATGTTTGAAAGAGAAAGACAAAAAATAATTAGATAACACATGGATTAGGGAAATTCAATATATTTAACTTATCTATATACTATCTTCTTCATTCATAAGGACAAATATGTCTAAAACTTTGTATTTATCTGCCTTTTCTCTTCCTCAACTCCACTTATCTCCTCTCTGAACTCAAGCATCTGAAAAGAAAAGGTAAAACAGCTACACTTAAGACATATGGAACATTTTTGGCTTCTGGTATTGTCAAAATAAGTAACCTGGACAAACCCTCTTGCTGAAGACAATTTAAAAAGCTGGATGAAAAAACAAACAGTTCTTAAAAGCATTATACGGACAAGGCACTAAAGAATGACTAGGCTGATATCTGGAAGAGGACTGGAGCCCAGAAAAGTGAAAGTGAGCCTACAGTTTTCCGGCTTTGGCCTTGAGGCATCAGCAATGACTGGACAGAGGAGAGGCTGAGCTCTGCTGGCGCCATAACTGCTCAGTATTCACTAAGGGCAGAGGCCTTGGAGAATTCCTTGCCCTGCTCCCAGTTTTGGGATGACATCTCAAAGTGCTACACTGGTTGCACAGCTTCTTATATAACACGCCCAGTAAACCTCAAACTCCGGCCCCATACCAGAGGTTAGCAAACTAAGACTTCCAGGCCAATGTGTCCTGCCACCTATTTTTCTATGAACTGCAAGCTGAGAATCCTTTTTACATTTTTCAAATGACTGGGGGAAATTTTTTCTTAAGAATATTTCATGTCACATAAAAATTATATGAAATTCAAATTTCCATGTCCATAAATAAAAAAAATTTTACTGAGAAACAGCTATACCCATTCATTTGCATATTGTCTATGTCTGCTTTCGACTACAGCAGCACAGCTGAGTAACTGCAACATAAACTCTATGGTCCTCAAAGCCTGCAATACTTACTATCCGGTCCTTCACAGAAACAGTTTGCAAACCTATGCCCTTGACTATGAATGCCCTCAGCTGCCCACCAGAAATAAACAAAAATCCTCTGTGGAGGGAAAACAGGATTCAAAGAAAAATAAGAAGGCATATTAGGAGTCTAGACACCATAAATCGGAACCAACAGAAATAACAAGACAATAAAAGGCACTGGGGACTCTAGATGTTGAAAATATGAGGCCCAAGCTGTAAAACAACAATGCACACTAGTTTCAAGGAAATAAAAGCTAAGGTTGAAAATTTCAAAAGATACTAGGAAATATTTTTTTTAAAAGAACTATGATCGGGAAGGGTCCTGCTTGTGGGTGTTCACAATGTTCTATTTCTTTTCCTGGGTGGTTACATTTTACAATTCATTAAACTCTACCTTCATGTTTTATGGACTTTTCTAAGTTATTCCACAATTTTTAAAAAGCTTAAAAAGCATATGGAGCACTACAAATATTCTTGATACATTACAAGGAAAATAAGTCCTGGTCACATCTTTCAAGTGGAACCTCCCTCACATCAGATGGAGGCTTATAATAAGGAAATTACTTGACATAAATACTTTTAAATTTATCATATAAAGTTAATTAACAGCAAATGCTAAGAACCCTATGTTAAATTCCCTTTTTAAAATCTGCTGAAAGTAGTGTGTGTGTGTACATCCCATTAGGAACATACAGTGAAATTGCTATGCTTTACAATGATTTTTCTTTTTTAAAAAAATGGAGCTATAACTCCCATACTATACAATTTACTCTTTTAAAGTGTACAATTCAGTGGTTTTTAGTATATTCACAAGACTGTGCAGTCACCACTATTATCTAATCCAGAACATATCATCACCCCAAAAAGAAACCGCCATACCCATTAGCAGTCACTCTCCATTCCCCACGTCCCCCAGCCCCTGGAAGCCAATACTCTAATTTCTGTTTCTATAGATTTGTTTTTTCAGCAAATCATTCTGGAATCATATACATGTACCCTTGTGTCTGGCTTCTTTCACTTAGCATAATGTTTCCAAGGTGGTAGCATGTATCAGTGTTTCATTCCTTTTTCAGGACTAAATAATATTCCACTGTCTAGATATACCAGTTCTGTTTATCCACCGATGAACATCTGGGTGGATTTCACATTTTAGCTATTATGAGTAATGCAGCTATGCATATTCATGTACAGGTTTTTAGGTGGATATATAGTTTTCAATTCTCTTGAGTGTATACCTAGGAGTGGAATTGCTCGGTTACATGGCAATCATGTTTAACTTTTTTTCTAATTGCTGGCAAAAAAAAAAAAGGCATAACAAGAAATCTACCATCTTAACCATATTTAAGTGTACAGTTCAGTAGTGTAAATTATATTCACATTGTTGTAAGATGGATCTCTAAAACTTTTTCATCTTGCAAAACTAAAACAGTACCAGAATTGTTAACCCATACCTCTGAGGAAAACAACTATCAACAAGCATACAGTACTCACATGTAGTTCTTTTTGCCTTTTGTCTTATTAACTCCGTTCATTTCCAATGTTTATGTCAGCACATTCCTGCCCTAAAGTTATTTTTAAAAGTTCAAGATATTAAAGATGATATACAAATGGCCAACAAGCATAGTGATGTTCAACATCACTAGTCATTAAGGAAATGCAAATCAAAACCTCTCATACACTGCTGGTGGGAATGTAAAATGGTACAGCCGCTATGGAATATAGTACAGGGGTTCCTCCAAAAATTAAAAATAGAATTACCATATGATCCAGCAATTCCACTTCTGGGTATATACCCCCCAAAAAATGAAAGCAGAATTTTGAAGAGAGATTTGCACACCTATGTTCATAGCAGCACTATTCACAATAGCCAAGAGGCAGAAGCAACCCAAATGCTCACTGACAAATGAATGGAAAAACAAAATGTGGTATATACATACAATGGAATATTACTCAGCCCTAAAAAGGATGGGAAGTCTGACACATGCCACAACATGGATAAACCCTGAGGACATTATGCTAAGTGATATAAGCCAGTCACAAAAAGACAAATAATGTATGATTCCACTTATATGAGGCATCTAGAATAGTCACGTTCACAGAAAGTAGAAAGGTGACTGCCAGGTGCTGGGAGAAGGAAGAAATGGGGAGTTGCTGTTCAATAGGTATAGAGTTTCAGTTTTTCAAGAGGAAGAAGTTCTGGAGATTAGTTGCACAACAACATGAATATACTTAACAGTGTTTAATACACTTAGAAATAACTAAGATAGTAGATTTTGTTACGTATTTTTTTACCACAATGAAAAAAAAAGGAAAAAAGAAAGCTCAAGATACTGAATCACACTAAGTTAGGCAAATGTTCCAATGTGCTTTAAAAAAAAAAAGCTTTTTTAAATGCATGAACACTAAGCATGTTTTATTCCTAAAAAGCAGTATCAATAGAAGAGGCAGTCTTCTACTTATATTTTCCTGCATATTCAATTTATTTACTTAATAAGAAAGAAGAAAACAGCCAAACGTTGATAGGTTACTATAGGCCAGGTACATATTAGGCATTTGACCTGTTTTCTCATAACATTCTCATACCATAATCTGAGAGAAGTGCCTATGGTAGCCCAGACAACAAATGACAAGGCTGGATATGAATCCAGCCAGGTCAGTACAACTCTGTGACTGGCCCTCTCCTCTTACACCATGCTACAACCCAGAGTAATAGGTTAAACTACCTAAAGAGTGAGAAAACATCAAACACACACACACACACACACACACACACACACACACACCCCAACAGGCCCCAGCAACTAAAAACCAAGAATTTACGGGCAAAGGAAAGGCTTCATTCTAATGCCTCATTCTCTGATATTCTTACTGTACACATAAAATACCTTCTCCCACACAGGCATACACTTCCTATACATACCAGGGCTTCTGAATAGTGTTTTAAGGAAGAGCTGAAGGATTAAATAATTTAAAATCTCAAATAATATTACAGGCCAAAAAATCTTTAGGTATTAAAACAAAGTTAAAAGTAAAAAATGTTCCTATGAAAGTGATCTTCCACATATAACAAATGTGCTTAACAAGAAGCTCTATCATCGGTGTTATGTTACTAAGAGACACATACTTTGAGATCTTGAACCCATTTCTTCGTCTACAAAATAAGGATAAAAATGCCTATCCTACAAGACTATTTTGAGAATTAAGCAACAAAGTCCTAACAATTTTACCTGGAAAATAGTCACTCTATTTTTTAAGGCAATAAAGGAACACATTCATCAACTCTGTTTAGACCATAAAGCAAGGGTAAATACTATTTAGACAATATAGCTACTTTTACTCTTGGTATTTCAATAATATTAACTTAGTTGTCTTGACATTTGAGATACGATATTATCATAATAATAGCAGCTGCCATTTATTAAGATCTTATTGTGTTAACAGACACTGTGCCATAAACACTTAATACATGTTATCTTATTTACTACCTCACAACTGATATTATCCCTAGTTTACCAAAGTGAGAACTAAGGCTTAGCAAAGATTAAATTGCTTTTCCAAGCTGTTAAGTGATGGTGCTGGGATTTGAACTCAGGTTTGCCAAACCCAGAGCTCCTTACCACTAGTGAGTGGTTGATCACATTGACATTTGTCAGCAACACCTTAGAACAAATTACATGACAGGCTGAAGTGCCAATAAAGGGTACTGAGCACACGCCTTTCACCCCCTACTACTCTCACACTCCCTGTCTCTACTGCCGTGGATCTTGCTCCTCGATCACAGCTAATGCTACTTCATAGCCTCCAGGAGGCTTCTGTAAGTCAGCCCACAAAGTAAGTCATCATCGTTATTGCATTGGGTTAAAACAAGCTCTCGTTTCCTCACTCCTTGCAATGAAATATCGAAAGGCCTACACACTTTGCAAAGTTTTTCAATCAGGAGTGAAAAGAGAGAAAATTAATCTATGAAGTATTAATGGACTAGAAAAACCTTCCTCCCCTATTAGACTGTAATGGAAGGATTTTTTTGTCTGTTCCCTGCAGTATCCATGGCTCTATGTAGCTAAGCTCCCAATATGAGGCCTATCAATTCCACCTTCCTGGTGTCTTTACCACGAAGTGAATCTCTTCTTAAGCAGGGCTTACACAGATGCAACTTAACATTAATACAGAGACTTAGAATTCATTGAGAACTTTCCCGTAGATTATCTTATATCTGCTGTGAGGTAGATATTTCTGTTTATCCAATTTACTGATAAAACAGAACCAGACAGATTAAATAACTTGCCTGAAGTCACACCAGGTTCACACATAGTGTAGGCAGAACAATAATCCAAGCTGTCTGACCAAAATTTCTATCTGCCCACATATCTGTTCATCTGTAAAACTGTAAGCTACTAGCTAGCAGGTTCTGCCTAAATCACCTAATACATTACACCAAGAACAGATACATTCTAATGCTTCCTGATAGCGATAATGATAACATTAAGGCAGTCTGCCATTGCTACCAACCACATTTTTAGCAAAAATTGTTCCACTATGGCTTTCTTTTATTTTGTGCTGATAATCAACAAGCAAAATCCCTTTACATTAGGTTCTGAAGCCTCGCACAATAGAAAGTAAAGTAGCAGCATAAAATAACCCATTACCAGAAAGTTCTAACACTGAAACTGTCCAAGGCAATCAACGACTCATAAAAGCAAAAACTAAGACTTACCTTTAGCTTAAGTGATTCTCCAAGTAGCGTCCCCTTATAATCGGTTGTATAGGTCCAATCATACGGTTTCACAACCTCCTTAGAGTGCTCACCCTCCGTCCTCAAATACCAAAGTGAGAGGATCAGTCAGCGATGCAGAGCATAGATCATCTGTATTCATATATCACACCAAATCACATTCGACAGGTAATATATAATATCCTACTAAATACATAGACTTGTCATAATTCACTAACACAAGATCCGTCTTCGTTTTTCTGCACATTTATTGTTATTTAACTTGTCATGCACTGATAATGTAGTCTCTCCAATTAATCTGTACACTGCCTGAGGACATGGTTTAAAGGCTTATACTTTTTTCAAAGAACCTAGTACATAATAGGCACAAAGTAAATAACTGCTGATTTGATTATGAAAGAAAATACATTTTTCTTAATTTCAATGCTCCTCAAATTTTCAACGCAAATCCTAAGTAAACATTGTTCTTCAAAAATAGGAACATTAAAGTACACAGTGTAATGCCTCTTCACTAAAGAACACTGAAAGCTCAAAAAAGTAAACCCTACATAGCTCAGCTCAATTGTAATTCAATTTAGTTCAAGAAGTATTCAAGAGTGGGGTAATTAATCTCCATTTTATGGATGAGAAAAATGAACTCTAGAATGATTCAACTATCAGATTTAATAATAGTGCTAGCTATTCTAATAAAATACACATATCACAACTGAATATTTTTTCAACTCTTTTCTTTTTTGTTTAACCCATAACTACCCAGATTCTCACCTGCTTTCCTGCCACTCTTCAGCACAGGCTACTTTAAGCATTCCTTGGTAGTTGTTCACACATCTTAATGCATCTGTAGCATTGAACTCAATCCCAAAGCCAGAGCCATGCTGGATTCTTAAAACATTGTCTCCAAACATCATTTCAGGGAGAGATGGCATATGCAATTCATCAGCTAACCTATGTATAACCAAAAGTCAGCAGGATTATTTTATATCACTGTTGGCACTTTTGCTTCCTTTTGATCCCCACAGAATACCTGCTACTCCTAAATGAGTTAAATAATACATGATTTAATAAAATGATATATTTGTAAAGTCTATAAATGGTTTCATCATCCATTCTCTCTGTGTATATCTTTTTGGCACTGTATTAGGTAGTGGGCTAAATAAGACAGATAATAAACAAATACAAATAAATACACAATATAATGTCAGCTAGTAACAAGTGATATATAAAAATTAAAGCAAGGTGATGGGGGAGGCACTGTTTTAGGTAGCATGATCACAGATCACATCTGAGACAGTTGAATTTGAGCCTCAAAACTACCCTGTGAGCTAAGAAAGGCTCAGAGAGTTTAAGCAGCTAACTCAAATCACAGAGCCAGTTAAGTGGTAACACCAGGCCTATTTCCATTATATTAGACTGCTTTATAAAGACTTGGACCTCATCTAGCTAGCCTCATTACATAAGAAAGTTATATTAGACATACTATAAGACCAGGATCACAAATTATTAACCCACAGATGTGTTTTGATTAGCCTACACAATATATTTTTTAATATTTGAAATAACTGGCAAAATTATTGAGGTGCCAATAAAAATTGAGAGATTTTTGAGAAATCTGGACTTCTAGTTTCTCTTAAAAAAAAAAAAAGACTTGGCGACATTGGACCTGTATTTGCACGTGACACCAACTGGCTGGAGCTGAGTGGCGGTTGCCCCCTTCACGTGGGGCATGGGCTCTCTGGTTCACCAGTCTCCTTGGCCCTTTAAAAGCTGAGTCTGTGACCCCTGTTATAAAGACTTTTAAGTGGCTACTTGTTACTTCTGAAAAAAGTGGGTCAATGTATAGGTTACCATGCCTTATGACCCCAACACCTGAGTTACAACCGGGACTTTCAACTTAGGGATGAAAGTTTGGCTTCTCAACCAAAGGCAATTATCTATGGGCTGGCAGGAACCCCTGAATTTTAGCCTGAGAACTCTGCCCGATACACTCATGCTGAATTGAATAACGGCCAATTAAACTTACTCTGATCCCTCTTTTTATAAGTCTGAATGACAGTTAAATGAAGCACAGACCAAGAGACATGGCATGACACAGAACCATGAGGTAGAGAAGAGGGGAGAGTGACATTTCTAAGTAATATCAAGAGAAGCTGATAGAGCCAAGTAGAGACTGAGAAATAAGGGTAACAAGAAGATTAGATACATCTGTAGTTGGGGCCACAAGAACTGCTGTTCATTTTCTGAGCTAATTCCTGTGTTTAATTATTTCCTCATGTATTATTAAATTCTCATCACCTGAGGCAACACGGGGGTGGGGGGGTGGACGGGAGTCTCTGTTCCTTGCAACCTGAAAGCACAACTAACACAGAGGTTCCATGGAAGTGATTTTCCAGTTATCTTATGTACCAATTTTTTTCTGTTTATTGATTTTGGAAAATTTTCAAAATGTATTGTACACTTCTCTTTGTTTTTAAACAAAACATATAAAATGTTATTTTACCTTTTCTTGCTGACCAGAGATCATCATATTTAACAATCCTGTAAGATAATGTCCTCAAGTTCAATTGAGTGTGTATACCTCTAGCTGCTCTAGAATGTAGGTATCTGCCCCTGAAGCACCCTCATCCCTTTTTATTTGGTTTCTTATCTATCAAAGGATAGAAAAGCAAACAATCACACTCCTTAAAATTGCATAATGAATAAAAAGAGAACATGAAATATGCTAACAATTCATTTATTAGGGCAAAGTGACTATATGGAACTCTTTTCCTTCCTTACATTTCCAATATGGTTATAATCATACAGTATGCAATAGTCAAAAGTGTAAATATGCTTTGAATGAAGTTCTAAGGGATCCTGAACAAAGCACAGAATTTTAGTGCAAGTGTTCTATGATAGCTACTTTAGCAGAACAGAAGGCTTTCTTTTCTTTTTTCTTTTCTTAAGACTTCTGGATTTTTGAACAGCTACATAGTTATACTTGTTAGGTAAAGTAAAATAATGCTATATTAAAGAATATATTCTTACATAAAACTAACAAAGGATCTATGCATATCCCAAGACCACAATTACTCTCTTTCCAATTGCTTTAAATCTATTTCCAATCAGACACACCAATCAAATCTTGTATATATATTAAAAACAAACAAGCAAAAACCCCTGCATAAACAAATTAAAATACTTAAGCCTTAAATGGAAAAAATATTGATTCTTATTATAAACATCTACTTCATTCCTGGATCATCAAAGCCCCACCACTTTCAAGAATAAAGGTGGGTTCTAATTCCACCATGACTGCCCAGGAGAGGACTTAATGCACCACAGTCCCATGTTTCCATAAGCTTCTGATCTCTGGTGAACTTTTTGTTCTTACACAACAATTATATTAATTTTGGCTATGAAGAAAAGATAGCAATTAAAGATCCTGTTTCTTGTAGGAAAACACCTTCGCCAGTAAAATTCTCAACTTGTTGCAAGCTTTAAAAAAAAGCAAAAGCACCCAGTGAGGGAAACAAGCACTTGCTCACTTGATTTTCAGAAGAACTGCATCAATTTACATTCCACCCTGGGGCAAAAATTAAGAAAAAAGTACCAAGAACTTAATCAAATTTATATTCTTTGACCCAAAATATCAGCTTTGGGAAATCTGTAATATAGAAATAATCCCCAATGCAGGAAAAAAAAATTATACACATTAATACTCATAATCATCTTATTTTTAATAGAAAAAGAAATACTCTAATTATAAAGAAATAAATGGTTATGTAAACTATAGTATATCCATATGATGAAATATTATGGAATCATTAAAAATACTTAAAGGGAGAATATAATAATGGAGAAAAATGCTTATGATACAATAGTAAAGAAAAAAACAGGCACACTGTGTGTTTATTTTATCTCTGTGTTTATGTATATGTGCACATATCAGTAATCTAACCTTTTAAGTTGCACATCTTTAGTATGATAGCTAATAACATTAATTTTTCATCATAAATTTAAGTGAAATTTATTCTTTTGTTATTAGGAAGTAGAAAATATTAAATACTAGAGAGATCAACACTCCCATGCAAATGTCCATAGACATATGAATGGGTAAATAAAATGTGGTTTAAAAAAAAGAAACAAAAAGCAAAGAAATAAGAAAAGAAAATGTGTTTTATACATACAATGGAATACTATGCAGCCTTTAAAAAGAAAGAAATTCTGCAATTTGTGACAACATGGATGAAACCTGAGGACATTATGCTAAGTAAAATAAACCAGTCAAGTAGTAAAGTTCTAACCACTTTACTGGATAATGCATACCAAATATGAACTAATATAAGATGTGATTCTTTGGATTTTTCCCAACATATCTGGAAAAATCTGGTAGTCCTATGAAATATTCCAGTCATATATGTAAAAGAATCACTGCCACTAACTTACACTTCTTCAAATGTCCTAAATTCCGAGTATCTTAAACACAGGCCAAACACAGAGTATCTTAACCCCATTTCTAATGTCAAGCTTCACCATTAACAAATAGGTAGGACCATTTATAAGGCAAGGAAGACAGGAAGCCTCTATGGGATTAAGATGCCTTAATTCATTAGAGGAAGTTTCGTTAATCCAAAATTTCCCCTAATTCATTTATATAGCACCCAAGAGGTTTCTATACCCTAGGGCAAGGCATCACAGAAAAATTTAGGATGGGAGCATATAAGCCTTTCTTTCATCATAAGGAAAAAGGACTAAGTATACTCAGGCAGAGCTGTTTCAGAAATAATAAACAAGGAGATTAAAGATCGGGAATTTGATTCCCTTAGAACTCTCCATGCATCCAGCACCTCTTAGGGAGTCTGTAAGTAAATTATATGGGTAACCACAATTTGAAGCTGACTGCTTTACATAGCACAATTATATATATGGTGCAATATGTAACAGAGAAAGTTATATGGAGAGGAAAACTCAGAGAGTAACTCAGTCTGTGGTGGGATGAAGGGAATTTTTTCCCTTTCTTTTCTGTATTTTCTCAATTTTTCTTAGTGACTCTGCAAGAATGTTTTTTTTTTTTTTTTTTTTTTTCAATTAGGAAGCTAAACATCCTTTCATGACTCTCCTCTCTTCCCTGGTCACTTCCCTCTGCCTAAATCTTAAAATGTCGGCGCTCCCTAGGGTTCCATCTCATGACCTTTTCCTTTTCTTCTGGATAACTTCTAGATGATCTTAATTCACTCCCAAGGCTCCAGGTATCAACTATAAGCTGATGATTCCCAAACCTAAATCCATGGACAAGTCATCTTTTTTAAGCTCCAAAATAAACGCCTAAGACACCTCCACTTTATAACCTACGCACAACTCATATTTCAACAAAACTAAACTCATCCTCTGTCCAAAACCTGCCCCCAATCTGCTCCTCCTCCTGGGTTTCTCACCTTGCCCAATGGCAATGAAATCTTGCCAAGGGTATGGATTCCTCCTTTTTCCTTCCTCCTATCAAGTGGCCATCAAATCCAGGGACTTAATCTTCTAAAACCTCTCCTCTCTCCCTTCTAACTGGTTTCCTTACCCAGTCCTGCAGCCCACCAATCCATCCTCCACATCACCTCCAGAGAAATCTTTCAGAGTATACATCTGATAATGTCGATCCTTTGTGTAAAATGGCACCCGGTGGTAGTTAGATAAAATTCAAAACTCCTGAGCCTGGCATAAAAGTTCTCTCAGTGGTATCTCCACTGCCCAGGGGCCTACCTGCCTCTGGCTTCTCACTGCAGTACTCCCCCTCTGATACCTCACACGCCAATCACACAGAAACAGTTCTTCATGGCTCCCACTCTCTCTGACCCACCGGCTTGCCACGTGCCCCCGGACCCCGCCCCCACCTCGATTTCGTCAAGATTCAGTTCAGGCATCACAAACGCATCACAGCTGTCACTCTCCCTGGCCTTTCGGCTTTACACATGCCCCCAGCCCCACCCCATCCCACCGACTTTATCAAGATTCAGTTCAGGCATCCCAATTTCCCGGATGCCTTGTTCCCTTAAACAATCTCAAATAACCCTGCATATACACCTATATCAATTCACACTGTATTATAATTGTCTGTCTCTCTCACAAGACTGTGAATTCCTCGAGGCAGAGGCTGTCTTTCATCTTCTGTATCTCACGTGCCTGGCACGGCACCTGACATGCTAAAAACCAAGCATATATATCATCCCCGTTATTAACCCCTAAGAAAACAGGTCATAGCCACCCAGAAAGAAATAGTCTAAAGGGGGCGCAGGCTGCGGCAGGTAGAGACCTACGGGAGGGGAAAGTCCACTGTAACAATCATGCTCTGCTCAAACCCAGGCGAGTGACAATTTCACGAAGGCAGCGCCTGGCGGCCCGAACCGAAGGACAGGAGGTGGCGAAAAGAATATTTCCTGGTGTTGTCAATTCAAAGGTCCCGTCCGGAGGGACCCGAGCCTCCGCCCCCCAGAGAAGGGCTGGGGCTCCGCCGAGCTCGCCCTGCCTCCCACCCAGGCCCAGCTCCCCGGCTCGCGTCCGAATCCCAGCCCCGGAGCCTCACTTCTCCACATCCGCTGATTTCATGATGTGGGTCTTGGACGCCGTCAGCTTCCAGGGCCCGAAGGAGAAGTCCTGGTGGCTGCTCTGGAAGCCGTGGATCATCATGGCCGCAGCGGGGCCCGCGTGGGCCACACGGAACAGACTGGAGCAGCGGCGGCAGCGGCAGCCGCGGCCGACACCGGTCCCTCTGCCTCCCCCCGACCCAGCCCCCTCGGCTTCCGAGCCGTTACCATGCCCGGCCCCGCCCCGCCCCCTGCCGGCCTACACGGACGGAAGCCCTCCTTTCCGCCTTCTTCTCCGCCCCTCGGCTTTTTGCTTCCGGGACCAGTTGCCAAGGTTGTGTGACCCACGTCTTACGTCACGACGCACCTGAAAAAAGGAGGGGAGAAACTGCTGAGAGGCGAGGCTCCGGCAGCAGGGGGTGTGGTCAGGGGCGCACCGCCCCCTGAACTCGCTGGATGACGTCGTCTTGGGGAATTTCAAGGAAGGTCAGTGTTGGAAAAGGCGGCTACAACGTGATGCTAGACGACTTTGCAAAGCAGGCCATTACCTCTCATGTTGGCGAATTGGTGTAGAGAGGAAATGCCCTACATTTTTCCGTTGAGGACAAAATTTTAAAATCACTTAGAGTTTAGGAGGTTCAGCATCAAGTGCTGCAAGACAAGTGGACATCTAGCTACTATGGACTAAGACTCTTATCAAAAATTTCATCCTTCAGACATTTCAAGACTTTCCTGGTCTAGCTATTACCTAAGCACCTGTTACAGTGGAAACAACACTGGAGACCTGGTGCTACATACTCTTTTGCAGTGCTGTTTTGTGCATCCTTGGCAAACCACTTAACTAATGATTCGGCTGCAGCTGCCTCAAAATGATGTACTTTGATGTTAGGGCATCTCCCAAACCTTTCTTTCTGGCCTCATTTCCAGCAACTGCCTCTCAGCCCTATCCACCTGCACTCAGCCCTACCTCTGCGCCCTTACTCTTGCTGTTGTATCTGCTTGAAACTGTCATACTCAAACCTGTCCCATTTCAAACTCAACCTGGCACCTTTTAAAAATATAGATACTCCAGTCCCCATGCCTTACCCTAGACTGGAATGATCTTCCTTGGAATGATACACCTCCTTCAAAAGGCTTTTCCTGAACCCTGGAGCTGTATTTAATCACTTCTTCCTCTGAGCCAACATGTTGATTTAAGTCAACTTCACTCATTCCATTTATCACTGTTTATTCATTAAACCAAATGAATGTCGAAATTTGAGCACCTGCTATTTGCCAAGCATTCATTTTATTACAAAACAGCACTCACACTGTTTCTCATAACAGAGATTGACAATGGAATTCCAAGATATGATCTCAGTCATTCAAGGCAGGACTCCCTGCCCCTCAAAATATATATTATCCATGTGTCCAATTGCATCTAAAATTTAAGTTCTTCTAGACAGGACAATAGGCCACTGATTGGCTTAGTCAGTCATTTACATCTTAGTGTAAATGATTTTTTATATCATTTTCTATGAGCTGGCCTTGATAAAGAAGTGCCAGGCCACTCTATCCAGAGCTGAGTCAGTGCTTTCCCACCTACCTTCCCAAAACATTTGTCCCCTTCCAAAATTTTCCAAGACAAGATATGATGAAAACTTCCTATTAGAAGGGTACTTTTATTTAAGTTTAAAATCTAACAATTAAACCAGTTATCTCTATGGCCTCCAATTCAACAGTTTATTAGGGGACTTTAAAATTCTTTGAGGATACAAGAAAATGAATCTTTAAAAGTACAATTTCAAGCACTCACACTTTAGGAAAAGAGATATTTAAGCATTGACAGAGTATTTTCAGTGCCCATTCAAGAACCATCATGCAACAATTCTCTGCTTTATAAAGCTGGTTCTTAGGACAGAGTAATACTTGGGACTTGATGAGGGGAATTCATTTTCAATCAAATTGGATATTAGAGCCCCCAAATCAAACCATCTATTCTCTAGGTTTGTCAAGATTCAGTTCTGAAAATAAACAGCTGGTTATTATAGAAAGTTAACTCATTCCACAAACTTTTTTTTTTTGGCACCTATTATAGTGCCAGAAACTTTTAGGTATAAGGACACAGCAGTGAATAAAAAAGGCAAGATCCCTTTCATCTTGGAGCTTATACTGTAATGGAGAAGACAGGTAATAAGAAAGTAAACCAAAATTTATAATTTCAGACATGGATAAATTCTGTGGAGAACATTAAGCAAATTAAGGGGAAGGAGGGGTGTGTGTGTGTTTAGGGGGTGGGGAACAGACTATATAGTTGGAGTGATCAGAAGAGCCTATCTGTGGATAGACCTGCTAATTAGCAGAGACCTGCTAATGAAAAGGAATATCCATGAGAAAATCTTGAAGAAGAACATTCCAGACATCAGGTATTCAGGCCCAGAGGAGGCAGTGAGCTTGTCACGTTTTAGGAAGAGCAAGAAAGCCAGTGTGGCTGCAGTGGAAGGAACTGGGAAGAGTTCAGAGAGGCTGAAGAGGCCCTATCATGTAGGTATATTGTAAGCCATACCATATCCTTTCTGGGCAACCTTATCAAATGAATGTATAATTCTTTAAAAAAAAAAAAAGATAGAAGCCTACTATCTCTAAATAGCCTGCACCCTTTGTGAAGCTCTAATGATTAGAGCTTAGGTTGAGGTAAAACCTGCTTCCTTGTTACTTACATTATTTGAACTTTGTCTTGCCCTCTGGGGCATCATGGAACAGGCATATTCCCTCTTCTTCATGACTGTTCTTGTTCTTATTTTAAAACAACTTTTACACCTTTCCCTTGTCTTTTAATTCATCCATTTACTTATATATCTACCTATCCATCCATTCACCTGTCTGCTTATTTAGTCAATGAATATTTACATTTCTAAGGTCTGAAGCACAGTACTTGGAGAAAAGCATTACAATGAAAAATATGAATAAGCTATGACATTCCCCAGCCTCAAGCAACTTTGTTCATCTGTGCCACATGCTAAGGATATGTAGATACATAAGACATTGTCTGTAATTTCAAGTATGAGGTCAATTGCACTCAAGTATAAGAAACAAAGTAAATACAAACAATACCATACGACATCTGGGCAATAAAATGGTGTGTGTACATGGACATGGTACAGAAGGAAAGAGTAATTAATTCTCTCTGTGTATGCTAGGAATGATTCACAAAGAAGATGATGCCAGAGAAAGATTTTAAAGAGAAGATAAACGGGTTCACCAGGAGGAGACAGTCCACTTCAGGGACAAGGAAGAGCAGGTGCATAGGCATGGAAGCATAGAGCAGCACGGAATAAGCAAGGAGTAAGAAGTCGTTGAGAACAACTGGAACATAGACTTTTACGTATGTAGGAGGATGTAGGGGATGAGGTAGGCGTGGGCCAAATCAGGAGGGAACTTAATGCTGTGCTAAAGAACTTGGGATTTCTTCCAATGGATGATTAGGGGTCATTGCCTAGATGAGCGATCTTGATGGCCTAAACTTGTATCTTCAAAGCCAGATACACACACATACACCAGGGTATGTACCAAATGCACTGGAATGGAGGAAGAAAATATTTATCTTTATCTCATCTTTTTTGAATTCTATTTCTGTGTATGTTTCATAATGTACATAATAAATCATATATTCACATGGCTTTTATTTATAAACAAATATTGGGATACATGCTCGGTTTTTTACAGATATTAATGGCAAGTGATCAAAAGACTTTGTGGACCATTGGTCTAATTGAAGGGAGTAGTAGAGGGGTTAGAGAGGACATATGTGGGAGAGGAGTAGGGGACTGACTGAATGTAAGGGGAGAAATATCCAATCTGTGGTCTGGAGATCACAAAGCCATAATCAAGGTATTGTTCAACTGGTCTGTGTATTCTGTAATGACGAGGAGGAACAGGGACCACCAAGAGAAAACACGTGGCCATATGAAAAGAGAGAAGAAAACAGGATTTTCTGAAGAAGAGCCTGTGGAAAGGAAGTTTCAGATCTGTCTGAACTCCCTTTGTTCCCCCGCATGTGACAGTTCATATGATGCACATTGGCAGTCAATGCTAATACCTGCATGTGGGGCCACTTCTGAATGAATGATCATGATTGTTAAAGAAAGTCAATATTGTTCAAATTTGTATACTGCATCAGTTATAAATTGATTTAACTGTCTCTTCTATCTCAGAATGATTTCTTTCTGCACTATAGAATGGCATGCAGAAAGACTGATCTTGAAATTGCTAATAATTTGGCCAAATTGCCCATCCTCAAGGCTACCCAGCTTCTCCTTCCTTCAAGGAGTTCAGGATCTGTGAACTGACTCAGATCTGAGAGTTAGGGGAGGGCTCTGGCTCCCATGGTGACACAATCCAAGTTGGGGTTCTTTTTGGTTTTGTTTTTTAACTATACTCAGGGTTGTGTTTGTAATATCGATCAAGTAGAACCTTAATGATCTGCCCATCTATTTCTGACCTAGGGACCCATCAACAATTGCCCCTGCCCAAGATCTCTGTGGGTCAATTCATTCTGATGATCACTTTGTCCTTGCTGCCTATTGTACTTACCATATTCACATTGCCTCTGGTCAATTAAATGCTCCTATTAGGCTTTTGCCATCTTGGACATTCCAACATCTCCGTGGAAATCAAGGAGTCTATTCCAATGGAACATCTCCCACCTCTATCCCTGCACTACAGAGGTCAGCCATAAACACTTTCCAAGGACGGTGGTCCCCCTTTCACCACTGCATTTCTTGGTAAAGAACGTGTCCTCTAATCCTCCCAGGGAACATAATTAGGAGGTGGATAAGCAGGTAACATTTGAGAAATTCACTCCAACATTCTTATCACCCTATGATTTTGCTTTACTTCTACATTAAGCCAAGGAAAATCTGTATCTCTAGTTCTGTCATCATCGGTCATGGCTGAGTTCAGGTTTCAGTCAGCCTACTGAGCAAACAAGTCCCAGCTGTTCACACCAGCCCCGAATGGACATATCAGTGCATTCAGCTCGCTCTAAAATTACATTCCTCCCTCGCTGGATCAGCATCCTCGGATTTTATTCCTATACTTGTTTCCTGGGACTTTGCCAATATAAATTAGCAAAATATTGCAATTTTCTTGCTGTTTATGAATTCTGGATTTGACTTTGCAACTTGTTCTCTGCATATGCTGAGAATGAGTATAGTTAAGGATCTAGGGGGAATGAGAAGTGGTAGGTGTGGGGCACAGAGAGAACTGGAACCCTTTTGCAAATTACCTGCCTCAGATGAGGTCATCCTAGAATTTTCAAGCACGGCAGGACTATCTCATCTAAGAGAGGAAGAGGGGCTGGGGATTGCAGGATCAGGGTACTTGAAGTTTTCCATAATCTGAATAGTCCAACTCTAAATTTCCCACTTCTGGTCTAATAAATGTCCTAAAGTCACATAGGCAAACTGTACATGGGCAAATTGAATCTGTGTTTTGCCACCACCTGCAGGACCATCACTGAAGCTAATTTATCCCTCCCCCCACCCCCCCTCTTTCCACCTTGGTAACCATAAGTTTGTTTTCTATGTCTGTGAGTCTGTTTCTGTTTCATAAATAAGTTCATTTGTGTCATATTTTAGATTTCACATAGAAGTGATATTATATGGTATTTGTCTTTCTCTTTTTGAGTTACTTCACTTAGCATAGTAATCTCTAGGTCCATCCGTGTTGCTGCAAATGGCATTATTTCATTCTTTCTAGGGCTGAGTAATATTCCATTGTGTATAAGTACCACATCTTCTTTACCATTCATCTGTCAATGGACATTTAGGTTGCTTCCATGTCCTGGCTATTGTAAATAGTGCTGCAATGAGCCTTGGGGAACATATATCTTTTTGAATTACAGTTTTCTCCAGATATATGCCCGGAAGTGGAATTGCTGGTTCATATGGCAACTCTATTTTTTTTTTTAACATCTTTATTGGTGGCAACTCTATTTTTGGTTTTTCAAGGAACCTCCATGTTGTTCTCCATAGTGGCTGCACCAATTTACATTCCCACCAACAGTGTAGGAGGGTTCCCTTTCCTCCACACCATCTCCAGCATCTGTTATTTGTAGACTTTTTAATGATGGCCATTCTGACTGGTGTGAGGTGGTACCTCATTGTAGTTTTGATTTGCATTTCTCTAATAATTAGTGATCAACATACCTTATTCTTATTCAAAAACCATTAGGGTTTTTTTGTTTGTTTTGGCCATGCTATAGATAGGCAGTTAATGCAAGTTTAATCTCGTTAGGATAAATAATTTTATAACATATTTTAAAAGAGAGATTTCTGTCAACCCAGTTATTCTAAGATCTCAACAGTGAAACCATATTTCTAATAAAATAAAATAATTTGGAAGGCCTTTTAAAATCAGTTTTATTTTCTCTGAGCAAACTCTGATAAGAGGAATGGGACCCAGGAAACTTCAAAGTGTCAGGAAAAGCCAACTTAGGACTCAACCTTTCTTCCAGAATCTCCATGGTAAATCACCTATGTGCAGATAAAGAGAACCTGTAACTCACGTATGGGAGAACTGGGCTGGGTCTACGTAAATACAGATAATATAACCCAGAGCTGAAAATACTCTACTCTGTCCGATTTCCTCACAATCGGAAGGATGAGAAATAAAATAATTGCTTTTGTATCTTAGTGGTATAATTCTACCTTTCAAATGAACCACACTGAAACAAACCATAGCTGTACAGGGCTGTCTTTATACAACTTTTGTCAACTTGATGTCACAAACTCTCTACTTCCTTAAGTCCATTTGTTGCCCTCCTAGTCCTCTTTTTCCCAGTTCCAAACAACTCCCAATTCCCCATTTATTTATCCATTAAGTTGAAGTTATTGTTAAAAGTCCTCAATTTTGAGCTCTTCAAGGGCAGGAACCTCTGTCTTACTCATGTTTATGTCCTCAGAGCCTGACTAGGATTGTCATTCAACAAACCACTCCAGGAAATAGAGAGATGATCCAGGGCTTGGTCAATGGTAAGAAGGGCCAGACAGGGGATTGCACGGACCAACAGAGTCAAGACAGGAATTGGGATGGATTCCAGAGAGAGTTGGTGGGAAGAAGCCCAGGAAGACAGGTAGGCCCCCTCAGGAGAAGTCCAACAGTAGGCAAGCAGAGATACTCCTGTTCAGAGGGGAAACACGCCTTGAAGAGAAGGAAGGGACAATTCAGGCTGAAGATTCAGCCACAGATCTAAGGACTCAGAGCAGGACTCTAGTTCCCCAGCAATAAGAGAGGAAGGCAGAACCCCATCCACAGAAAGGTATTGTGCCAAACAGGGAATTGCATCAAAGCATCAGGCAGAGAGGAAGAAAAGAGGGCTCCACCACTTAAGGCAGAGGCTCAGTCATGGAGAAACAAGGGAAGCACTTAGCCCCCAAGCTGAGAGGGCTCCTTCCTTAGTCTCATGTGTATCATTACATCAAGTTCCTTGGAGATTGAAAAAAGTTGGGGGAGTCTCTGTTCCTTACAACTAAAGAGCTCAATGGAAACAAGAAGTTACTTTTAACATCCCCTTGAGTTCCACTATCCACAGCTCTTCAACCTAAAATATTCACATAAAATATATAAGGGAGGCCAGGTTCTGCAGAGAAGAAGGAGTAGAATGAGAGCATCCAGACCTTGGGGAGCTCAAAAAGGAGGGAAGGGGCATGCTAGGGATGAGAATATAAATATTTCAGCTGGGTAAGGGGGTAGCAAGAGAGGATGTAGAAGACCCAAGGGATCTAAGGAGATGAGAGAAGAGCAGAGGTGATTGCATCCAAATGTATTTTTTTAAACCCTTAATCATTTATTTATTTATTTGGTTGCACCGGGTCCTGGTTGTGGCAGGTGGGCTCCTTAGTTACAGCTCGCGGGCTCCTTAGTTGTGGCATGTGAACTCTTAGTTGCAGCATGCATGTGGGATCTAGTTCCCTGACCAGGGATCAAACCTGGGCCCCCTGTATTGTGAGCGTGGAGTCTTATCCACTGCGCCACGAGGGAAGTCCCTCCAAATGTATTTTTAAAAAAGAAACTTTGCCTACTTTCACTGTGGCATGACTTAGAAATAAGACCAACTCATTAGTAGAGGAGAAATAAAAGCCAGCCATTGCAAATACTCAGAGGGTTTCAGAGAAATATATTAGCTGACTTAAGTTGCAGAGCAAATAAAGACACCCAGATTGTATTGGGCTTTCTTATTACATCAAGAGGGAAATGATTATCTTTTACTAGCAGAGCTGGAGCTAATTGATTTCTGCATAACCATAACTCAGTTTAATAAATATTTTCTAATCAAGGTACAATGAACAAATCAACTCAATTACAATATCACATTAAGTCTCCCAATCTCTTTCCTATTAATTACCCCCCTTAGAAATGTCTTTCTTTTTTTCTCCTGAAAAGCACATCTGGTGTGAAACCTTCTGGGAGTTCCAGTGGTTGCTCCCTAAGTAAATGGCAGGTTGTTTGAAACCAAGGGTGTTTACTTAAGCTTGGTCATAAACTAGGTTTGTCAAGAAATGGCTGAGTATATAAGCCTTTTTGCTCCTTAACAATAATAAAATCTTTGAGAGCTAGATGAGGTGGAGTTCTGCAAATGTTATGTAAAAAACCGTATGGTGTAATGTAAAGAACACAGGATTTAGAATCAGTAGACCTGTTAGTTTCCTGGATCTGCTATGTCCTTGCTGTTTGACAACAGCTTTAGATAGTGTTTTTGAATCCTTGTTTCTGTAACTAATAGTAATAAGAGTAATAACAATAAGAATGATAGTATATCACTTCCCTTAGCTTACTCACAAATGTGACGGCCCTTCATAAACCATTCATTGCTACGCAAACATCAGTTATTATAATGGCTAAATTGCTCAAGCATACAGCTCTGTTTTCTTGATTGTGCGACAAATGTGGAAAGCTACAGGGGACTATTACTTGACCCCTAACATAGAGGTCTTGAAATTTCCAATGATTTTAGTTCTTTGTTCTCCTAGAAGTCTAAGAGTCTGAAGCCAGCTCAGGTGACAAAGCTGGTAAAGACTAGGTCCCTGGTAGGAGCTTCTTCCCAGAATTCTCGATGTCCACTTTGTTCAGGTCCATGCCTATATGATCAGGCCACCCAAGATGGCTGTTCTCTTGCTGCTCAGCCAGTGCCTGTCCCACCTACACCCTACTCACCTGACTGATCTTCCTACATACTTGCCCTTGGCCCCAGCTAGTGATCGTTCTAACCTTTACATCAGAACACCTCCACCATGATAGCTTATCAAAGGGGTGGTGAGAGGCATGCCCCCCTGCTAGTTTCCCTGGTAATCAATGAGCCAACCTGACACCAATTCCCCCTATAAATGGTAACTTCCCCCTCCCCCTGGGAGTGAAGACCGCCTCCATGTCCTGCCTTCCATCTGCCACACTCAGTGGGGCATTATTCCAGGACCTTGCTTCAGACGTGTATGATCCCCCATCCATTAAACCCTTGATGTCTCTGTCACTGACTCAGGGCTCTTTCTTCAGTCTTGAGGATGGGCAAGTACAGGTCTTGCAGGCCTGTGGGGTGCAGCCCAACAATGTCACATATTACACCACAATCCTCTGTCAGCCGTCTTGCAAAGATTGTATTTCTCTGTATTGCAATATGTACCGGCTTGGTTTGTGCTGGATTGGGGATACAGACCAGTGATGTGGATCACAGCACCCAGGAATTTCAGAGTTATTGACAGAAGGGGGGATTTAGGTGTATAAAAAGGGGGGGAAGGAGGAATTGCTTGACTAAAGGAACACCCACTCAATACCTGTGTCTTCTGTTATTTTAGGCACTGCTCTAGATAACATTGAGATAAAAGACATCACTTTTGACCTTAGGAAGCAGAAAGTATATTTGGGAAAGTGACACATCTATATAAAAAAAAGGCGTGGAGCTCCCTTCCTCAGCACTGCTGGCCGTCTCCTACCCAGCATCATGGCTGCCCTCAGGGCCAGATGGTGATGCCCAAGAGTGGTTCTTGGGGCAACAGAAAAATAAAGCACATGCTGCCCAGAAGCTTCTGGAAGATCCTGGTCCACAACATCAAGGAACTGGAAGTGCTGCTGTTACGCAACAGCTCTTGCTGTTCTGAGATTGCTCACATTTCCTCCAAAGCTGGCAAAGCCATCCTGGAAAGAGCAGGCCTGCTGGCTGTCAGGGTCACTAACCAAACCCCAATGCTAGGCTGCACAGGGAAGAAAGCAAATAGACAGCTCACGTGCACTCTTTATTTGTGGTAAATAGAACCTCGAAAACTCTGGAGAATATTAAAAAAAAAAAAAAAGACATGGCGATAATCTGCTTATGTGAGCTCCGTGAAGGCAGACTTTGTCTACTTCTCCTTAGTAAACCAGCCACCCCGAGGGTGCTTAGGAAATATCAGATGTGTGAAAGAAGGGCTGAGCAAGATAAATGCCTTGGGAGTTCAGAGAAAAGAAGGCTGCCCCGTGGTCAGGGAAGACAAAAATGCTTCCATCAGGACTTGAAGGACAAAGTACTATTCAAACAGCAGAGGAAGGAAAAATTACTCCAAACGCGGAAGCGTCATGTCCAGAGGCCAAGAGCTAGGAATGCTCAAAAGAATGAGCAAAGGGGCAATAAAAGTGGCCAGGAGGGCTTCCCTGGTGGCGCAGTGGTTGAGAATCTGCCTGCCAATGCAGGGGACACGGGTTCGAGCCCTGGTCTGGGAAGATCCCACATGCCACGGAGCAACTGGGCCCGTGAGCCACAATTACTGAGCCTGTGCGTCTGGAGCCTGTGCTCCGCAACAAGAGAGGCCGCGATGGTGAGAGGCCTGCGCACCGCGATGAAGAGTGGTCCCCACTTGCCGCAACTAGAGAAAGCCCTCGCACAGAAACGAAGACTCAACACAGTCATAAATAAATAAATAAATAAATAAAAGAACGTGAATTTCTTTTAAAAAAAAAAAAAAATGGCCAGGGATGGGTTGTTCTGGACTCTGTTCATAACTCTGTGAATTATGTATTATTATTGCCTGTTCTACAGATGAGGAAGCTGAGAATAAGAGTTAAATAACCTACTTGCCCAGTATCATACAGTAACACAACCAATAAGAAAAAGAATAAAAACATGATAGGTATTTGATATCGCCTATGTATTTTCTTTAAATCAAATTAAATCCAACTCAGACCTTTGCCAGATAGAATAGGGACTCCTCACCCCAATACCATTCACCACTATCCTTAGGATAATACAAAGGCCCAAGGATCTAGACCTTAGGCAGGGGAAAAGGCTTGAGGCAGCTTCTCTGGTTTTGGCCCACATGCTCACCCTGAGATGCCCACAGCCCCAGCCTGCAGGCTTCCAGAAGCTCTGCTGCCTGTGCTCAGCGTCCTGGGTGTTTCCATCCCTCTAAGAGTCCGCTCCCTCCCCAGGCTTCAGGAGGGGCGGGGATGAAGGGGGGTGGGGAATGGATGTGGAGAAGGAGGTCTCTCCCCCTCAAGATTCCCCCAACTTTCCATATCCTTCTCAGTTTGGAGAACTCTTAGTGTCTCTCTTTATGCCTATCTCCCACCTACCCTCCCCTCTCCCTCTCCTGCCAAACACTGCAAATCTCCCTTGAAAGTAGGAGCACAAAACCTTGGCTGCCCTTTTGGAAGAGTGGAAGGAAAATACTGAGAGCACAGCACAGATAGCTTTTTCTTTTGGACAATTCCACAGTAGTAAAAAGAAAATGCAAATTAATATCTCAATAAATTAATCTACCACAAATAGCTAACATTTTTTTAAAAGTTTGCTGCATGGCAGGGACTGTACCAAGCCCTTTACAAAGGAGATAGATATAGTTATTATCCCCATTTCATAGCTGAAGAAACCAGAGCTTAAAGAAGTCAAATATCTTAAGATCACAGGGCTCCTAAGTGATAGAATTAAAACTCAAGTTCAAGAATGTCTGGCTGGAAAGCCCAGGTTCTCTTCCCTGCACCATATAAGGGAAGCAATCCTTCCCCTCTAGAATCCAGAACAGAGGTTTTCTGGTTTTTGTTTTTTGTTTTTCCTTTCCCTTTAAAAAAAGAAAAGCTACCTAATTACAGACGCTGTATTCAATAACAAATCCAAGAAGAAACTTACTCGGTCTCATAAAAAATCAAATCAAATTTCATATCTTTGTCACCTTCTAGAACTTTGCATTTACATACTTAATTTTTACATATTTACCCTAATATCATAAATAGAATTTTATAGCCTACATTGTCAATTGCCTTTATACTGCTACAGCCTCATTGTTTTAATATATTCTATATACTTTATAGGTTATATGTACATATATCAACTTTTTATATTTTATTATTTCATATATGCAAACATAAATATATTTCTATAATTTTGCTATTGTTTCTTTTTAAATGCCCTTGCCCTCTTCCTATGCCCACCCCTGTCCACAAACAAAAACAATTGCAGCCTGGTGTGTATTTCCCATACACTTCTCCATAGTCATACAATCACCTAATAATACAAGCATTGGGGGATTGGCCACTTATTATTTTATACACTTCCTACAATACATAGTTTTATACACTTATATACTCTTATGAAATATCTATTTTCACTTACTGCTTTATTTTTTTTAATGGTATGCATTGTGAAAGTCCTTCCAGATCAGCTGAGATCACTTTAATGCTTTCTTGTTGAATAATATAATCCATAGGAGGGCTACCCTACAGTTTATTCAGCCTTTCCTCTTTGGATGGGCATTACCCTTTTTGCCACAATAGACAATGGTGTAATAAACTTTCTTGCATATGTATAGTCTCCTGTACTGGTGCTTTTATTTCTATGGGATAGATTCCTGGATTTCTGGGTCAAAGGGCATATAGTTATTTTAATTTAATAGATATTGCCAGATTGCTTTTCAAATTGTTACACAAATGTACACTTTTACCAGCAGGGCCCTAGTTTCAAATGCTAGTCTGAGGACAACCACACCTCCAGAAACGTTCGTTTAGTAGTGTCTCCATGTACATTAATAGGTTCATTAATAGGTTCGCCTCACTGCAGGATCTGCCACAAGGGAGGAATAAGGGGCAGGGATTAGGAAAGTCATTCGATGGGGACTCCCTTTTACAAAGGGCTTCAAATTTAGACTTTACATGTTATCATCAAATAAGTCATAAGTAACAAAGGTACCCTGACAGGAGTGAAAAAAAGAAAATATTAATAATTCAACCTTAAATTTATATCTCGTTATCAATCATCCTCACTGGTAATATTTATCTTTTAATAAATTTTTGTCATCAGCACAATTATATGGTAGAACACTGCCACTTGTGATGGAACGTTTTAAATTCAATTAAATCTATAGCTTATGTATGACATATGGCCATCGTTCAAATAGTAATTAGAACAATTCTTCTGCAATATTACTTTTCTGTATTATTTTTCTTTATATCAATCAAAAATACTTCAATGTTCTAATTTTTCTGGGTAGAGAAACAAATTATTGCATCATTTTGGAGAAGATTATTAAAACTATTTATTTACTAAAAAGAACTACTGAATATACCATATGTTTTATAAGCCTGTACTGGCATTTCTTCATTCTTTTCTTCTCTTTTTCTATTCTTTACACTCTCCCTCCCTCCCAATCTTTCCCTCGCAGCTTTTTCCTCTCTCCCTTCTTTCCTCCTTCCTTCCTTCCCTCTCTCCCTCTCCCTTTCTGTCCCTTCCCTCTCCCCCTGCCTCTCCCAACGCCCCTCTCTCATTTACACGCACCAGATCCACCTCCCAGGCCCACCAGGTCTTAGGCTGGGGTTACTGGAGCTCCAACATTGGCCACTAGGGGTCCTCTGCTCTCCTGGCCTGAAGGAAGAGAAACATGCCTTTTCTCTTTTCCAACTTTCTTAATAGAAATAGTCTCACGGGTATTTTCAAAAGACTATCCCCAAACAAACCAAGGGAAAATAAAAAGAAATAAAGGAAAGATGCTCCAAACAGCAAATGTGGTTTCCGTGTTTAAGCGGACTAAAACCTACTCTTAGCTGTCTTGATTGAGACAGCTGACTGGGCACAGCCTTTATTCCTCTCCTTCCCTATGTGCGGAAACAGACCAAAGATAATTAAACTGGCCATGATATGAAGGTTAGCAGGAAACTTACTGCCTCCCAGCTCTTCGCTCTTACTCATCTTACTCTCTCGGCATGACCTTGGGAGGATTCTCCCAGCTCCTGCCTCTCCTCTCGGGGGAGATTTTCCTCTGGAGCCATCCTGGTCTCTGACTATCCCTCCACTGGCCCAGAGGGAAGATCTCTGGTCCTCCAGCACCAGCCTCACAGGTGTTTCTTTAGCCCTCTTAGAGGTCTTTATGACTGTCAGCATTGGCAGTCTTGGTCCCTTCAACTTCTTCCCTTGCTAGTTTCTGACTTGACCCTTTTAATCCCCATCTCACTGTGGAGTCACCACTATCAGCAAGCTGGGGGCAGAGTCAGGAGCAGAATTCAGGTCTTTTGACTCCCAACCTGTGGACTGCCATGTACACTATAATCTCTCCTTCAAAGGGCCATATGTAGAGGTGATATCTATAAATATATATACATACGCATATATATATGACAGTGACAATAAGAACAGAAAGGTATGCATTTAACATACTAGCAACACGAATGGATCTTGAGCTCTAAAACTGAACAAATTAAGTGTGCAAAATAAAATACATCTATGCCTTTTCAGCTGGTTCAGATTTTCATTGGAAAAAAAAAAAAATCATTTTCTCCACCCTGCAGTGTACTGGTTTTCAAAGACTCACGTTTTAATCTGACAGGATACTTTCAATGTACTCTGGATTTACATTCCATTGCTGGCCAAAGCCAATTGCTAAGAGGCAACTCGAAATTAGCACTGCAGCAAACTGACAATAAACAGTGGAGAGAACACCTACTCAGGGTAAAAATCATAAGGCAGGTGGAAAAGTGTTGGTAATGTTCCTGACTTTGCCTCCTATTCCACTGGGCCTTTTTTCTCAACTGACAGTCAGTTAAATCAGTAATTATTGCTTCAAGTTTAGCATAGCCATTTTTTTGTCTTTTTTTTCCCCATTGCTCAGCATCCATCCCCCATTGTAACATTTATGCAAGAATACTTTCTAGATGGTGCTCTGCACTTTTTATTGCATATTGCATCCCATTATTTTTGTGTGATACGAAGATTAATCAGTAGTCCATCAACCATTCCCCTAATGATTTTAGTATCCATTGATGATTGTTGCCTACAACTATTATTTCATGAAAGGATGAAAAATGGTGATTTTAAAATTCTATTCTTTCTGGAGGATTACAGTGGAAGGGGCAAGCTGTCATCCATTTCAGATGGGACTCATCATGCCAAGGGCTCAGGGGTCACTGGTTCTCCAAGTGCCAGGGATGGGCAGGTGGTGGCACCGAACCCCCTCCAACACTGTGCCCTGGTGGAGAAAGCACTGACCTGTCCTGCCCCCCAGTCCCCCTCTTCTGACATGCCTTTTGCACCCCTCCCATTAGGATAATCAGTCCCCTCCCATTTGGGAGCCCCCCTTTTCTTTCTCTCTCCTAGCCCCTCCTGGCACCCAGCCATCTGCCCAGGGGTGCCCCTCCTCTCCCATCCTCCCCACCCCTGTGGCCAGCCCAGCTGGTTTTATAAGATACTGGGTTGGTATACAGTGATTTTTGTTTCTTATAATTTAAACAGGCCCAGAATTGTTGGTTTTATTTGATGGACACGATATAATGTTAGAGGTTTTAAAGTGATTAAACATGCAGACTATGCAAAACAAACAAACAAATAAATAAATAAATATTAAAAATAAAATTCTATTCTTTCTTGTGCATTTATTTGCTGGAATTTTACTATCAAGAAGAACTTTCCCTCACCTACCCTTGGGTTACATTGAAATGCAATTCTTACAGGAAAGGTGGAATGAATGTTTGATTTCTTCCTTTTATTTATTAATTTTTCAGAGGAATAAGTTGGTTACCTAGCAATCACCAATGGTGACCGACAGATTAAAAGAAAAAAACAAAAAACTACAAACTCAAAGACTGTTATATATTGGATATGTTCCACTCTGTTGCAATTATTATTCTTTCTGATGCTCAAATTGTCCCTTTAGATTGACTCTTGTATCTTTGTGAAACTACTTTATCAATCTTTGAAATCTCTTTTCTTTTTCTGTTCAAGAAGATGTTCCAGACCCATTTTATACATTTTCTAGTCCAGAACAGTAATATGCCATTTCTGCAAAGAGCCTTAGTACTTCTTAATGAGAAATGGTATTTTGAGACCACATCTGGTTGCTACGGGTATTCGTTGCTGCAAAAGTGCTCATTGCTTCCGGGTTGTTATTTCTTTTCGCCTTTTTGAGTGGGTAGAGTTAGAAAATAGACTTTTTAAGAGGAAAAAATCATGAATTCATGCTAACATTTCTAATTCAACTTACTCTTTTAAGGCTTTTGCTTAACCTTCTCAATTTTTTACTTGATCTCTTTTTTTTCATCACTAAAAATCTCAGGTCCCACAGCATAAGCATAATTACTTATTTGCTTTTTCCTACATTACAGGTATAATTATTTCAAACAATACCAAATTACCACTGACATAAAATGACTAAATTAGATTAAAAATTTTATAAGGTTCTTTTTATCCTTAGAACATATCCCACTAGGGAAGTACAGTCAAAATACTATATTCTAAACTCATTTTAAATTCTTTCTCTACTTTGTTGTGGCAGAATTTGAAGGCAGATGGCTTCACAGAGGTGTCCTGCCATAATCTCTGAACCTGTGAATATGATATCACGCCTGTGATTATGTTATATGGCACAGCTGACTTTAAAATAGGGATATTATCCAGGTAGTCTGAACTAATCACATGTGCCCTGAAAAGCAATGAGGTCTGTGTAGCTGATCGGGGACTTAAGGGGAAGCCAGAGGGATTCAGAGTGTGAGGAGGACTTGACATTCCTTGGCTGACTTTGAAGATGGAGGAAACCTTATGACAAGGATGCAGGCAGCCTCTAGGAACAGAGAGTGGCCCTTGGTTGACAGCTGGCAAGGAAATGGGGACCCCAATACCCAAACCATAAGGAACTGAATTCTGCTAACAACTTGAATGAGCTTGGAAGCAGATTCTCTGCTAGAGCCTCTAATAAGAGACCAACCTAGCCAACACTTTTTAAAAAAAATATTTATTTTATTTACTTATTTTCTTTTACTATTTTTTTGGCTGCATCGGGTCTTAGTTGCAGCATGAGGGGTCTTCTTTGAGGCGTGCAGGTTCTTTTGTTGCAGCGTGCGGGCTTCTCTCTAGTTGTGGTATGCAGGCTCCAGGGTGCGTGGGCTCTGTAGTTTACCGCACTTGGGCTCTCTCATTGAGGCACGCGAGCTCAGTGGTTGTGGCGCGTGGGCTTATCTTAGTTCCCCGACCAGGGATTGAACCCCCGGCCCCTGCATTGGAAGGCAGATTCTTTACCACTGGACCACCAGGGAAGTCCCCTAGCCAACACCTTGATCTTGACATTGTGAGCCTATGAGCAGAGAGCCCAGCTGAGCCCACCTGGACGTCTCCCTAAACTGTGAGATAATAAATAGTTGTTTTAAGTTGCTAAATGTGTGGTAACCTGTTATGCAGTGCTAGAAACCTAATAAAGGTCTTCTACCACCAACTTGAAGTTTTTTTTAGGTTTTCTTCAGTTTTTATGGGTTAATTTGTTTTTGAGTTAAGTTTTTTCAATTTTGTAAGATATAGTTAGTTTCTAAGTCAAAATTGCACAACCGTAATATTTCCAGAAACCTTGCTTTCTTCTCTGTTGCCTTTACCTATTTCTCCCTTTTCTTTATTGGAAACCACCCTTTTATTAGCTTTTGGTTTGTTCTTCCATTTTTTAATAATTTAAAAAATATAAGCAAATACCCATATATTCATATTCTTTGCCTTTCTCACACTAAAGATAACATATAATAAACACTCCTACACGTTTCATTTAACAATATATCTTGGTGGCCACTCCATAATGGTTTACAGAGATTTTCTTCATTCTTTTGTACTACTGAATCACAACTTATTCAATCAATCCCCTATGGACAGACATCTGGAACATTTTGATGTTTTCAGTCTTCTTTAATTACAAATAATTCTGCCTTTTAAAGGCAACATTTTATATTTTGGATATATTCCTTGAAGTATTACTGTTATAGATCAAAGGGTAAACATGTATGTAACTGAGAGTCTCCCCCTCCCCAATTCCAAATGCATGGTGTCTTTTCCAACACCAACAATTCTCTGAATCTCTGACTCCAATCTGGGTGTCTGACAATTCAATTCAAGGCTGACACAGGCTCCTGGAGTTAGCTCAGATCCCGGCAGTCAAGGGCTCAGTCACACAAGACTCCCTCCACTTCAGTTGCCAGCCGTAAGTGAGGTGCCCAGGCTACACACAGTTCTCTCCGGGGACTACAAATTCAGGGGTGTCCATGGCTCCCCAACGGGTTCAATAATTTGTTATAATGACTCACAGAGCTCAGGAAAGTACTTTCTTACTATGACTGGATACTGCTTTCTTATTATTACAAAGGATACACTCAGGAACAGCCAGATGGAAGAGATGGATAGGGCAAAATATGGAGGTGAGCGGTGCGGAGCTTCTGTGCCCCCTCCAGCTGTGTGTGAGAGTGTCTGGCTCCCTAGAGCCTTCCCATGAAATATGGTGTCAAACTTTTGTCAATCTGATAGGAGAAATACAGTATGTTAGTGTCGTTTTTAAAAACTATCTACTGAAGTGTAATACACATATAAAAGGTGCACATACCAGAAGTATACAGCTCACTAAATTTTCACGGTGAACACCATTGTACAACCAACACCCAGCTCACAAAACAGCAAGTGACCCGCACTACCCACCACTACCACCCACACATTCCCTTCCAGTCACTGCCTGCCTCGCTGCACCCATGAACCCAAATTCTAAACGCAGAGATTAGTTTTACCTCTTTCTGTACTTTTTATAAACGGAATCATATAATATAGCTCCTTAGGATCTTCTTTAAAAAAACTTATCATTCTGCTTGTGAGATTCACCCATATAGTTGTGTAAAACAAAGAATGTTGCCCGCAAGGATCAGGTCATTAACCGCTGCAGTCGGTCACTGACCTGCTATCCACCCTGAAAGGAGTTCAGGATGAAAAACAGGATGAAGCATTCTGTGTTGTAGATATGTGGGCCCCTAGATAGTTAACATGCATATCTAAGGAAGAATCTCAATGACCCCAGATTCTTGCGTCTTCCCATACGTAGATAAGCACTAAAATCATTAACTTGAGATGTCTGTTTCTTGTGATGGGCAGTCATCTTTTACCAAGATGTATGCTTGACTACATGTATTTCCCAGCCAAAAAATTCATAAATCCTGGCTCCTTCCCAGTTCCTCAGAGCTCTCTGAGAGACTCTTTTCTGGGCTATAGTCCTCAGTAAGGTTTCCAAATACAACTGAAACTCACAGCTCTCATGTTGTGCATCTTTTATTTTAGCCAACAGTTGTATGAGGTTGTAAGTCATTCATTCTCATCACTGCATAGTATTCTATTGTGGAAATATTTTACGATTTATTTATGCATTCTGTTACTGATGGGCCTCTAGGTAGTTTCTGGTTTGGGGCTATTATAAACAGTGCTGTTATGAACATTCTGATACATGTCTTTTGTGAACATATGTACACATTTCTGCTAGAAGTGGAATTGCCAGGTCATAAGGTATGTAAGTTTAGGTTTAGTAGACAATGGTTCACATTTTTGCAACGTGGCTGTACCAATTTACACTCCCAACAGCAGTGTGTTTGAGTACTGGTTGCTCCACATCCTGGTCTACACTTGGTCCTAGAGCAGTTTTAATTTGCTTTTCAGTCATTAGGAGTGAAATTGAGCATCATTCCCTGTGTTTATGGGGCATTTCACGTTTCTTTTTCTGTGAACTGTCTTCATCATTTGCCCATTTTTAATTGTTTGGTATTTTGCTTCTGAATTTTTGACAGCTCTTCACATATTAGAGATACTAGCCTGTGCTGGTTATTATCTGCTTGCCACCTCCCAACCAACTGTCCGGATGTGTGCCTGGGAGGCTGATTCCCTGACTCCCCTGATAGTTGGCTTCTGGTTGGGTGTAGGCAATGGGGGACACTGGCAGAAGAAAGGAGGGTGGGATGAGAGAGAGGCTGAGTTATTTTCCCCTTCGTCTTCCTGGTTCAGCAATGACGGCATGCCCCTTGATAAAGCTCTCATTAGCACTTCCTTCTCAATAGTGCAGCTCCCAGCGGACTCTGATAACAGTATTTCCTCCTGTCTCTTCAGCCCTAGGGGAACTGAGGACATCCTGATGTTACTTGTCTCTGCGAAGGTCACAACCCTGGTTTGCTCCCTGCTTATAGCTCTGCGTGCAATCCCTTCATTAAAATATCCTTATTTGAGGGACATCCCTGGTGGTCCAGTGGTTAAGAATCCATCTTGCAATGCAGGAGACGCTGGTTCGATTCCTGGTCAGGGAACTAAGATCCCACATACTGCAGGGCAACTAAGCCCGTGTGCTGCAATGAAAGATCCTGCGTGCTGCAACTAAGACCTGATGCAGCCAATCAATCAATAAATATTTTTTTAAAAAAATCTTTATTTGAGCCATTTGGAAGTGAATTCTCATTCCTGCCAGGCTCCTAATTGTCACCTATTGCTTTGTTTGTGACACAAGTTGCAAATATTTTTTCCCCCAGTTTATCATTTTTTCTTTAACTTTGCTATGGTGATTTTTCACACAAAAAAAAGTTTTTTCAACTGTGCAGTCAAATTTATCTTTATTATTATTATTACTTCTGGATATGATGTCATAGGAAACTTTTTCCCACTTATAAAGGAACTAATCCTTATTTTCTTCCAGAATTTATTTGGGTCTCATTTTTGACATTTAGATCTCTGATCCTTTCGGGCTTTACACTTTACACAAACTCTTGAGCCACCACCTGCGCAAAAACTTTATTGGTTTGGTATACGCTACTTTCTGGGGAGAGTCATAATAACGGTGAAAATTATTATACTATTTTATGTTCCTCTTCAGTACATTACAGTTTAAGACAGATTCTAATATAGTAATAATCATGATAATAAAATAGATGACAAGAGCTAAACTTAACTAGAGCTTTAAATAACTAGAGTTTGCTAAGTTCCAGGCATTTTACAAGCATTATAGCATTTAATCCTCATCACAGCTCTATGAAATAGGTCCCATTGATATTATCATACCCATTTTTCAAGGGAGGAAAATCAGGCTGAGGGAGAGTAAAAGGGAGTAATTGCCCAAAGATACTCCATCACCAAGTGCTGGTGGTGGGGTTTCAAGCTAGGCAGTCTAACTCCAGAGTCTTCAGGTTTTAAACCACTGTGTGTATGACCACGTTTAACTCTCAGAAAGAATCCGTGAGGTACTTTATTACTATCCCCATAGTGTACTGGAGAAACTGAAGTGAAGAAGCATTACCTGAATTAGTCAAAGTTTGCATTTTGTAAATGGGAGATCTGGGTCTGGCTGGAACCCGGATCTGGGGACTGGGAGACCTGGGTTTTTGACTCCCACCTCTGCCTCCCATACCTGTGTAGACCATCAGAGTCAGGTCCAGCAGAACCCTGCAGATTTAAGGGGGGGCAAGCTGAAGAGGGTGGAAGCAGTTAATCCTGGCTGTCTTGAGCAGTTGCCAAAGTCTCCCTGGCTGGAACCTGAAGGCCCCTCACTGCCCTGGGAACCCAGGTTTCCACTCTACGTGTAACCAGAGTGATGACTGATAACATTGTAATATGAACTTCCTTGGGAAAGCTAATAAACTGTGTGGCAAAAAACCCCCAAAAAACAAAAAAAAAACACTTTCACTTAGCAACATGGAGAAAATTCATTTGAATGAACTGAGAGACCTCAGTAAGCCTTAAATCAGGGCATTCAAGGGGGACACAGGGTATCCTTAGTAAAAGGGTCCAGAAAACTTGCTTGGAATAGAGCTGGGATATATGTATATTGGGTGTATGTGTATGTATATGTATATTGTGTGTGTGTGTGTGTGTGTGTGTATTGCTTTGTATCTATGTATATGTATATTGGCATATGTATATACATATAGACGTACAAACGTATCCACATATATTAGGATATATGGATATATTTCATCAATTTTTAAACATTTTCCACCTTTTAACATCTCTGAAATCATAACATATCTTACCATCAGTGGTATCTTGGATTTGATGAAATACTTTATATTCACACCCGAATAAAAATAGCTACCCTAATAGGTTCCACTTTAAATTCATATCATGAAACTAATGAGCCCTTGAGGCTGACCCACAGTCATACACCAGACCATTTGTTCACATACTCTCCTGGATGATATTTTCAAGACTTCTTTTCTTAGCCCGCCCCAACTCTCATTCTCAGTCTTGGCTTTTTACCTTGCTTCCTTCTTCATTAAGAAAATTGAGTCATTCCGAAGAAAATGTCCACAGACTCTCACCACCACATGCACTACAGCCAGGTCTGGGGACTTCCCACCACTTCCACAGATGACCCACCCCTGCCACTGCCTAAGCCAACCCCTCCACCTACGCACTGGATCCCATCCCACCTGCCACTCAAGGGCATTTCTCCAGCAATTCTCCCCTCTCTCTCCTATATAATTTTTTTCATTCTACCTGATTATTCCTATCAATATAAAACTATGCTCTTTCTGCTCCTATTTAAGAAAGAAAGAGGAAAAAAAACTTCTCTGGGGCTTCCCTGGTGGCGCAGTGGTTGAGAATCTGCCTGCCAATGCAGGGGACACGGGTTCGAGCCATGGTCTGGGAAGATCCCACATGCCACGGAGCAACTAGGCCCGTGAGCCACAATTACTGAGCCTGCGCGTCTGGAGCCTGTGCTCCGCAACAAGAGAGGCCGCAACAGTGAGAGGCCCGCGCACCGCGATGAAGAGTGGCCCCCGCTTGCCGCAACTAAAGAAAGCCCTCGCACAGAAACGAAGACCCAACACAGCCATAAATAAATAAATAAATAAATAAATAAATAAAAGAAAACTCACTTTAAAAAAAACCAAACTTCTCTGGACTCCATTTCCCATGCCAGGCAACACTCGATGTCTTTGCTTCAAAACTCCTCAAATGAATTTCTATACTCATCTGATTTCTCTCCTCCCAGTCACTCTTGAACTCACTGCAGCCAGGCTTTGGCCCACACACTCCTCCAAAATGCTCTTGTCAAAGTCAAGTGGAACCTTTATGAAATGCAGAGATGAATTTTCAAGCCTTCTCGCCCTTGACCTGTGTGCAGCTGATCACTCCCTCCTCCCAGACATGCCTCCTCCACTTAGCTTCCAGGACACCCCCCGTCTCAGCCTCCCTGAACAAGTCCTCCTTTTCTCAACCCCTCAGTGTTGCAGTGCTCCAGGGCTCAGTCCTGGGTCCTTTTCTCTTCTCTACCATCACTCGCTCCCTTGGTGATACTATCCTCAGTGTTATGGGTTGAATTGTGTCCCCCAAAAGGTATGTTGAAGTCCAGTACCTCAGAATGTGACCTTGTAATTGGGAAATAGGGTTATTGCAGATGTAACCAGTTAAGATGAAGATAAGGTCCTACTGGAGTAGGGTGGGTCCTTAATTCAATACGACCGTCATCCTTTGAAGAAGAGACATAGAAATAGAGATACATGGGGGAGAGCAACATGTGATGACAGAAGGAGAGATTGAAGTGCTGCAGCTGCAAGCCAAGGAATGCCAAGGAGAGCCAGCAAACCCCCAGAAGCTAGGAAGAGGCAAGGAAGGATTCTCCTCTACAGGTATCAGAGAGAGCATGGCCCTGCTGACATTTTGTTCCGATGCCTAACCGCTAAAACTGTAAGTCAACAACTATTTTTGGTTTTAAGTCACCCAGTTAGGGGCACTTTATTACAGCAGCCCTAGGGAATTAACACACCCAATCTTGTAGCTCTAAAAACCATCTATATGCTGAAGATTCCCAAATTTATGTCTGTGGCTCACACTTCTTTTCAACTGTTTACTTCCCATCCCCACTTGGAAAACCAACAGACATCTCAATCTCAGTGTGTCCAGAATGAATTTCTGAACTCCATCACTTACCTCCACCTCCAGGCTGCTCCATCTCTGTTGATGGCAACTCCATCCTTCCCCCTGCTCAGGACAATAGCCCTGGAGTCAACCCTGACACTTTTTTTCTTATACCCCACATCCAACAAATAAGGAACTCTTATTACCTCTACTTGTGAAATATAGCCAGAATCCAAGTCTCTCTCACCTCCTTCACTGATTGCATCCTGGTCCAAGACACCATCATCCTCTGTTCAAATTTCTTCCAATTCCACTCCTAGTAAAATTGAAAGTCCTTGCCATGAGCTGTGAGGCCCTAGACGAATCCCCTCTTCTCTCTTATCTCCTACCTGTCTGACCCCGTCTCCCTCTGCTCCAGCCTCCCCGGGTTACTTGCTGCTCCTTAAAGATGCAAGGCACACTCCTGCCTTAGATTCTTTGCCCTAGCTGATCCATCTGTCTAGAATGCCCTTTCTCAGACATCCTAATGATTCTCTCCCTCACCTTCTTCAGGTCTTTGCTCAGGTGTCAAATTCTCAATAAAGCCTATCCTTATCACCCTATTTAATGTCCTCTGCATACAGATCCTCCTTTTCCTGCTCTAATTTTGGTTAGAATGTAAGTCCCTTGAGGGCAGGAATCTTTGTCTGCTTTGCTCACTGATGTATCTCAGGAGTACTTGAAATGTGCTCAACACATACTTGCTGTAGATAAAAACATATATTAATATGTATGTTTGGATATATTTATCAAGTGTTTAACTGTATTTTTGTTTTAAAATTATATATTGAAAATAATGAAATAATACATCCTTTCTATAAAGAATTCCATACAGTAAGTGTATAAAGTAAAAAGTAAAAGTGCCTGTTTCCACTAATCCACATTCAAATGTAATCACTGTTTCTGGTTTGGTGTGTGAAAATTGATCCAGGGAAATCTCACTAAAATAAATTCCGGAGGCCAGAAGGAGGAGCCCTCAGGCAGAATCACTGCACCTCAATCACAGGAAGAATTGTCAATTACAGACAGAGGAATCATCAACAGGAAATCATCATCACCTACAGGTCCCAACAGGGAAAGATGAACATTGTATCTCCTAAGAAATCAACTATCCCAGCAATTCAGCCAATGAGAAACGGTCATCACTCTGAATTCTCACTTTTCTCCAATGGACTGTCATTCAAAACAACCCCTCCCAACTTCCTTTAAAAAAAAAAAAAAAAAGATTTATTTATTTATTTTATTTATTTTTGGCTGCGTTGGGTCTTAGTTGTGGCACGCGGGATCTTCATTGAGGCATGCGGGATCTTTCATTGCCGCGCGCGGGCTCTTCGTTGTGGTGCAGGGGCTTGTGGCGTGTGGGTTTTCTCTTCTCTAGCTGAGACACACGGGCGTATTTGCCGCGGCATGTGGGATTCCCTGACCGGGGATCAAACCTGCCTCCTCTGAATTGTAAGTCGGATTCTTTACCACTGGACCACCAAGGAAGTCCCCTTTTTTTTTTTTTTTTTCCTATAAAATAACGTTCCTCTCCTTTGTCTGTTGGACTTCCCTGTGGTTTTTGCTGTGGCTTGCTTGTCCTGAATTGCAATTCTCTGCTATTCCTGAATAAGCCCATTTTTGCTGGTAAAATAACCCACTGTTTCATTTTTCAGGTCAACAGGTATATACTCTTCCAGACTTTTTTTAGTGCACATGCAAACATGCACACAGGCACATATATGTTTACAAGAATGAGATCTTACTACTTATATATTTCCTGGAACTTTTTAATTTCCTATATCATGGGCAGCTTCCCATGTCAGCACAGATAGATCTATTTCATTATTTTTGTCTTGTGTATTCTACTGCATGGATAGCTAAGATATTTTTAAATGACGAAGTCATTGGTCTGTGGAGATGATTATTACCTAAAGTTTAATTCTAGCAAAATGTCATCAATTTTAACTTGAGAATTGAGATATTTGGCAAAGAGATTGTTCCAGTTTACCTTTACCTATAAATAAATTGTAAGAAGAAAAGTCATTTGTAAATACTATTACTAATGAACAGATAATTTAAGAAAATAAGTACTTTTATATTACCATCTAATAAAGGTCATACTAGAGGAGGCCCATTTATTTTGAAACTATATATTATATATATTAACCAGAGGCCATTCTTTACCATTTACTAAACTAGTTTGGGACTGTAAGGTCAGAGCTCTTTGGATGACCCCATCTGTGCTTCTCTGTTCTACTGCACCCAGAGATAGACACTGCAGATACAGGTGTGACTGAAGCATGGCAAGGCTGCAGAGGCAGCAGGGTGGAACACAGTTTATATGGTACTTATCCAGTGGCTGGAAGTCCAAGACCGAGGTGCCAGAAGATCTTGGGTCTGGTGAGGATCTGCTTTCTGGTGTGCATATGGCTCTCTTTTTGTATCTTCACAAGATGGAAGGCAGAGAGAGAGAAGCAAGATCTCTTGCATCTCTTCTTATACGGGTACTCATCTCATTTATGAGGGCTCCATCCTCATGACCTAATCACCTCTCAAAGGCCCCACCTCTGAATGCCATCCTACTGGGGGTTAGGCTCCAACATGTGAATTTTGGGGAACACAAACATTCAGTCCATTGCAGTGTGTGTAAGTGTATGTGTGGGTACACATAAGTACACATAAGTGTACCCACACACCTGCATTTATTAAACACCTACTATGTGTGGTATTTTCATTTGTTACTTCATTTAATCTTCACAAGGATCTAGTGAGTTAAGTCCAAGCATCGTCCCCAGTTTACAGACGTGGATACTGAGGCAGAGAAAAGTTACATAAAATGTTCTGGTGGGGGTGGGAGAAAGGACTGATTACAGAATTGAAGTTCTCACCTTTGAATCTGACGAACAGAGGTCTCTGTCAACTAGCAGCTCAAAAGTCATAATGGGACTATGAAATAATACAAATAAAATGCCCAGTAGGGACATCAGAACATAGTAGGAGCCCAATATATATTTGTCAGATCTGAATATCTGTGTACTCTGTACAGACCATCTTTAGAAAAAGTTGCCTGGGTTTAACCAACAATTTTACACAGATAATCCACCATCCTAAAAGCAAAAGTTTTCTATAGAAATTTTCAAATGCCCGTATCTCCAGTAATTTTGGACAGATTCTTCTGCCTTCTCTTTTTCCATCCTATACACACACACAAACGCAGAGCAGATGTTGCAAGGTGAGACTGTTGCAGGTGACGTCTGCAGTCCATAGAATCATGGATGGCTTCACTCACAGGTAGACGCAACCCAGAATAAAAGCCACCCCCAAGAAACCGGCTTGTGGGAACACTTGCTCCCTCTTCCTTTCCTGGTTTTCAGTTTTCTAGAGCTATTTTATCAGTCATATTGTGTCCATGTCTTCTTTTGTAAGACTCCTCCAACATGTTCTGGAAGCATGCACAATGCAAAGACAGAAGAGAAAACTGCTTACATACGAGATATCACAAAAGAAGAAAGAGCTGAGCTGGAGGTTTGAAGGCTTGTTCTCCAACTAATGGGTCCCAGCCATGTGCGTCAGAATCACCTGGGGGTATGTGACAAGATGCAGAATCCTAGAGTGCCACCCCAGACCTGCCATATTCGTTAGTGCAACAATTCTCGAGTCTAACATACCCTTTTAAACAAAGAACAAATATTTGATAACAACCTTTTAGTATCCTGAAATGAAACTTATAATAACATAATCTACTTACATATGGAATTTCAAAACTTTAAAATGATACTCTTAATGTTAATAAACATAATGAGCGATTAATTCACATTTCTATCCATAACTTTTCTCACCCAGAGAAAAGCCAAAGGATCTGTAAGACATCTGGCCTCCTGTTTCCTCTCTGAACTCAGATTCTATTTCTCTACCTCTTACTCTTGCTTTTCAAGCCACACTCGTCTCGCTGTCCCTTTAACCACCTAAGGACGTTGCCTCCTCCGGGCCTTTGCACTGTCTCTTCTCCATGCCCGAAACACTCTTCCCCAGATGTCTACTTGGCTGACTCCCTCACTTCCTTCAAGTCTTTTCTCAAAAGATACCTTCTCAGGGAAGTTCTCCATGACTACCCTATTCAGGCCCCATCCCTACTTCTGAGACTTCATCTTCCTTTCTCAGCTTTATTATTTTTCTTAGTACTTATCACTACCTAAAATAGAATATACTTTGCTTTTTTATTGTGTCTTCTCCACCCAAATATCAGCTCCACGAAGGCTGGGATTTCTTTCTTGTTTCCTGGCATATAGTGGGTACTCAGAAAACAGTTGTAGAATGCATGAATGAATAAACAACAAAATTATACTCATTTCAATATGTTAACCCTACTAGATGACACTATAAAGTGGTCAGACACTTGCAGTCATAGATAGGATTACTGTGAACATGACGTATAAAAATGCAGACCTGGTCACCTAACTTGTATTGGTAAATCTGATACCTTAAGTGACAGTGATTTTCCAAACTGATGAACAAATCTTGGTGAAGTCTGAACAAATCAAAGTACACTCTTCCCTCAGTTTACACAGTAATGGCATTCCTGAACAAACTGGTGTATAACAGAACCATGCAAAACAAAGCAAACAACACCTTTGTGATCAGATTAGGGTAGTTTGATTCTAGACTCAGAAAATGATAAACAGATTTTTTTGTGGGTCCTTCAAAAGTCACAGCGTTCTTTTTGCCTAGGACAGTCCCACATACTTCAAGATGTCTTGTATCCTTGGCCCCCACCCACTAAATGCCAGGAGTGCCCTCTAATTATCGTGACAACCCCCAAATGCTCCCACAGATTTCCAAAATGTCGTATTGAGAACCACTCAGTTTGATGCTTTGTGTTCCAAGTAACAGAGAAATAAACCCATATGAGCTTAAAAAAATTATTTGTTGGGTCCTGTAACTGATGGGTCCAGGGGTACATCAACTTCAGGGAAGGCTTCATCCAGGATCAAATACTTCAGCCAGGGCCTTAATTCTCCTATTTCTCACCCCCAACACATACCTTTCTGTACTCTGTTTCCTAAGCTTTGGTTCCACCCAGCATTGTCAGCAAAATGTCCTTGAGGCTTCAATCTGACTGGTCTCCATCCCTGAACCAATGATGTGGTCGAGAAGGATGGGAGATGCTGAGAATCAGAGTCCAACCCTGGAGCTGGAGGAGAGGTCAGTTCTATGTAAACGCCATGGCTGACCCCCAGGGGGAAGCAATGGTTTCCCGAAGGAAAGTTAAGGGTACACTGCCTGCAGGAGAGGGAATGGATGCTGAACAGCAAACAGCAGCTACCCACAGCTCCTGAAGAGTCATTCTCTCTGGGAATGCAGCCTGAAACTCAGCAGCTTAACAAATTTCCCAAGGGATTCTTCTGATTTTTAAAAGAGCTTTATTGAGACATAATTTACATACCATAAAGTTCATCCATTTAAAATGTAGAATTCACTGTTTTTTAATATATTCACAGTTGTGTAACTATCACATGATCAAATGTTAGAACATTTTCATCATCTCCAAAAGAGACCTTGTACCCCATTATCAGTCACTCGCAGACCACTCCACCCCCAGCCCTAGGCAATCACTAATTTTCTTTCTCTCTTTAGATTTACCTATTCAAGATATTTCGTATAAATGGAATCATACAGTATGTGGCCTTTTGTGTCTAGCTTCTTTCACTTAGCATAAATAATGTTTCCAAGGTTCAGTCATGTTGTAGCATGTGTGAGCACTTCGTTCCTTGTTATGGCTGAATAATATTCCATTGAATAGGCCACATTTTGTCTATCCATTCATCCGTTGACAGACATTTGGGTTGTTTCTACCTTTTGGCTATTATGAATAATGCTGCTATGAACATTCATAAACAGATTTTTGTGTGGGTGTATGTTTTTATTTCTCTTGGTTAGATATCTAGAAGTGAAATTACTGGGTCATATGGTAACTTTATGTTTAACATTTTGAGGAACAGCCAAACTGTTTTCTAAAGTGGTTGCATCATTTGACATTCCCACCAGCAATGTACAAGTATTCTAATTTCTCCACATCTTCCATAATACTTGTTATTGTATTTTTCATTATAGCCATCCTGATGGGTGGAAGGTGGAAGCTTATTGTTTTGATATGCACTTTCCTAATGGCTAATGATGTCCAGTAGCTTTTCATGTGCTTATTGACCATTTATATATCTTCTTCAGAGAAATGTATGTTCAGATCCTTCAGCCATTTAAAAAATGAGTTGTTTACCTTTTTATTATTGAGTTGTAGAAGTTCTTTATATATTCTGGATACATGTCCTTTATCAGATATATGATTTGCAAACAATTTATCCCATTCTGTGGGTTATCTTTTCATTTTCTTGATGGTGTTCTAGGAAGCACTGAAGTTTTAAATTTTTATGAAATCCAACATATCAAATTTCTCTTTAATCACTTGTGCTTTTGGTGTTGTATCTAAGAAATCTCCAAGGCCTCCTTATATATCCCAAAGTTTGGGAACCAGAGGCCTCTGAAGACATACTTTATTTTTATTTTTTCATTAATATATTTTAAATGTTTTATTGGGTTAGGCCCTGGTCCTATAATGCTAAATAAAACAGATAGGGTTCCTATTATCATGGAATTTATGTCTACAAGTGGAGGTATACTATAAACAAATACATAGAAAAAAGATATATATATAATAAATTGGGATATATTTTATACTGGGGATCTGAGAGAGAGCAGAGGTTAGAAAATGTCATTTAGATTGGTCAGGGAGGACATTTAATCTGAGTTGTCGTGTGAAGAGTGAGGGAATAATATTCTATGTGGAACATGCCAATATACTTCCCAGTTTTGCTTTGACTAGTTTTATGTGAACTGCTGTACTGAAAAGATATTTTATATCAACAATGTCTCATCATGTGTAGATTCTTCAACCAGCATTTAGGATTCATTTGGATGAGGCCTCGCATTATCTTAGTTCAGAAGTCTTTAGGGGGGACCCCAAAGGAAATGGTTTATGAAACTGATTTGGGGAAGAAAATTATTATATATCTTTTGTTTAAAAAAATTAATCCTTGCACAAAACCAATGTCATGTTTTCACACGACTGTCATCTGCAGTATAGATGTATAGATGACATCTATACAGTATCATCTATACAGTGATATACAGTAAAATAATTAATATTTTTTTCTGTGTTTTCTCTGTCTGACTGAATACTGCTCACAGCTCAAGACTAGCTTTAGAAGAAGAAAAAAATTTTAAGAGGGCAATTGAAAAAATGCATTTGTTGGCAGCAATTTCTATCCTTGAATGCACAGTTAAGTTCTGAGCTTATGAGCTATGGGAAGAAAAGCCTTTGTGATAAATAATATATTTGATAATGAGCAGCAGGAGAAAAAAAATGTTTTCAATTGAAGAGTTCAAAATGAAATAGAATAAGTCTGGGAAGGACCTCTCTTGCATCATGGGTGGATATGGAGCTGAAAGAGCCATAATTGTTTTTGATTCTCATTCTCTCATGCCAGTCTATGGCATATGTTACCAGACCTTTCTTGAATACCAGCTTTCAAAAGGGTTTAGTTTTCTATGGCATTGGGTGACTTAACTTACATTCTCTCATTTCACCTTTTTAACTCTACAGTAGGCAGGTATGAGGATGCCTATTTTATATATGAATAGGCTGAGATTCAGAAAGGTTAAATAACTCCCCCAGGGTCACAAAGCTTAGCCAGTGTCTGAGTCAATGCAAATTAAAAAAATAAACAGGGGTTTCAGAATAAAAGTCTAAAATACGCTCTAGAACAGACTGCTTCAAGCTCCTTCAAACATCTGGCTTGCTGGTGACCTAGAATCTGAGAGGAGTTTCAGTTTCCAGTTTTTGACCAAATAGAGCATCTGTCCCATAGGAATATTAAGGCATCCATTTACTTTTTGTGTCCCCATTATCCCATTTGTCCCTGAAGACAAGCTGGGTGTTTGGCAGGTGCTAGATAGTAAATTATCATTCTAAATGGTACCTCAGGGTCCTAATAATAATAAGGAAGCAGCTCCCGCAGTGCCAATCTGTAGACAAGGGAATAACTAACGCATTTATCAAAGCAGATGGATTTCAGAGGAATTTGAATCCTGCTCTGGGCATAGCATCAGTTTTTGCTGGAGTTCGGTGAACTGGGCTTATGACTTCTTACCCGATTCTTTTGCTGCCCCATTTCTCTCCCTTTGTTTTTAAAGCAATTCTATTGTTTGCTTCAACTTTTTGTCCCCTTATTGAGGCTGCTGCACAGAAAACGCAGGAGGCTAGGGATGGTATAGAACGTGGGTAGAGGAAGGGGGGAAAAAAAACCAATCTGGGAAGGAAGTGTTCTGTCCTCTGAACTGGCAGCACCCTGGTTTGTGTATTGTAATTACTGCTCCCCAGCCTTTTGGCTCAGAGGGAGAGCAGAGTAGCATCGTAAAGATCTGTTTACATCCACCCTCCCACTCCCAGGGGCTGTGGGTTCCTCAAAGGCTGGCTTCGCGGGTTGATTCACTGTGATATTCCCAGGGCGCAGGACACTGCCTGGCACCAGGCAGACGCTCAGGCACGTTGGCTACGTGAATGAAAGGTGAGCAGGAAAGGCAATGCCAGGAGGAGTCCACGGCGAGATTGGAGGAGGAGAACGGGACTGTGCGGAGCCTACGGGAAGAATCCGAAAGTATAAGTGTGATGGAGAGACAAATGTTAAAGGGGACGTCCGAACGGCTGGAACTGGGACGGAGGAACGGGATCGGGGAAGGCCCGAGGAGGGACCACAAAGGTTTACGGGAGAGAAGTGGTGCGAGCCGAGAGGATAGGGGAGAGACAAAGAGCCGCAGCTGAGGCCGATCGTGGGAAGAAATGGAAAAGTGGCCGGGAGGGAGGGCAGACGCGAAGGAAGGGGCGTGAGGGATGGGAAGCGGCGGCGCCCGGGCGGGGAGGAGAGGCGGCGCGCGGGGCTCGGGTGGGGCGGTGCGGGGCGCGGGGGGACTGGGGTGGCCAGCGGGCGGAGGGGCCGGGACGGCGGAGGAGGGGCGGGCGGCGCGGGCGGAGGAGGGGCGCGAGCGCCGCAAAGTTACTTGGCCTGCGCCCGGGCAGGGTCCGCGTGCTAGTGGCGGGGCGGCGGGAGGAGCGAAGCGGGGCTCGGCGGGGTGAAACCCGAAACCTCCGGTCCCCGAGCGCGGCCGGGAGGAAGGAAGCGGCGGCGGCGGCCGAGGCGGGGAGGCGGCCAGGCGCGGCCCTGAGCTGCCGCGGCGTCGGCTCCCGGGTGAGCACCGGCGGGGGCGGGCGGGGAGGGGGGCGCTGGCAGGGCTGGAGCGTGGCCGAGTTCATTGTGCCGGGCGCGAGGGCGCAGGCCCGGCGGGGTCTCTGCGTCCCCTTCCCCCACGCCTCCCCGCCCCCACGGCGCAATGCTTCTCTGCGCGCCCCCTTGGAGGTAGGGGACTGTCCTCCCGGGCGCACTCCGCCTTGCTTCGGGGAGCCGGGGCTCTTTGTGGGAAGATCTTGGGGGCGCGCCCCTCCCCTGCGGCCAGGGGCTTCTGAGAGGCCCTTCCCACTAGCCCGCCCCCCTTTTCCGGCGCCGCCCGAAGCCCCATTCTGAGACCCCCGGAAAGGGAAGACCTCCGTGCGGGCCCGCGACCCGGCTGATAGGGGTCGTGCCCCCTCGGGCCGAGGGGCTTTGTGACCCGCTCCGGGACAGGTGTGTGGGGCAAAGCGGCCTCGACCCTCAGCTGAAATCCGTGAGGACCAGGTGAGCTACATCGTCTCTGTCGGGGCTCAGGGCGCTGTCTCTCGAGCAGGGCGGAAGATGCGCCCAGAAGTCGCTCGGCCCACCTTGGCGCCGCCGGGTAGGCGTCTCTGTTCCTCAGGTCTTGAGATTCGGTTAGCTTTGGGGGCACTTGGCCCGCCTTCTGGGCCAGAGCTTAACTGCTGTGCAACCTTTTGACAGAGGCTTGTGGGATGAGAATTGTCTGTTGGTTAACTGGGATGCTCTGGGGCGCTTCAGAAGGGTCTGGTCTCCAGTAACCACACAGTGGTGTGTTGGCATCACTTTATCTCACATCTTTGAGACCATTTTTGTTTTTTATTGTACCTTTCATCTGTTTTGCAAAGTGCTTTCAAGAGCAGGTCATTTGATCCTCCTGCCTGTGAAGGTGGTGTGGTTTTGGAGGGAAAGGACTTCAGCTCCTTGATGTATCCAATTGGGATAATGATAACACCAGGCGAGGGAGGGGGGCTGGGGGGTAGTGGTGGAATGGGCATCACCGTGCCCCCTCCCCATACAGCCAGCGCAGATTCCGCCTAGCCTCTTCTTCCCCAGTGACCTGGACCTGGAAATGAGCTTCCGAGAGCTACTGCGTCGGGAAATACTAGGTGGCTTTCCCTCATAATCCCTCTTACTGCGGCCACTGAGACAGGTTAGGAAAGGCCTTTCCCAGGCCCCCAAAGCAGAGAGAGGAGGTGGGAGGTACCTCAGATCGTACAGACAGGGGTTCTTCATCCAGCTCTCTTTAACTGGGATCCAACCACCCATTTCAGTCACTTCTTCCACAGTGCCCCTGTTTTCCTGTATTAGTCTACACTCATTTTATACTTCTAAGATGCTTCCAAGCACTTTTATATACACTTTAAAATCTCATTCACGTAAGAGCCCTGTGAAATGGCGTTAGCTGGTTTTACAGGTGAGGAAACTGAGACTCAAGAGAGAAGTGCTCTGCTCAGCAAGGAAGGAGCCCAGACTGAGCTCAGGTCTTTTGACTTGGCAGTGCTTTTCACGTGGGCTCCATCACACAGGTGGCTCCTGGGGCTCAGGATGTTCTTTTGCCCTACGGCTCCAGCGCCGTGACGGGAAGAATAGAAACTTTTCCCAAGGAGGCCTGCTTGGCATTTAGAAACTAAGTCCAAGCCTCAGGTAGTCAAATCATGCTCTTTGTGTCGCAGCCATGTGCAGCGGGGGTCAGAAACGAGGCCTGGCCGCGTGATCAGAGGGGCGGTGTTCGTTGTTTGGGTTCTGTGGAGGACGGAATGGGCTGAGCTGGAACTGATCTAAACGTCAGCCAAAGGAGGTACAGTTCTGTGATGTAAACTCTGCTGCTGGGGCCCGTCAGGAAGCCTGCGTGCAGGAGGAGGGCTGTGCGGGGGGGCTGTGTGTAGAGCATGCCTTCCCATAAAGAGACAGGAGCAGGTGGGACAAGGTTCCAGCACACTGCTTGATCTGAATTTGGGGGGAAGCTGCAAACTTTCATGGAAGAGAGCTTCATGTTTGTAAAGTTGGCAACTAATTCAAAACATTTTTCGAAATGTGCCAGGTAACCAAATTATGTGTTCGGGCTGGTTGTGACCTGCAGACTGCCAGCTTGCAGCCTTAGGAAGTACTTGCTGTCCTGAGATGCAATAACGCATGACTGGAGGGGAGAAGTGGTGTCTTCTTGCTGTTTTTCTTGGAGAGCAAAAAAACATCACCCAAGTTGGAGATAGCGCTCTGTGCTACCTGGAGTTTGGAAGAAGGACTGACCTGATGACTCAGTACTTCATTCGTTCAGCCAGTACTAATCTCATCTGTGATTCTAGTCCTACACCAAGAGAGTGCTCACACTGGTTGTTATCTGTTTCGCTGGCCAGTTTATGTGCACAGCAGGGCAGAGGATGGCATTCATGGCAGATATGTTCAGGGAACGATGGGAGCGTAAAGGAAGGAGTTTTCAGTGTGGCCAGAGGTAAAACCTGGAGGTGCATTTGATTTGGGTTTGTGTTTGATTTATACTCAAGTAACAGGTAAGACCACACCGTATTAAGAGCACAGTCTGAAGTCAGCTAGCCTGCACCCAGCCCTGCCACTTACAAACCTGTGACCTTGGATAAATAATGGAAAGCATGCCAGGAATGTAGTAATTTTTCAAAAGTATAGTTATTGTAAAAGATTTTTAAAATATAAAAATATATAGGAAAATAAAGTTCCCTCTACCTCACCTCAACTCCCTCTCTCCATCTGAAAGGTAACCACTGTACATGTATTATTTTCTAGGTCTTTTTCAATGCAGAAATATATGCTCACCAAGTCTGGAAATACAGGTGAATATGAATACATAATATGTAGTTTATTGATATTATATTGTAAAACAAGATAAAAATATTATTTGCATTTCCAACTTTAGGACCAACCTTAGTGTATTGGATATACCTTTAAAAATACATAAACGGGGATCATATATAATTATATGCTCTGTGACTTACTTTTTTGATTTAACAGTAAGACTTGGATGTCTTCCAACATCAATATCATAGATACACGTCATTCTTTTTAATGGCTACATAGTATTTCATAGTACAGATTCACTGTAACTCATTTAAACATTCTCCTACTGAGGGACTTTTAGATTGTTTCCAACTTCATCTATTATAAACAATTCTATAGTGAACATCCTTGTACATAAGTCTCTGTGTACTTGTAGAGTATTTCTGGATAAAAGTTACTCTTAGAAGTGGAGGTGGTGGGTCAAAGGGAATGTATATTTTAAACATTTATTTAAGCAGAATTCCATTTGTGTATTGGGATCTGGAGACTGTGCAGAAAAAGAGATTGAATTTGTTTAATTACTTTACTTGTTTACAAGTAAACAAGGTTTACTTGTTTGGAGATAGGTAGTATGCATAAAGAATGACATTCAAAGGCTATAAAAGGTAACACCTCCCTCCTACCCTAGCCCTCTGTTTCCCTTTTTGGGTACAACTAATGTTGCCAGTTTTTGTGTATTCTTCTAGAGACAGTCCATGAATCTGTAGGCCAATTAAATGTATCTTCTGTTTTCTTCCTCTAAAAAAATAAATATGGTAGTATGCTAAATACCCCATTCTGCTTATGGAATTAAAAAAATTTAACCTATATCTTGGAGACCATTCAATATCCAAGTTATGTGCACTTTAAGTGCTGATAGATTCTTCCAGGTCTACCCTTAAAACAACAACAACAACAAAAAAAGCTTAATGGATTTACACTCCCTCAAATTGCCCAACAATTCCTTTAACAATTTTTCCATTGAATTGTTGGTGATTTCATCAATTTTTGAGGCTTTTTCTAAATTTTGGATTTTAATCCTTTTCTTGTTAATAAATCAAATATCTTGCCTTTTTTGTCTTCCCAGCTTTGCTTATTGTACCTTTGGTTGTGCAGAAGTGTTTAATTTTTATGTGGTTAAATTTATAAGACTTTTCTCTGTGGCTTCAAGTTTTCTGTTTTATTTAGGAAGTCCTCTCCTATCTCAAAATTAAATTTTCCTAAATTTTCTCTTTCCTCTCCATTCCTACTTTGCTTTTTTCATCTAAAAATATTTAAAATTATATCTTTTACTTTTCTTCAGTTTCCCTCCTTTCTGACACTGGGGAGGTCAAGGTTTGAATTTGCTGGTGAGCCTCTTTAGCCAGTGTAGCATGTTTATTTCCTTCCATTTTTATAGTGACTTTTTTCACCAAGTCTTAAGGATGAGCTCTTCTCCAGGTGGGAGAATAGAGAGAGAGAGAGGGCATTCTGGACAATGGAACCATTGTCAGGTACAAAGTCATGGAATTGGAGAACAGCAGTGCATACTTGGAGAACTGTGATTTATTCAGTATAGCTGAAGTGGAGAGTCCTGTAAATGAATAGATTCTGCAGATGCCAAAGAATGATATGGCATGACCACGTTTGTGTAGGGGATGATCAGTCTTGTAGCAGTGGGGAGGACAAATTGGAGTGAGGGTGAGATCAAAGACAAGAAGATGAGATAGAAACATCTGATTGTCATTCAGGGGAAAGGTGGTGAGGCTCTGAGCTGGGGTAATGGCAGTGAGGACGAAGTTTTGAGTTAGGATTTAGTGGTGCACTAGATGTCTGTGATAGGGAATGGAACCAACCAACATTTATTGCTTTACATACATTATCTCATTGAATCCTAGCAATTCTGTATGATAATCCAAAGCTCAGGTGTGTCCATTACTGTACCCAAGGTCACACAGAAAGTGTCATTCATAGCCTTAGCCCCATCAGGATTATCTGACAAGAGTGGTCTAGGATGTCCTAGGTTCTGTCTTGAGTGATTTGGGTGGGTGGTGATTTTTTTTCTAGGGTAGAGAAAAACATGAAGAATAGTATATTGAGATGATAGAAGCAGAGATGATGAATTCCATTTTGCACATGTTATATCTGAGGTGCCTGGATGTGACATATGGGGGAAAACATCTACTAGGTGGGTGGATATGAATCTGGAGCCCCCAAGAGTTGTCTAGGCTATAGATGGAGATTTTGGAGTCATCATTGTTTTGGTGAGTACGGAGAGGGAGCACACAGAGAGAGAGATGAGGTATCAAATAGGACTCTTCTTCTGCAAGTGGTAGAAAATCCAGTTCCAATTGGCGTAAGCAAAAAGGAAAGTTATTGGCTCTTATCACTAAAAAGCTCAAGAGTGTATCTGGCTTCAGGCATGGGTTCAGGGTTCAAATGATTCATCAGGACTTGTTTTCTTACCTCCCCTTGTCTCATGCTCTCCTCTCGTGATGGCTAGGCGAAGCTGCAGGTTCAGATCCAATGGAGGGGGGAAGCTGTCTTTCTCCCAGTTATCCCAGCAACGGTCCTGTTACGTCTCATAAACTGATTTGGTCAGAGGGACTTGGAATGTGCTCTTGGCCAGGTGTCGATGGTGTGTCACATCCATGAAGGCACATGAACTCAGAGGAGGAAAAGGATGACTTCTCAGAGGAAACTCAGGGGCAACTGCAGAGCAAGGGGAAGAGAAAGAAGGGAAGTAAACAGTTAATTTCCTCTGCAGATGAGAAAGGAAGAAGTAGTGCCCCAGATGGCATCTTGGGAAACAGTAACACTTAGAGGACAGGATGATTCCAGGTAGATATAAGGCTGGTAGGGAACAAAGCGGGGAGAGGCAGGAGAGAGCCGGGTCAGGGGAGCCAAGGGAAGAGGGAGTCTCAGGAAAAGAGGAAAGTTGTCAAAGGTGTCAGATGCTGGAGAGACCCCAAGGAAGGACCCGCTGGATTCGGCTAGGGAGGTCATTGGTGACCTTGCCCTCAGCAAAGGTAGTCATTTATTTTAGACTTGACTGGGACTACTTTCTAGAGGGTTCATATTCCTACATGTATTCTGCATTCCCCACCCAGGCCTGGGGATGGCCAGGTAAGGGCAGAGGTGTCGTGATGGCAGTCAGGAAACTGGGGTTTGTCAGTAATTAGGTGTATGACTCTGTGTAACTCACTTCACCTCTTTGGACCTTCAAGTTTCATCATCTGTAAAATAACACAATTAGAATGAGTTACTTCTAAGGCCTCGTTTAGCTCTCAAATGTTGGGGATTAGTGAACTTGATCCCTTCTCACCATCTCTATTACCACAGCCCTGGTCCAAGCCTTCATCTCTCACCTGGGCTGTAGCAGCAGTCTCCTGATTGGTGTCTCTGTCTCCGTCTCCATGCTTGATCCCTGCAGTTCCTTCTTCACCCAGGAGCAGAGTAACCCTTCTAAAACATGAGTCAGATGCATCACTCCGGGGGCCTCCGATCCCACGTGGAGTCTAATCCACCCTCCTCACCACGGCCCACAGCACCCTGCATAATCCAGCCCCTCACCGTCTCCATGTCTGCCATTCTCCTCTTCCCTCACTCCTCTCCAGCTTCATTGCTATTCCTTGGACATGCGGAACTCATTCTGGCTCAGGGCCTTTGCGAGGGCTCTTCCCCTGGCCTGAAATTCCCTTGCATCATTTTTGGCCTCAAATGTCAGCTCCTTGGAGAGACTTTGCTGACTCCTCACTCCCAGCCCACCCACCCATTCCCCCAACCTCTTTACCCTGTTTTACTTATCTTCATAGCACCCACCACTCTCTGGAATTATTTTACCTATTTATTGTCTATTTTTTTAGATTTTAATTTATTTTATCAAATTCTTTCTTTCTTTTCATATTTTTTCCAGATTGATTGAGATACAATTGACATACAGCACTGTACAAGTTCAAGGTGTACAGCATAATGATTTGACTTACACACGTCATGAAATAATTATCACAATAAGTTTAGTGAATATGCATCATCTCATATGATTCAAAATAAAGAAATAGAAAAAAAATGTTTTTCTTTGCGATGAGAACTCTTAGGAGTTTCAACAATTTTCATATGGCTGTGTTAATTATGTTTATTATGTTGGACATTACATCCCTAGTATTAATCTTATACCCACAAGTTTCTACTATTTATTATTTATTTGTTTGCTGTCTGTGTCGCCTGCACCCTGAACGTAAGCTGCAGGAGAGGAGAGATTTTGGTGTCTTGTTCAGTGCTGTGTCCCAGCTGCAGAGTGGAGCTTGGGACCAAATAGGTATTCATTAAACATTTTTTGGGGGCAGCTGAGTGAGGAATGAGAAGGGGAAAGTTAAGAGTGTCCAGGAACGAGTGGTAATGTGGTAAGGGAGGGAGGGGACATCCCCTATTCTTCAGGGCTGTACATGATGGCATCTGTCTCAGACACGGTCATCAGAAAAAAAATGTATTCAGAAGGAATACCACTTTAAGCCATTTAAAAATATTATTCTCAATTTTAGCAATATGAGCTTAATTAGTTTGCTGGGCTCTATGAGGATAATGAGTAAAACAGATAATTAAGGGTAAAACCAATTAGCATAGTAATCATTGTTTATCTTGTGATAGAAGTAATCATCTCAGTCTTAAGTCTCAGCATAGCTTCTGTCTCTTCTTGTCTCCTTGGAGCATCTGTGTGAATTTGTTTATGGAGGGAGTTGTTTTATTCTTCTTGATCTGTTTATTAAGGATAAATAGTAAAACATGGAATGAACCCAATTACTCCTATAGAACAGGATTTCTCAACCTCAGCACCACTGACACAGTGGGCTGCGTAATTCTTTGCTGGGGGTGAGCGGGAGGCTGCCCTGTGCATTATGGGATGTTTAGCAGCATCCTTGGCCTTAGATGCCAGTAGCGTCCCCTGAGATGTGACAACCAAAGATGTCTCCAGAAATTGCCAGATGTCCCTTGAGGTGGGAGGGGGGCAATAACCACTGATGGAGGATATTGGGGTAGTGACTGAGTCTGATTGTTATCTAGAGTCTTCTGATTGGACATTTTCAGACCCTCCCAGCCATCCTGATTCCCTCTCTAGGTTTAAAGAATGAGATTTGCTCTTTCAGGGTAGGGGCTGTGGGCATGGAAGGTCAGTTCCCCTCATCGCAGATGGAGGTAAATTGAAATTGCACGTTTCTCAGTCAGCTGGTCACGTTTCTCAGGCAGCGAGCACCTGCCTTGCTGGTTACCGAGCAGCACAGTTCTGAGCTCAGCGCTTTTCTGCGGTGACGGAGCTCTCAGGCCCCGAGCCCCCGAGTGGAGTCAAAGATGCTTCCATTTTGCAGTCTCTTGCAATGCAGCTTTTCTCTCCTCTGTTTTATCCACTTAAGTGGTCAAATGAAACCTCTTTGGTTTTAATTAAAATTTGAAGGGGAAAAGAGAATTGAGTTTTCTTTCCATGTCTTAAATAACTTTCTTAAACAGTTTTTGAGTTTCTCTCCCAACAGCCACTCCACTAGCTGCTTTCACATGTGTTACTTCATGTATTCCCCTTGATAATTATATGAAATAAGTTCATTCCACTCTCATGTTCCTCTCGGAGAAATTGAGGCTCAGAGAGGTTAGGACATACACAGTCACATGAAATTCAAACCTAGGTTCAGTCCAGATTCCGAAAAACATGTTCTTTCTATTGACTATCAGATCAAAGTAGATATTAATGAGTAGGGGGAATATAAAATATTTATTTTCTCCCACATGCAAAGTGCTGTTGGGAATTCAAAGGGGAAACTGAGGAAGAATTTATAATCCATCTGCAGGGGAAAGCATCCTCACCTAAAATAAAAACTTGTGCTAAGACATGCGTGTCTGAAAAGATAATATAAAAGAAGAACTAGATGTAAGATGTGGTCAGGGTCATTGTGGGGATGGAATGTTCCAGAAAGGCTTCTTGAGACTTTTGCTCTTAAGGTAGATGTAAGGACCTGCAGCCAGATGTTATTCATATAAGTGTCAACAAGGGGGTAGGTGGCCTGGGCTTATGATAGTGGTCTCCAAGCTCTGCCAGGCTATGTGGGTCCACCTGCCCTTTCAGTATCACTTCAGTTGGAGAAAAGAAAGTGCTTAATTACAGAAAGCTGCTGTGAATCAATAACAATGTAAAAAATGAATTCAAATTTTATTGACCACTACAGCATATATAGACATTTGAAGAATAATCGTTCACATATGTGTGAGACATCATTTATTTGGTCTACAAACAGTAACTGCCAACTGGAGTTTGGGAATGCCTGACTTAGAGGTTGTGTGATAGGATAGTTTATAGAGGAAATAAAAATAAGAGGGAAGCAAGGTAGCTGAGAAATAGTAATACTCTACCTTGTTATGCAAGCCTGTGCAAATATCTTCTGCAAATATAGCTATAGTCTCTTCAAAATTCATATTTTTTAGACTTAGCCTTTTGGAAAATTCTAATGTCAGTCCTTCAGTTTATAACATATTTGTCTGCACTTACATGTCTGTCTTTCTGGTGGTATAAAATCCAATAGGAGTCGACAATCTTGCTTTTAAAATCACAGTTTTCCTCTTACCACTTAAAAAAATATTAAAGTTAAATGGAGAGCTCTGAGCTGTTTCAAGGGTCGTTGTTTTTCTGGAAAATGCCACGGTTACTCACTTGAGCCATATAAATACAGTTAGCATGTCACTTATGTGGCAGAGTGCTGAGAAGTAGAAAATCAGCCCTCCCCAAAGGTGCAGGAGGAGATGACATCTGTGTGACAGAAGCCATACCTGGAGAACTTTGCACTGAAGCCCCCCCTCAGGATATCAGCCCCTACTTTACATAGACCTTTCCTTAGCTTGGCAAGGAAAACTACAGAGTAAACAGAGTAAATATACTCTGTATAGGGAAAAGGGCCACCAAGGGTTGAAACAAGTTGCAGAGAAAGTTTCAAAAAGAAACAATATGCAAGGCACACTTGGTACAATAGGAAATAACGTTACCCTTATCCAACTTGAGGGAATCACTGTGTTTCAAATGATGTAAGAAAGTCTCACAGGGATAACCCACCAGCTGAGTGGGAAGCTGAACAGTCTTCTCTAAGATTTTAAATGACAGCAATTACATTAGCACTGATCTGTAAGGTCAAAATTTCATTTATCTTGGCATTTAATGACCTTGAGTCATCATGAAAATCGTTATGTTTTGTATACTTTGTTTTAAAATATAGGGAAATGTATGATGGATATTCATGAATTTTGCCTAAAGGCTTGAAACAAAAAGTTTTGATGTTTTAAGGTGATAAAGCCCCACCAATTCATAAAACTCGCCTATCCAGAATGAGGCATTTCGAAGGATTAGCTTGGGTTTTACTGCAGTTTTGGAGGGGAAGTTGTTACTGGAGGCCCTCTCTTTTTCTTTTTTTTTTTTAATTGAAGTGTAGTTGATTTATAATATTGTGTTAGTTTCACATATATAGCAAAGTGATTCAGTTATACATATATCAATATATGTATATTCAAATTCTTTTCCATTATAGGTTATTACAAGATATTGAATATAGTTCCCTATGCTATACAGTAAATCCTTGCTGTTTATTTTATATATAGTGGTGTGTATTTGTTAATCCCATACTCCTAATTTATCCCTCCCCTCCTCTTTCCCCTTTGGTAACCATAAGTTTGTTTTCTATATCTGTGAGTCTGTTCTATAAATAAGTTCATTTGTATTATTTTTTTTAGATTCCACATGTAAGTGATACCATGTAATAGTTGTCTTTTTCTGTCTGGCTTACTTCGCTCAGTATGATCATCTCTAGGTCCATCCGTGTTGCTGCAAATGGCAACGTTTCATTCTTTTTTTATGGAGGCCCTCTCTTTCTAATGATTAGAATCTTTGATTGTATATAGAGTTATCATGGAAAAGGGTGAACAAGTTAGGGTTATGGGGTTGTTTGCACCTTAGGGTCCAGGGGAATGCAGCAGGGGTAGATGGGAGAAGGGGATGGGTGGATAAATGGAGACCCCATAGCACCAATCCGTACCAGCAATTTTTTTTTGCACCATACTAATTATACACAGCACGGTTTGCCTTCCTCAGCATCTCTTCTCACCTTTGACCTAAGTGTCAAGTTAGGATAGCTTTCACAGCATGTAAAGGAAACCCTACTCCAAGGACTTAACCAGTAAGGGGTTGACTAGCCGTGGCTGGGCACAGTGGCTTTACAGCTCAGTAGGTGATTTGGGCTGCTTTAGTCTCTCTGCTCTGCGTTGCATGGGACACCCAGCCACATGGTCGAAAGATGGCTACTTCACCTTCAAGCACTGGGTTTGAGTTCTAGTCAGGAGAAAGGGGAGAGGGAAAAGGGCAGAAGCCACAGCTTGAGTCTGTGTCTTTTTGTCAGGAAATGGATAGCTTTCCGCCACCTTGTAGACTTCCGTTGACTGGAACTGGATCTAATGGCCACCCAAGCTCTGTGCAAGTGAGTTTATTTTTGTAGGTGCATTCGATGTCCCACATCAAGTCAGGGTTCTGTTGATAGGGGAAAGGGGAGAATGGATATTGACTGGATAATGAATAGTTGAATAGTTTGCTACATCTGCAAAAATAATTCTCTGAAGGCAAGAAATGCCTAGTGTGCCAAGATGTTCAGTGTCCCATTTTTTATACATATATTCACTTATTTATCACAAATATTGGGCACCGACTGTTTGCCAGGCACTGTTCTAAATGCTGACCCCAAAATTTACAGGCCCCAAATTTCTCAATTTCAGGGAGCCTACAGTCCAGTGAAAGGGAAAGACGTTAACAAGATAAATAAGTACACACATATGCACTAAAGAGAAAAAATAAAAAAGGGAATGGGTCCATGAAGTATGGGGTATGAAATGTTAGGTAGTGTGAACTGGGAAGGCTTTGCTGAAAAGGTGATATAAATTAAGGCCTAAAGGAAATGAGAGAGAAACCTACGAAGATATGTGAGGTAAAGCCGTTCTAGGCATAGGAAACAGCAAGTGCAAAGGCCCTGAGGTAGACACATGCTTGATGCGTTTGAGAAATAGTGAGGAGGCCAGTGTCATCGGAATGGCAGTAAAAAGGTAATTTTTATTATAAGTTGGACCAGTAATGGAGAGCCAGATCATGTAGGAAGCTGCAGGGCTTATTCTGAGTGACATGAGAATCCTTTTGAGGTTTTGAGTGAAGCAGTGACTTGTTCGTGTGTTTTGACCTCTGTTTTAACCAGCTCACTCTGGTTGATGCGTTGAGGAGGGGGGCAATGGCAGACGCAGGTAGACTAGTGAGAAAGCTATTCTAATAACCCAGAGAAGACATAATGTAGCCTGGACCACAGTGATGGTAGCAGAGATAGTAAGACATAGTTGAATTCTAGACACATTTCAAAAGCAGAGCCAGTAGATTTGCTAATGGACCAGATGGGGGATGTGAGAGCAAGTGAGGAGTCAGGAGTGACTCCAAAGTTAGGGTCTGAGCAACTGGAAGGATGGGGGTACCGTAACACGAGATGAAGGGATATGGGAAGAGCAGGTTTGAGAGGCAAAGGACTTGAAGTCTGGTTTTGGACACGTTAGGCTTGTGGTGCCCATGCCATCCAAGTGGAGATGTTGAGTAGCCAGTTGGGAGCTCCAGGGAATGGCACTGGCTTCTCTGCCTGAGCACGGCCTCCTAACCAGACCCTTGGTCCAGTTGCCCCGTGAATCACCACAGCCACTTCTGGCATCAGCGCCAGGTAGACTTAGAACAGCCTAGGGCAGGTCTGACCTGGTCCAACCCAGCTTTGCCTTTGGGATTTGCTGGGATCCCAGTTCCAGGCAGGCTGGCCATGGGCCAGTGTCTTTGGAGGTGGAGGCTTTTCTGAGCCTGCCCTGGGAAAGCTGGCGTTTCTGCTCTTCTCCCACCCAGGGGAGTAGCGTGGTCCAGGCTGGGTATCCAGTGGCTGGCAAAGGAAAGATAGCTGCCTCGCGTGCAGCTGGGAAAGCTATTTCTGTAGTGAGATCCTGCCCGACCTTCAGGCTGCTAAGGCCTCCCCAGAGAGCTGTGGTCAGCCCGCCACTGCTTTCTTTCCCTTTCCCTAAAGAGCTTTTCTGTTGGGGCTTAAGACTCTCCCCTGAGTGAGTTGTCTTCATCATGACTTCAGCCGGTATTTTGTGGGTTTTCTGGGAGGCCGAAGTGGCCCCTCCCCATCGGTGTTCACCGGGAAACACAAGGGCAGTGATGGCCGCTTTCAGTGTCGCTGGGGGAGACCTGGGAGAGAGGCCAGTGGCCCTTTGAAAAAAAGTCAACAGATAGTCCAGCTTGGCTTAGTACTGAGTGTTCCTCACATTCTACGACAAAAACTGCACCAGCTGAGTTTGATGAGCAGAAAGTTGAGTTTTGCTTTACCATGTCATCTGGGGACAGTGCAGCGCGATGAATCATTTTACTCAGTGGGTTTACCTTGGAAGTCACTGCCGGACTAGTCCCTAGTGAGGAATAATCCAGGGCGGACGCAGCCTGTGTTTCCTCATCCGACGCAGGAAAAGGTTACTCTACGTGCCGTCTGAGGTTCTTCTCTTCTTCATCAGCGGGTGAGATGCCGTGAAGTCAGCTGACTTCCCTCATTTCATGACTCTCCAAACCCTGTGGGGAGAGGAGGTAAAGAGAAGGTACCCTGGTATATTTTTCCAACTTTTTTTTGATTGCTGTAAAATATATCTAACATAAAATTTACCACCTGAGCCATTTTTAAGCGCACAGTTCAGTGGTATTAATACACTTATATGGTGCAATCATTACCACCATGCATCTCCAGAATTCTTTTCACCTTGCGAAACTAAACCCATTAAACAGCTCCCCCTGTCCCCCCTCCCACCAGGCCCTGGCAACCACCATTCAACTTTCCATCTCTATGATTTTGACTACTTGTAAGTACCTCATATAAATAGAATCATACAATATTTGTCTTTTTGTGGCTGGCTTATTTCACTTTCACATAATATCCTCAAAGTTCATCCATGTTGTAGCATATGTCAGAATTTCCTTCCTTTTTAAGGCTGAATAATATTCTTTTATGTGGATATACCATAGTTTGCTTATCAGTTCATCAGTCAATGCACCCTTGGGTGGCTTTCATGTTTTAGCTACTGTGAATAATGCCACTATGAACATGGTGTACAAATAGCTCTTTGAGATCTTGCTGTCAATTATTTTGGGTATATAACCAGAAGCGGAATTGCTGGATCATATGATAGTTCTATGTTTAATTTTTTGAGAAACTGCTGTACTGTTTTCCACAATGGCTGTACTATTCTACATTCCCACCAACAGTGTACAAGGGTACCAGTTTCTCCACATCTTCACCAACACTTATTATTTTCTGGGTTTTGGTTTTTGTTTTGGACAGTAGCCATCCTAATGAGTTTGAGGTGGTATCTCATTGTAGTTTTGATTTACTTTTCCTAATCATCATTGATGTTGGGCATCTTTTCATGCACTTATTGGCCATTTGTATATCTTTTTTGGATGTGGGTTGTTTTTTTTTTTTTTTTTATAAATTTATTTATTTATTTTTGGCTGTGTTCAGTCTTCGTTTCTGTGCGAGGGCTTTCTCTAGTTCTGGCGAGCGGGGGCCACTCTTCATCGCGGTGCGCGGGCCTCTCACTATCGCGGCCTCTCTTGTTGCGGAGCACGGGCTCCAGACGCGCAGGCTCAGTAGTCGTGGCTCACGGGCCTAGTTGCTCCGCGGCATGTGGGATCTTCCCAGACCTGGGCTCGAACCCATGTCCCCTGCATTGACAGGCGGATTCTCAACCACTGCGCCACCAGGGAAGCCCGGATGTGGGTTGTTTTTTGTTGTTGTTGTTGTTGAATTTTAGGAGTTCTCAATATATTCTGAACACTAATTTCTAGTCATATATATGATTTGCAAATATTTCCTCTCAATCTGTGGGTTGCTTTTCTACTCTTCATGGTATCTTTTGATGCACAAATTTTAAAAATTTTCATGAAGTCCAGTTTGTCAGTTTTTTCTTTTGTGCCTGTGCCTTTGGTGTCATATCCAAGAAATCATTGCCAAATCCAGTGTTCTGACTTGTTATATTTTTTGTAGTGCTTTAAAGCCTCACCGCCTACACACACTTATTTCTTTCTTTCTCTCCTCAATCAAGTTATTAGACCAATAGATCAGTAACACATTTTAGACTTCGTAAATCTTTATTCACTCATTCCACAAACAGGGAGAGTATTCCAACTAGAGAATAGGCAGAAGCCAGAGCAAATTGGAAATGGAAGCACGTAAGCACAGCTGACTGGAGCAGAACGTACATGAAGGGGTTGGTGGGTGAGAAGTCTGGAATTTAGATGAGGCCACACCATGTCGAATCTTATCTGCTGTGGTGAGTAGATGGATTGAAGGTAGTCTCACAGTCATAGGACCAAGTTGGAGAGCTACTACCTAATGCTCTGTTGAACTGGGCACTTAACCTTTCTGAGCCTCAGTTTCCCCATTTTATTCATTTAACAAACACTTATGTGGTACCAAGCTCTATTCTAAGCACTGTACAAATATTAACTCATTGATTTTGTCCACCAACCCTATGAAGTACTTACTCCTGAGCAAGGAGTATTATCTCCATTTGACAGAGTGGGGAGCTGATGCCCAGAGAGGTTAGGTAACATGTCAATGTCACAGAGGCCAGTAAGTAGTGGAGCTGGGATTTGAACCCAGGCTCTCTAGTTCCAGAGTTCATGCTCTTAACCATATGTTGTATTGCTTCTCTGAAACAGGGAGAAGAGTAATTCCTTCCTCTAAAAGTTATTCAGAAGATGAAGTGAAACAGTGTATGTAAAATTACATTGTACGTTGCACACTGTTTTGCCAGTACTGACTATCATTAGTTAATAATAATTAAACAACACTTTGTAAATGGGTAAGATTCTCAAGGACATAGGGAGAAAGGAATGGATCAAGGACTGAGCCTTGGGAAATGTTTTTGCTTAGGAGCAAGAGCTTGGTTTTGGAAAGACATTTGACAGAGTCATGGCTGACGCCCTTGTGGACAGGGTCATGGTCAGTGAAGAGCCTCCAGACTTTCCGTCCCTGCTGAAGGAAGTTATGGAGGTTGGTAATGTTGATAATGTACGTACAGAGGGGACCAAAGCCAGGTCTCTCCCACTGGCAAACCAAGAATTCAGACAAGGACCATAACGCCACTGGGGTTCTGATTCTAGCTTCTTTTCCATCTTCTGGTGCATGTTCCCAAACAGACCAGGGCTTGGACCAGCTTTACAGGTGAAGTGAAAGGTTTCAAACCAGGAAATTACTAGGTTTGCTCTTGTCCTTGTGGGGACAAGAGCAAAGCACTGTACGTTGTAACAGACCCTGGACTGGCTGAGTGGGCACATCCCTCTGGGGTTGCAGAGGCTGAGTCACTGCACCCACCATCTTTCATGTGTGTGCCAGAGAAGGATGGAGGGAATGCAGGGAAGGAGAGGATGGAGGGAATGCAGGGAAGGAGACCGGGGATTCTGTGATCTCTTTCTGGCTCTCAACGACTTGTGTGGTCTGGTGTGTGGGTGGGATGGGGGATCCACTGTCTGTCTCAGTTACCTTAGTGCCAATCAAATGGTTATTTGAACCTTCCTCCCAGCTCCACCCCCTCAACTGCTCCAGCTGGTGATTGATGTGTATAAAATGCTTTGAGGTGCTGAGATAAAGAGCCCCTGAGAATATGGCCAACATAGCATCACAGTGACCTCACCTGAACTTACTTGAAGTGGTGTTTTAGGAACATTCCCTCACCTGGAGGGTTGTTTATTCGAACATCTTACGTACCTACCTGTTGGCATGTGATTTCTGTAGAAGAGGGCATCTGGTGGTCCCAGCTTTTAGGCTGTTCAGCTCCTCATAAAAATGGGAGGCCACAGAGGAGGAAGTGAGCCACTACCCTGATTGGGTATATTTAAGGATATCAGAAGAGAACCTTACACTAAAAGAAATGATTTGCTCTGGAGAAGACTTTTGAGGAGGTCAGGTATGTCATGTCCAGCGCCCTTGTTAGGTACCAAGAGTCCTGCGTCCTCTGGCCAGCATGGTCTCCCAACACAGACCCAAGCCTGGGCCTGCTGTCTGTGGCCTCTCAGGCTGCCCCTTTGATGGCCCCATTTGTAATGGGCATTGTGCGGGTGAGTGAGGCCTCCTTTTCCTTGTAGCGGCTTATTGACGGGGTCACGGACCTCCTGATCCCCAAGAGACTACATGTACTCTGGGGGGGTGAAAAGCTTCTCTATGCTTCCATGTGAAGAAACTCCACCATACTAGGGTCCGTGGTCCCATGGCGTGGTCCGTGGCAAGAAGAAAAGGATAAGTAGGTCTCGAGCAGGAGGCTGAGGTAGGCAGAGGTGTGCCTGAGGAGTCGGCCTAATCCTGAGAAAGGGAAGGTTCCTGGTACCAGTGTCCAAAGAGGTGGGGTCTTGACGTGTTATATGCAGATCATGGTGTATCAGAGTATCAGTCAGGATTCTTTAAGTTGCAAGTGACAGAAACCCTGCCAAATTAGCATAAGTGAAGGAGAAAAGTCACCGGCTCATATAAGGGAGGAGAACAAGAAAATTCAGCATCACACGTTATTTCATCAGCATTTGTGAAAGGATTCATTGCATGTTCTCCCTGCCCCCTTCTTTTTCTCTCTTGCTCTCTTTCTCTCTTTCCCTCTCTCTCTCATTCTCTCACCTTTATTTGCCTGTAAGCACTTTCCATGTAGTGTCCAAGGTGGCCAGCTGCTGCAGCCCCAGGCTCATGGTATCAGCCTACCAACCCCATGGTAGGCTAGTCTGTCCTCCGGCTGTTCCAGCCAAAGTCCTGGGTCATGTGACCATGGCCTACGAATACGGGAAGAGTCCTTTCCCAAAGTAAAATCAGGGTGAACGCTTCAAATAGAAGCCATAATATGAAGTGAAAGCTCACTGTGTGCCAGATGCTGTTCTAGGCACTTGATACAAATAAACACACTGTTCTTTTTCACAGGAGCTGGGCTTCAAACCCAGGCAGACTTCAGAGTCTATACACTTAACCACCATGCCACACAACCTCTGACAAGTATAGGGTAACAGCAATATGAGCAGGAAAAAAGTCTACTATAGGTCAATGAAAATCAGAGTTCTAGGTAAAAATATGAGGTAGGACTAGAACATATCCAAATTTATACAATTAAATAAGGGAAAGTGAGGGCATCCACCTTTATATTGTAGTAATTCTGTTTTTGCAAAGCAAGGCATTTCTAGAATTATTTCTTGGGAATTAGCATGCAGGCCAGTTTATAAAGCACAATAGATACCTGTCTCAATATTCTATAGTGTTGCCTTGTTTGTTAACCCAAAATGATACTGATCACTCCCTCGAGTGACAAGATTTGGCTTTGAATGACTTGAAGCTGTTGACAGTAGTCTAATCCGGCAGACATGTCACCGTCTGTGGGAATATTCAAGAGAACTGAAGGCAATTCCCAAAGAGGACTGACTGATACTTGGAGCCATGACAGTGAAGACAAGGACACGCACGTCCAGCCTCCCCTGGTGACCTGACTGAGAGGGCTGGCTCTCTTTCCCAGGAATAATTTCCGATACATTTATTCAAACCTCAGTCATGTTCCAGTGGTGTAAAGTGATTTATTTGGTCATGGCAGGACGTGGAGAGTGTGGGAGTCTGAAACACCTTCGTGTCTGGCAGCAGCACTGGCCAGGAGAGTGGTAATGTGAGTCACACTTGAATTTGCTTCCATTCAATGGGCCCTGGGTAAGCTGGCCGCCTACCAGGAAGCCCTCCCTGGCTGGGACATTCCACATCCTCTCTCTTGTTAAAGTACACCCCTGGGGAATTTGCTGGGGCTTGTGCCTTTCCCTCTCCAGGCCTCCTGGCAGAGGCTGGGGCTTTGGATTTCCCTGGGTGGTCAGCTCTTTGACCACGTTCCCCCCGCCTCCTGGAGAGGGTTGTAGCCGAGGACCTCAAGGATAGCACCCAGCCCTGGGCTCTCTGATTCTGCCGTTCACTGGTGTCCCTGCTAATAGGGCCACTAGAGAGCCACCAGGTCAAGTAATACTTTATTCCTTCCCCCCCCCCCCCCCCGCCCCACCCGTCTTTTGGATTGAAAGTTTTGCATCCTATTTTTATTCTTTTAGTGGCTACCTTTATAACGTTAACACTCACGTTCAGCTTAACAATGACCAAGTTTTGAAGGCTAGCCATTCATCAACAAATAATTATTGAATTACCTACTATGTGCCAGGCACTTGTCCAGGTGCTGGGAAAACAGCCATAACCAAGTCTGCCCTGAGTACAAACTAACTTGGAATATTTTTACTCCAGTCATACCTCTAAGAGCTTCCATTTTGCTTAGTGTTTTAATTTCATCTTGTTTTCAAAGCTCCCAAGTTAGCTATTTTTATAAAATTTGTTGTCGATGTTTAACTTTTAAAATTTAATTTTTTGCAGTTCTGATTTTAGATTCATCCATATACTTACCATTTTCTTTTCCTTATTTCTGGATTCAGTTTCCTTCATGAATTGTATCTTTAAGGGGATCATTTGATAAGGAGTGATTAGTAAACATTCAGTCTCTGCTTGCCTCAAAAGTATATTGTGCCCTCTCTTGAATGGTATTATAGAACTTTAAGGCAAGAATTCTTTTCCTTAGCACTTCCAAGAGATTATTCCACTGTTTTCTGGCCTCTATTTTCTGTTTTTTTCGAAAGACGTGTCTGCTGTTTATCTAATTGTTACTTCTTTATAGGAAAATTTGTTTTTACCATTTTCTCTTTATCTTAGTGTTTGTCATTTTTTGTTGTGATGCACCTTGGTATAGACTTTTTCTGACTTATCCTTAGAACGTGATATGCTCTTTTGTTCTAAGGACTCATGTGTTTCTTTAATTCTAGAAAATGTTCAATTATACCTCTAAATAATGCATCAACCTTAATGTAGGCAATGTAGGTCCACCCTAATGTAAGTTGGATGCTTTTGACTCAAGTAACAGACACCTAACTGAAAATAGCTTTAAAAATAATTTTTACAAATGTATTACTTTGCATACCCAGAAGCCAGGATGAAGGTGACTTCCGGATTTGTTGATTCAGCAGCTCAGGGATCCAGGCTTTCTTCTTTGCCATGCTCAGCATGTTGGCCTAGCACCTCTAATGATCCCAAGGGGGCTGCCACAGCTCTGTGCTCTCTTGGCCATTAGGAAAAGATTTTTCTTCTAGTGCCTTTGTGAGGTCAAAGCAGCTTTTCCCAGAAATCCACTGACTTCTCCTCCTGACTAATATGCCAGAATTGCAAGGAGAGAGACAACACAATGATTTGTTTAGCCCACTCAAGACTCTGAGAACCAGGGATCCGATCAACCTTCTCTGAGTCACTGGAGGAGGATTGGACACCAAAACAAAGTCAGAGGTCTGCCAGTAAGGGAAAAAAACCTGACACTGGTTGCTGGGTAGGCACCCAACAGTATCTGCTACCCTTTCTCTCGAATCACTCCTGATGCTACTTCTTTTGAACATATGTTGAATCTTCTTAACCTGCTCTTCATGTATCTTGACTTTTATTTCATATTTTCATTTTCTTAATCTTTTTTTTGCTGCATTCTGGGTAACTTCCTCAGAGCTGTTTTCCAGTTCACCATCTTTGTCTTTAGCTAAATCTGCTGTTCTGCATACCCATTGAGTTTTACATTTTGTTAGCTAAAATTTCAATTTCTAGAATTTCTATTTGGTTCTTTTTCACAATTGCTTATTATTTTTTTCATGATGTCTTATTCTTTCATTATGGTTTCTACCTCTTTTCCTTTTAAAGCTTTTAATTGTATTTATATTATGGTCTCTTTTATATTTTTCTATTAATTCAAGTTCTGGGCATGTTAATTCTCCTGGTTTCTGTTTTGTGGATTCTCCCTCATGGCAAATGCTGTGCACTCACTTTCATTAAATGTTTGTTTTGTGAGTGTGGAAGTTCACTACAGAGCCACTTTGTGTTTACTTTGGCCAGCATTAATTTTTGCATGAATTTATTAGCTTGGATTTCTGCACCACGCAGAATTTATAAGCTTGGTACCCTCATCAGCATGGCACGTCTCAATGTTTGATTTCTCATGGAAAAAAAACTTCAGTGCTCCACCCAGAGCTTCAGGTAAATGACTGTTTTTGCCAGTAAGAGGAGTTTTTCTGATTCTTTTTCATGGAGGAGGCAGCCCTTCGAGAACCCACTCTTTAAGCAGGATATTGGTTCCAGTTCTCTGCCTTGTGGAACCCAAAGTCATCCTCCCACATAAAAAACCTCAGCCCTAGGGGTCTTGAACTAGGTCTAATACCCTTTTGGCCACAGTTGTGAGATTACAACTCTGGCTTTGAGTTTTCTCTCCGTTTCTGTTACCTATGGATTTCCCTTTCTTTTTTCAAGGTTGGCTTTTTTTTTTTTTTTAATTTTGGGTCATATTTAACCCAGCATTTCTATGAATTTGGAGTAGGAAAGATGTTCCCATCAGCTGAGTTCACCATGTTCCCAGAAATGATCCCCATAATAAGTGAGAAACACTGTGCTTTGCTTGGGTAAAGTAATTATACCTTATAAAGTACTTCCTGTTCACTGTCTCATTTGCCTTTTTTTCTTTATTTAAAAATTTTTTCTTTTATTTGTGTTTATTTTATTGATGTATAATTGCTGTACAATATTATATACGTTACAGGTGTACAAGATAGTGATTCATGGTTTTAAAGGTTGTACTCCATTTATAGTTATTATAAAATATTGGCTATATTCCCCGTGTTGTACAATATATCCTTGTAGCTAATTTTATACCTAATAGTTTGTGCCTCTTAATTCCTTAGCCCTGTATTGCCCTGCTCCTCCGCTATCCCCATGGTAACCACTAGTTCTCTATATCTGAGTTGGCTTCTTTTTCATTACATTCATTAATTTGTTTTAATTTTTAGATTCCACATATAAGTGATAACATACAGTATCTGTCTTTCTCTGACTTACTTCACTTAGTGTAATAGACTCCAAGTCCATCTATGTTGTTGCACATGGCAAAAAGTAGGTTTTTTTTTTACATTCTTTTTTTTATTGTGGTAAAAGTCACATAATATAAAACATACTGTTTTAACCATGTTTAACTGTACTGTGTTTTTATGAAAGGCATGGTTCGTCCTCACTCCCAGGGAGCAAACAGTCCAGTGGGGGTAAAGAGGAGCATACTGGTGATTACAAGACATATTAGGGGAACACTATGCTTTGCTTGGGAAAAGTAATTATACTTTATAAAGTACTTTCTGTTCATTCTCTCATTTGCCTTCTATATTATATTTTTAATTTCTTAATTTTTCTGACTGCATTCTGGGAAATTTCCTTGAACCTGTTTTTATATTTATATTTGAAGAGTGAGTTCATACTGATACCTGCAGTAACCAAGCTAACACCCCAGGGTTCATCCTCACGTTTCTCTATTCTATGATTCGTATCTCCTTTCTCCCGTGATTAGAAATGTGTTTCCCAACATAAGCATGTATACTCAGTTGCTGTACACTCAAAAGAATTGTAAACTTAAAACACCATTAACAACATCTAACCTACTAAGTAAACTTAGTTGTTCTCTTGTCTTTACAATATGTACCATTAAGAGTTTACAGTCAAAATATCATATTTAAAAGCTACTTGACTTAATTCTTTTCTCTATATGATTATGTTATCAATCTAATATATAGTTAGGCTTATTTTTTTTCAGTTTGCAATCAATTTTTTTTAAAAATTTATTTATTTATGGCTGTGTTGGGTCTTCGTTTCTGTGCAAGGGCTTTCTCTAGTTGCGGGAAGCGGGGGCCACTCTTCATCGCGGTGCGTGGGCCTCTCATTATCGCGGCCTCTCTTGTTGCGGAGCATAGGCTCCAGACGCGCAGGCTCAGTGGTTGTGGCTCACGGACCCAGCCGCTCCGCGGCATGTGGGATCCTCCCAGGCCAGGGCTCGAACCCGTGTCCCCTGCATTGGCAGGCAGATTCTCAACCACTGCGCCACCAGGGAAGCCCAACAATCAATTTTATATCTACTTTTTGCATCCATTTTTTTTTTAAAGATATTCTTTTTTGTTTGTTTGTTTGTTTTTGGCAGTGTTGGGTCTTCGTTTCTGTGCGAGGGCTTTCTCCAGTTGCGGCAAGCGGGGGCCTCTCACTATCGCGGCCTCTCTTGTTGCGGAGCACAGGCTCCAAACGCGCAGGCTCAGCAGCTGTGGCTCACGGGCCCGGTCGCTCCGTGGCATGTGGGATCCTCCCAGACCAGGGCTCGAACCCGTGTCCCCTGCATTGGCAGGCAGACTCTCAACCACTGCGCCACCAGGGAAACCCCATACATTTTTATTTAACTTTTTTAGTATGTAAAATATTTACTTGGTTCAAAAGGCAAAACTGTAAAAACATACTGAGAGAAGTCCACTTCCATCTGTATCTTTGTTTCTGGTTATCTTTCCTATTTTTCTTTTTGTATAAGTAAGCATATATTTATGTATATTTTATGGGCAAATGTATTTTTATTTCCCCCTTTTTCTCACATATTTTCTTTTTATAACAACTACTGCCTCAATGAATAAAATAACCGTGGGCATCTGTTACTTAATATTACGAACTTATGTCTTCAGGATAAATATCTAGAAATGGAATTGCTGGATCAAAGGCTCTGTGCCTGTGTAGCTTGGTTAGGTATTGCCACATCCCCCTCCCTAGGGCTGTTACATTTTGCGTTCCCATGTGGAGTGTTGGAGAATGCCTGCTTCCTCACAGCCGCACCGGCAGTGAGTGTTGCCAAGCTTTTGAATCTTTAGTGGCATGAAAGGAAAGAAATGGTACCTCAGTGTAGTTTTACAGTGCATTCCTCTTATTTTGAAGAAATGGGGCATCTTTTCATGTGTTTAAGTACAATTGGTATATTTTTTTCTGTGTACTCTTTTTTTTCTAGTTTATTGAGATATAATTGACACATAACATTGTATAATTTCAGATGTACAACATGATGATTTGACTTATGTGTATATTGCAAAAAGATTACCACTATAAATTTAGTTAACATCCGTCATCTCATATAGTTACAAATTTTAAAAATGTCTTTTACTCATTTTTCTATCTTTTTCTCTCTTTATTTTTAAGTTAGAATGATTAGTCCTTCTGTGATATGTTTTAAATATTTTCTCCCATTTTGTCATTTGTCTAACGACTCAGAATTTGTTTTCTTTACCACACTGTTATCACTTAGGCAGTTAAGTATAACATGCTTATGTAGGACTTTATTTTGAGACACCAGTTAATAATTTACTTATAAGAGTGAACAAAATTCAGAACTCAAAAAATAAAAACAAAACCCAGAAATAAGCTTACAAAGACACAGACATAGAAGGCATAATTCTAAAGTATATTTACTGCACAAAGCTAGAGTACCTAACGTATTGCATAACTGAATCAAAATTCAGAATATTTTAGCAGCCTGGAAATACGGGCCGAAAGGCACAAAGTAAAATTTAGTAGATATAACGTTTTGTATTTAGGCTTAAAAACAATAATGCCATAAATTTAAGCCTGGGGACATCTGCCTTCACAGAAACTCAAATGTGTATAAACTTTGGGTTTTAATTGACCACACATTTATGTAAGTCCAGCAGGGTAATATGGTTGCCAAAAGAAAATGCACTCCTAGAGTGAATAGTATCAGAAGATTATCCTGATCATGGAGAAAATTGCCCCTTTATGTACTTACTAGACCATGTCCAGAATGGTACGTTCAGTTTTGGGGTCCACAAATCAAAAGGGTCGTTGACATCCGTGAGCAAGTCCAAAGCAGGGAGTCTGAGTTAGTAAAGAGTCTAGAAGTCACATCAGGAACCTGGGGGTTTTAATCTGGAGAAAAGAAAGCAAGTAATCCGTGAAGTATTTGAAGGCTGTCAAGGGGAGGAGGGATTAGAATTATTTGATGTTACTCAAGCTCGCAGCATCTGTGGTTGTGACCTACGAGTGCACCTGTTGGTAAAGGGAGACTTTCTAACTGGCCTTTAGGGCTGCTGGGAAGAGGAAGAACTGCCTTCCTCACCTGCCAGCTCCCTGTGGCCAAAGGTGTCTGGACCAGAGGTGCCAGGTCAGGCGGGCGCTGTAGGGAAGGCTCTGCTGCTGTGTGTAGGCGGTCTAGACACCAGGGTTCTTGCTTTCTGGCTCGGGGGAAGCAATCTTTCCTTCCTTTCCGGTGTATTCTCTTTTCTGGGAACAAGAGTGATCTGTGGGATTTTTTTGGCTGATTCAAGTAGATGAAAATTTTGGAGAAACATTCATCTGTAGGATTGAATGTTAAAATGTGTCAACCTTGAGTTTTCACCAAGATCCGGAGCCAGCGTCCCAAGAGCAGGGACTGCCCCTTGTTGAGAACGGTGTTTGTGGGCACAGACCTCAAACTGTGCCTCCTCTTACCCATTTATCATTAGTGTCGGTTCCTTGCCCTCCCTTACCGTGGCTGATGAGAGCAGTAGTGACGTCTCAGTATGAACTGTACTTGTTTAAACCCTGCTTAGGGATCTCAGAATGATTCCTGTGATAATCTTATTGTCCAACTTTAATGGGCACATGAATCACCTGGGGACGGCATTAGCGTGCAGGTTCTGATTCAGCAGTTCAGAGGCGGGCATGAGATTCTGCGTCTCTAGTAAGCGCCGGGTGATACTGACGCTGCCAAATCAGGGTCCCCCCTGCATTGCAGGAGTCAAAAGCAGCAGTCCGCCTAGACCAGGTGGACTGAATCAGAATCACCTGCACTGTGGTTGTCTAAAATGCAGACTCCTAGGCTGTCCCTCTGTTCTCTGGGACCAGACGTCTCTAGGGATGGAGCCCAAGAATCAGCTCTTTGAGCCGGTACTGCAGGTGATTCTTAGGTACATTAAAGGTTTTGAACCACTGGTCCTGGGGAGAATGGATAAGGTGGTTTAGACTCGGGGGGGGGGGCGGGAGTGGACTTCCCTGGTGGCACAGTGGTTAAGAATCCGCCTGCCAATGCACGGGACACGGGTTCGAGCCCTGGTCTGGGAAGATCCCACATGCCGCGGAGCAACTAGGCCTGTGCGCCACAACTACTGAACCTGCACTCTGGAGCCCGCGGGCCACAACTACTGAGCCCATGTACCACAACTACTGAAGCCCGTGCACCTAGAGCCCATGCTCCGCAACAAGAGAGGCCCCCGCACGCAGCAACGAAGACCCAACGCAGCCAAAAGTTAAATAAATAAATAGATTGGGGGAACGCATCGTTCACAGGGACACAGTGAGTCGCATAGAAAGTCGGTTGTAGAAAGCTGGCCACTTGTGTAGAGCTTGCATGGGGACGACCGGCTGGGTGACCTGGGGCCTCTGCAGCGCTTCTGTAAAGTGCACACGCTATGGACTGATGACTGCTCTCCTGTCTCTGGGTCTTGTCTTTCCAGTCGTCCAGCATGCTCTGCCCACCCCCCGCCGAGGCGCACTGACCATGAGCCTCAACTCCTCCCTCAGCCACAGGAAGGAGCTGAGTAACCTCACCGAGGACGGTGGCCAAGGGGGCGGCGTCGTCACCGAGTTCATCGCCATTGTCGTCATCACCGTTTTCGTCTGCCTGGGCAACCTGGTAATCGTGGTCACCTTGTACAGGAAGTCCTACCTCCTCACCCTCAGCAACAAGTTCGTCTTCAGCCTGACCCTGTCCAACTTCCTGCTGTCCGTGCTGGTGCTGCCTTTCGTGGCGACCAGCTCCATTCGGAGGGAATGGATCTTCGGTGTGGTCTGGTGCAACTTCTCGGCCCTCCTCTACCTGCTCATCAGCTCGGCCAGCATGCTTACCCTCGGGGTCATCGCCGTCGACCGGTAAGCTTGCATCGCACTCAGAGAATCGAAGGGTTTAGGAGTGTGGGCAAAGGGGGAACCTGAGAGATCATGTGGGCTGTGCCTTCCAAGCTGCCTCAGTTCCTCGGGAGGGTGTCGGGTCTGTGCTGGGGAGGGTGAGAAAGCAGAGTTCTGCCTCCTCTTCTCTCCCCTCAACCAGAGCACCTCTGATTTTATCTGGTCTAGCTTGCATGTAGTTGGGGACTTCCCTGGTGGTCCAGTGGTTAAGACTCTGCGCTTCCACTGCAGGGGATGTGGGTTCGATCCCTGGTCGGGGAACTAAGATGCCACATTCTGTGCAGCGTGGCCAAAAAATGAGAAAAACAAATTAGAAAAAAAAGTTCTAGAAACTTCTGCTTCTCAGTTGAAAGATGAGAAACAGAAGCTGAGGAAGGTGACGTGGCAGAGGAGGTATCAGATCCAGGTCTTCCCCAAAGTGCTGCCTGCTCTCTGTTGCTTTGGGTTGGGCCAGAGCTGGACCGGGGCAGCCCAAAGAGGAAATACTCTCTATCCTCCACAGTGCACGGGCCTGAACATCAGCTCAGACCTGGATGGAAGGAGAGCAGGGGAAGGGAAGGCAACTCAGGGAGTAAAGGTGGTGGCACCTGGGAGAGACAGTGTGTGCTTTAAAACATCTGGGCTGTCCCTTCTTGTGGCATAGCTGGCTCTAACAGCAAGGAGTAGCACTGCTGACGCCCCTCAGCTCTATCTAGAAGGTTCTTCCAGATTCCTGCGTTAGGCTGTCAGATTTAGTTGTGAAAGCCCTGCAGGCTTTGACAGCGAGTTTCCGACCCCTGGAGTCGTCTTCTTTATTAGGATTTTGCCAATGGTCACTTCATTCATCCCAGGCAAGGGTTCAACTGTACAAGGGCAGATGGGGGAGACTCAGATTCTCTGTGATTTATAGAATTGGGGAGGGAGTCAGGGAAAACACAGAGGGGTTCCCCAGGGCTGTCGTCACTGGGTGACACAAGTCCCCTGGCTCCCTTGGGATCGTCCATTTTTGAGCCGATGAGTGGTGGCTGGATGGTCCACCCAAGGTGCGGGCCTCCACTAGGGCCAAGGCCAGAATCCTTTCGGCTCTCTGCACCTGTTGGGGGGTTGGAGTGAAGGAAGCCGTTGGTCAGAACTAATCAGGTGGCTTCTCCAAATATCTTCTTTCCCCCCAACAACAACAAAAATAATACCAAAAATAGAAAGAGTACAATAAGAACTATCCATAATCCCACCAATCAGAAGCAATCACTGTTTACATTTTTTTTAGTATACTTGCCTCCAGGGATTTTTGGCCACATGCAGTAAATTTAGAAAATAGGCTCAAGGCACATGTGGTTTTGTGACCTGCTTTTTCACTTAACAAGTGATTGTGAGCATTTTTCCCACCTGCAGATATCCCTGGAGAACATGATTTTTAATGGTTACATGGTATTCCGTCCTCTGGATGGACTGTAGTTTATTTTTACAGTCCCCTGTTAGCTTACTATTTTATATAGCACTTTGAGGAAGATGTATGTTTGTGGAATTGTGTTTTCAGTCACCGTAAACACACTTTCAAGATTCTTGATGTGTAAAAGGCAGGCTCCCCTTCAGAAGCTTGTGCAGGTTATTACTTCAGCAGCCATTCATCAACATCCTATCAAGACTGATAATAAGCACTGCAAACATAATTGGAAGTCTGTTGGCAGTAGGATGGGATGGGAAATCACTGCTTTTGGAATATCCCGTCCTGGGTCCTGCGGAAGGTGGAGTGGGGGCCAACAGCTCAGGAGCAGAGCGGGGGGGTCGGTTTTTAGGTGCCTCTCACAGAGCTGTGTATACGTGGAGGCTCAGTAAGGAGAGGCAGCTCTCGGAGGCTGTATACTGCTTACTTGGATCTGAGGTCTAGACAAGCGAGAGTGAGAGTTCTCACCAGCAGGCATGACCGATTCTCAAATCATGCCATCAAAGTGCATCAAACGAGAGAGCATTTGCCTCTTTCGATGCCTTACTCTTTCACGCTGGGAATATTTGCTGGGTGTCTACTCTGTGAAAGGCCCTGTGCTACATCCTCGGATGGTAGGATACAGCGTGAGCTGGACGCAGCCCTTGCCCACCAGGAGTTCACAGTTTTCGTGGCAGAGGCTGACCCGTGGGCGCTGATGTGAACACAAAGCAGAATTAAGCGCTGGAACAGCTCCCGTGGCTGCTTCTGATGGCAGGACCTGCAGCGCTCCGGGGAAAAGGTGGCATTTGAGCTAAGTCCTAACAGTGAATAGGATTGCAGGGGCCCTTCCGAATGAAGAAGCCGCCTCCGTTTATTCATTTGATAAACAGTTATGGAGCACCTCACGTATGCCTGGCAAGGTGATTGGTGCTGGGAATGCGCAGCTGAAGGAGATGAACAGACACGCTGAGGAATTCACGGTGTTGGGGGGATAGACATGTGGCCAGGTAATTTTAGGACCACGTGATGTGTACGTAGAGCCAGTGTGTTCAAGGTGCTGTGAGAGCGCAGAGGAGGGAGCAAGGCCAGACGTGGTGAAAAAGCATGGCGCGTGGGACACAGCTGGAGACCAGGGGAAACAGCTGGCCATGGAAGAGGCGACGCACGTGAACAAATTGGCGTCACAGGTCATCTCACTAGAGATTTGATCCAGGCACCCCAGACCCCACAGCCTGCGCCAGGGTCACCCAGTGACAGAGCCGTGAGTCGAGAAAGGGCTCTGCCTCTCCCTGCGATGACAAGTCACCAAGGCCTGGTTGTCTCTGGAAAATAGATCATTTCCTCCTGCAAGTGTAGCAAGATGGATTTGGCCATCACAGTGCTTTGCCCAGATCTTTGACTATAATATATAGACTGCTGTAAAATTTTGGTGTCTTCAAATATTTTCATGGCAGGTGCGATTAATTTTTTTTATTATTGGTCATTCGTGTGGCTAAAAATACAAATTGACTGGACCAGCGAATTGATCATGTGCGTATAAATGATCACCATCTGACCAGGATTTCAAACACCCCTTCCCCCTGTCCCCATTAATTTTAGGGAATTAAATTTACTTGATGTTAGTGATTTTGAAGGTTACATATTTGCCTTCTATGTTGGAAACCTAAAGGTGCAGCTGTGTGTGTGCGTGTCTGTGTGTGTGTGCGTGTGTGTGTGTGTGTGTGCGAGAGAGAGAGAGAGAGAGAGAGAGAGAGAGAGAATGGGAAAGAGAGGGAGAAACAGAGAGACAGAGGTGGAGAGTGAGAGGGAGGGAAACAGGCAAGAGGAGGCAGTAGTAAAAGATAAGTGAGGAGAGAGGAGAGAAGAATAAGAGAATGGGGGTGGAAGAAAGAGATGGGAACATCGTTAAGAAAGTCGAAGAAAACAAGCGGGGGTGGGCATGATCGCTACTAGAATGTGTTACGTGCTAGTCACCTGCTGGGCACTGCACTATGCCGTGAACAAATGTTTATCCCAGCTAATCCTCACAACGACCCTATCAGTCCTCATTTTGCAAACTCGCCCAAGTCCACATGGCTGGTAAGTAACTCGCCCAGTTTCTGAGATGCTAAAGGCTGTGCTCTTAACCATTACACAATATGCAAAGTCAATTGTCAGTCAAATCCGACAACCAGTTCCTTTAGCTTAGAGTTTCTTGACCTCAGCACGACTGACCTATTAAACCGGATAATTCTTTTTTTTTTTTTAAGTATTTTAATTAATTAATTAATTTATTTATGGCTGTGTTGGGTCTTCGTTTCTGTGCGAGGGCTTTCTCTAGTTGCGGCAAGCGGGGGCCACTCTTTATCGCGGTGCGCGGGCCTCTCACTATCGCCGCCTCTCTTGTTGTGGAGCACAGGCTCCAGACGCACAGGCTCAGTAGTTGTGGCTCACGGGCCCAGTCGCTCCGCGGCATGTGGGATCCTCCCAGACCAGGGCTCGAACCCGTGTCCCCTGCATTAGCAGGCAGATTCCCAACCACTGCGCCACCAGGGAAGCCCTGAACCGGATGATTCTTTGTTGTGATGAGCTGCCCTGTGTAGGATGTTGAGCGGCATCCCTGGCCTCTACTCACTAAATGGCAGCAGCACCTCCCGGTTGTGACAACCCCAAATGTCTCCAGACGTTGCCACACGGCCCCAGTTAAGAACGCTACCTAAAGAAATCTGTCAAACTGGTTGGCAGATGAGCCAAAAGAGTCCGTCCTGTAGCCCCGTGAAGAGAGAGCAAAGGCAGAGCATGAAAAGAATAGCTGGCTGGAGTGAAATTCACCATCGAGATGTCAGTGTCCTAAAGCAGCCTTGTGGAAACAGGTCCAGGTGGGGAACATCATTCGACCTGGGAAGATTTTCACTGTGAATAAGTCCAACATGGTCACCTCTGGCTTATCTTCAGGTCCTGTTAAGACATTTCTAATGTCTTCATTCCACACCAGCGTGGATGAAACTCCATCTCTAAAAATAGTATTTTATTTTATTTTTTAATAAATTTATTTATGTATTTATTTGGCTGTGTTGGGTCTTCGTTTCTGTGTGAGGGCTTTCTCCAGTTGCGGCAAGTGGGGGCCACGCTTCATCGCGGTGCATGGGCTTCTCACTGTCGCGGCCTCTCTTGTTGCGGAGCACAGGCTCCAGACGCGCAGGCTCAAGTAGTTGTGGCTCACGGGCCCAGTTACTCCGTGGCATGTGGGATCTTCCCAGACCAGGGCTCGAACCCGTGTTCCCTGCGTTGGCAGGCGGATTCTCAACCACTGGGCCACCAGGGAAGCCCCTAAAAATAGTATTTTAAATGAAAGTAGCTAACACTATGGGATGGTTAGTTATAGTACAGCCAGGAGATTTTTCAACGTTAAGTTAACGTGTTCACTCCAAGGTAGCTGTAGTTGGCTTAGATTTTGTTCATGTTTTTGGTGAAGTCATCTTATTAAAAACAGGGGTCGTTATCTAAGTGGGTGATCTCATGGCAGGAGAGCTAAGCATTGGAGCCCCTACGGGCATTACCACTTTGAAGTTACACGTGACATCACAAAAAGCTCTTTGGGGACCAAGGGTGGTGCTTGGGCTCCTGTCTAAAAATGAGTTGTTGGAGAAAAGATCGAGAGCTTCAGAAGACAGCTAAGAGTACGGAAAACAAAGGAAAACCCCTCCGTTTTGGCCTGTATTAACCTGCAGGGAATAGGGAGTTGCTTTTATTCTATATTTTCCTTTGAACCTGCAACTAGGCCTAAATGAGGCTTAAGTTTAAAAAATGAAGTTTCAAATCTATGAAACCCATTAAAAAAATTCTTTTTGTGGACAGATGTTGGCATGTTTATATCTTGATAAAGGTGTAGATTTGAGCATTGCAATGTATATACATTTAGCCAAAAAAACCCTAAAACCAAAGCAACCCCTGGAGGGTGCGGATATATACAGGCAGCACTCTGGCCTCTGGGGGGCTCTTCTGATTGTAGGAGACTGACCTCTCAGGAGCCAGCACCAACCCCGTGCCCGGGCGTCCCGATGGGCCTCCGGACTCAGTTGGGAGAAATCACTGTCACATCCCACAGGAACTGCTGGTGCCCAGAACCTCAGACAGTGAGTGATATAAATACCACTTGTTACAATAAAGAAGTTTTGCCATTGAATAATAATACTGACCGGTGTTGAGAGTAGCCAGAAGGCTATATATTGCAGAGGACAGCTGATTTGTCGTAATGATTTTGATGACTGATTGAACGTGGCTGGTCAGAGGAGCCGGGACGGCTCATATTCCCCAGGCCTGGCCTCCCACACCTACCTGTACACTCACCCCTGAAGTGTTGCCTGAGGTCAGAGGGCCTGCATGAGTTTTAAATGGGCAGAGGAAAGTAGAAACATCTGCCTTGTTTCTTTTTAAAAGTGAAGAAAACCTTCCTGGAAGTGCCCCCAATCCCACTCCAGCAAACTCCCCTCACATTTCATTTGCCAGATGATGTCACACAGGTCAGCGCCTCAGCTGGTCACCTGGCAAGGGAGGGGATACCACCAGCATGGCCTGATTCATCCCCTGGTGCTTAGAAGGGCCCAGTGTCCCCTGTGGTCACAGCAGTTTTGCAGGAGCAAGATGGGGATTCTGTCTTCAGGAAGGAAGGGGGAAAGGTCAGTGCACAATGTCCCAGCTCTGTCCCCCCTGCCATCTAAAGGGAGGCCCCATCCAGCCCTTGCCCCCCACTCTAGCCCATTCTGTCCTCGGAGCAGATCTATGCCAGAGGTTCTGTGATTCCCATCTTCCTGGTAAAGGAACTGGAGCTCTGAGAGGTTAGATCCGCTACCCAAGGTCACACAGCTAGTGGACAGCAGAGTCGCCGTCTGAACCCAGGGATTGCCAACTCCAAAGGCATGCTGCTTTCACGGGGCCGCACGGCCCTTGCAAGATGCAAACCCAGATGTCAGCATAAGACAGGAATTGCTCTACCCCAGGCTCTGTGCAGGGGTTCTGTAATCCATACCATAATCACGGTGGTTTCCTCTCATCAGGCTCCACACTCAGAAACACTCCTTCCAGGCTAGACCTTGGTAGGGCCTCGAGGCTTGAGACCAGCAGTCGCCGTCTTGCCTCTGATTTGGAAGGCCCTCCATACAGGGTATAGCCTGAGGGGACAGCCCCTCCATGAGAGTGTGCCCCAGGCAGCAGGTGGTGATTCGGGCCATGGCCCCTGTCCCTGAGCTCTAGTGCCCAGGGGTGACTCAGGAAGGTCCTCAGTGTGGCCATCCCTGTCCCGCCACACGTCGCCCTCATGCAGAAGCCCCATCATTAAAGAACATTTCCTTTGGATGAAATGTCCGGGTGGGGAGGCTGGTGGTTTACTTTCAACCCCGTGGTCTAAATCCTCCCACCCACTCTAGTTAAAGGGTCAGAGCTCAGCTGGCTGGCAAGGCTGGGCTCGCGCCGGCCCCCTGGCTCCTCTTCTCCCCGCGCACCATCGCCCCGCGCCTGCCTGGGTGAGCTACAGGCAGCTTCCTCGTTGAGCCGGTGCTCAGGTACATCTCTGCGTCTCGCCAAGCCTGGCGTCCTGCCTCAGCTGTGCCTGGGCCAGTGCCTCTGACCTTTCAAGACCTGAGTTTGTGTGCCGTCTGGTCCAGGAAGCCCGCCCTGACCCTGCAGCCTGGATCCGAGGCCCCGTCACTACGAATCAGTTGCTCTCCAGGCCTCTCTCCTTCTGCACAGAGCTGAGGGGTTAGGAACCAGCCCTGGTCTATGGACTCCGGAACGAGACGGTTTGCAGGGAATTGCTGGCATGTGCGCTGGGGACTGTAGAGTCAGGTTGCCTGGGTTTTTATCTTGTCTCTTCCCCTTCCTTATCTAGAGCAGATTATTTATCCTTTCTCTGCTGCTAAGATGAGGATAATGATAATGCCAGTCCCTCTGGAGACGTGTTGTGAGGGTTAAATACAGCCCTTTCCGCTCCAGGGCCTCATACGCTGCTTGTGTGTCCGTCTCCCCCTGCATCTTTTTACCTGTATTTCCGGTGCACAGCACAGGGCTTGGCATGTGGCAGGCCTTCAGTAAACGTTCCCTGAACGAATGTACCCCATAATCCTTAGATGTTCTTCTGGTTTCTGAGGACCCTCTGAAAACGGATCTAAAAGGATTACTGTCAGAAACACAGGAGTGATCTGGCTTGATGCATGATCCCTTAGAACTCCTGTAGATGCCTGAAGACTCACCACACCCCCAAATACGAGTGGGCTCTGGAAGCAGGGCCGCCTGAGCTCTGTGCTGTCCCTGGTGTCCAGCCGTTCTCCGGTGAAGAGTTCCACGGAGCTGTGTGACATGGCCAGTCTGTGACGTGTCCGGGGAGGGTTGAGAGAAGGTGCTGCTTTCAGAAGCATTCAGCCCGTGGCAGTGTTGAATGAGAGAAATCCAGCAGAGCTCGCCACCTGGGAGAGCAGTGGGTGCCCCTCCTGGTGTGTCTTCTCTGTTTTGACTCCTCTCCCTCACCTGCCTGCATTCTTCTTCTAGCTACTATGCCGTCCTGTACCCCATGGTGTACCCCATGAAGATCACAGGCAACCGGGCCGTGGTGGCGCTTGCCTACATCTGGCTTCACTCCCTCGTCGGCTGCCTGCCACCTCTATTTGGTTGGTCATCGGTGGAGTTTGACGAGTTCAAGTGGATGTGTGTGGCCGCGTGGCACCGGGAGCCTGGCTATACCGCCTTCTGGCAGATCTGGTGTGCCCTGTTCCCCTTCCTGGTCATGCTGGTGTGCTATGGCTTCATCTTCCGCGTGGCCAGGGTCAAGGCACGCAAGGTGCACTGTGGCACCGTGGTCCTTGTGGAGGAGGACGTGCACAGGAACGGGAGGAAGAACTCCAGCACCTCCACCTCTTCCTCGGGCAGTAGGAAGAACGCCTTTCAGGGCGTGGTCTATTCGGCCAACCAGTGCAAAGCGCTCATCACCATCCTGGTGGTCATTGGTGCCTTCATGGTCACCTGGGGCCCCTACATGGTCGTCATCACCTCTGAGGCCCTCTGGGGGAAGAACTATGTCTCCCCAACCCTGGAGACCTGGGCCACTTGGCTGTCCTTTACCAGTGCCATCTGCCACCCCCTGATCTATGGACTCTGGAACAAGACGGTTCGCAAGGAACTACTGGGCATGTGCTTTGGGGATCGGTATTACCGGGAACCGTTTGTGCAGCGGCAGAGGACTTCCAGGCTCTTCAGCATTTCCAACAGGATCACAGGTAACTTGGGAGCTTGGCAGGGAAGGGATGCCCACCCTCAGACGGGTGTAGCCTGTGGTCCTGCAGGCGCTCGGGCAGGTTGATGGGCGAGGTCTCAGACTGACGGCTGCTTCAGGGCTTAAAACACAGGTTTCCTTTGGGGAAGGAACATCCCAGAGTGTCCGCTGTGATTCCCAAGCAGATTTCCTGAGCTCGGCAGTTCAAGGCAGGGTGCACCAGAGTTCAGAAATCCGTGTTCTGTGACCGCAGCCATGGCCCGCTGGCCTGGAGAGTATATTGACAGATACTTCTATCTAGAGAAAAAAGAACCCAAGCACTGGACCAGGCTACCTTCACCTTTCAGTGTTCCTTGAAGGCAGGGTCCTCTTTAAAGCACTTCCTCCCCTCGTCAGCTGCCCCCCCTGAACATACTCTGTCTTGGGCCTTTCCTCACAGGTCAGTGGTGTCCTCGTATTGGCCCTAATAATTCAGGGTGTGTCGATGGCGGACCTCCACTCCCTCATTGAAATGCCACTATCTGGTGTGTGTAAAGCTGCTCCTCCGTCTGATAATTGATTTCGGAGCTAACAGTTTCTGGACATGATCCCATCCCCTTTGATGAGACCCAGAGGAATTACTCTGGGGATAGATTGTTTTTTTTTTAGTTGGGGATAGATTTTTTTTTTTAAACCTTTTTCTTTTGAGATAATTTTAGACTCAGTGAAGAGTTGGGAAAACAGTACAGAGAATACCCATCCACCCAGCTTCTCCTAGTGCTAACATCTTGCCTAACCGTAGCACAGCTATCAAACCTAAGACATTGCCAGGGGTGCAGTGCTATTAACAACTATAGACTTGACTCAGATTTCACCCATTTTCCCATTGATGTCCTTTTTTCTGTTCCAGGATCCAGTTCAGGATCCCACGTTGTATTCAGTTGTCACATCTCCCTTGTCTTCTTCAGTTTTTGACAAGTCTTTTTTTTTTTTCCTTGTCTTCCATGACTTGACACTTTTTGTAGAGTCCTGATCGGGGATTTTGTAGAAGGCCCCTCAATTTGCATGTAGCTCATGTGTTCTCAGGGTCACAATGAGGTAATACCTTTTTGGCAGGCAGGCTGGGCGGGTGATGTATTCTTCCTAATGAGCATGCCAGGGGCACATATGTCAGTAGGTCTTCTTACTAGCTAGTTTTTACCCTGATCTCTCGGTTGATGTCTTAGCTTGGGCTGCTACAACAAACTACCGTAGACTGCATGGCTTAAACCACAGCCATTCATTTTTTCACAGTTCAGGAGGCTGGAAGTCTGAGGTCAGGGTGGCAACATGGTTGGGTTCTGGTGAGGACCCTCTTCCAGGCTGTCCTTTTGCTGTGTCCTCCCATGGCGGAGGGCTGGGGAGAGGGACAGGAGAGAGCAAGCTCTCCGGTCTCTTCTTATAAGCACCCCACCCTCATGACCTCTTCTAAACCTCAGTACCTTTGCAAGGACCCACCTCTGAATACCATCACACTGGGGGTTAGGGCTTCAGTGTATGAATTTGGTGGAGAGTACTTTCAGTCCCTACAGTTAAGGTGGCATCTGCCAGGTTTCCCCACTGTAAATTCACCGTTTTTTTCCATTGTCATTAGTGAGTACAACATAGGAGATATTTTGAGGCTCCCACTGTTTGTAGCATGCACTGGTGGATCTTGCCCCTGCAGTTATGACTGTGTTGTTTGAGGGAGACTGTCGTCTGGACAGGCTGTTGGAAGAGAGACTCTGAGGGCACTTATCAGATCATATTCAAGGAAAGTGCCAGTTCAGACTGCAGTTCTAGTCTCTTGCCAGATGACTTTGGGCAGCTCACGCTGCTCGAGATAATTTTTCCTCCTCAGGAAATAGGTCTTCCACCTACCCTCCCAAGAGAGTGGGAAGAAATAACAACTCTTAATTATCATGATATTCAGTGGTAGTGATGAGAGGAGTCTTTTCCATGTGGCAGTTAAACAAACCAATGTCACTGATTTATCTCAGGGACTGATGGAGTGTTCCTTCTTGAGAAAGGAAGGAATTCTGGGACTTTTTATTTTGACTATAGGAGAAAAAAAATCTCTCAGGACCCCAGTATTTTAATTCCTGAAATGCCCACCCCCTGCCACTGGCCAGACCATGATTCCAAGTGTGACTTGTGAGCCAGGAGGAGTACATTCAGGGCTTGGTTTCATTTCACTGATTAACTTATTCAGATTTTGTAAAATCACTTACCTTCTGGGCAAAAAAATAAAAATAAAAAAAACATTAAATGTTTTCGATTCCAATGAAGTTAAGAATGAGGAGGGGAAAACAATGAGGAAGGAGAATGGAGGAGGAGAGGGTAGATAGAACAGAAAGAAACATCTGCTTTGGGGGGCCAAGATTGTCCATGCAGGCCACTTGAGATGATCCTGGAAGAGTTTTTGAGGCTGTGAGAACAGGCGGAAAACACCAGCTGTGGTTGGGTTGGCAAGTCCAAGGCAGTGAGAAGTCTCCTCACTGAGGGAAAAGCAGTCTTGTGGGATGTGTCTGGGCTGAAGAGCGTGTGGGATGATGGGTTCTGAGTTGCTGGCCTTGCCCCTGAATGGGAGCTGGGGGCACCCCTGCTGCCTCTTCCCGGGGTGTCCTGACTTCAGGAGGTGGGCAGCAGCAGCAGCAGGAGTGTTGGAAAGAGAGTGCCCACCCCAGCTCCGCGCCCTGCTCCAGCCATGCCAGGAATGCCCACGGCCTTTCTGGTCAGGAGGGAGAACTCTGCCCTCCACCTCGCATCCCTGGTCCCTCTGGCTGAGGGACTGTGGGCTGCGACCGGACCCTGGTCTGGCGCCCTCTGTGGGCATGACTTGCATCTGCAGCAGACGCCTAAACCCCAGTGGGCTTTCCCTGCCCCAGCCTGCTTCAGGCCCCCTCCCTCCCACTCAGACAATGCACGTGCTCTCCTGTGAGCACAGCGAAAGAAGGATGGTTAAGATTGGTTCCAAAGCCAGCAAGAAAAGGCTTGGGGGCCCTGTCTCGGTTCTGTTCCTCTCCGTTTGCATAGGCATCTGCAAAGTTTTCACCAAAGGATTCAGTACATGGAATTATAAACTTTCCTAACAGTGCTTGTGAGCACAGGTGCAGTGAAGTGGCATTCCACACACAGCTGGAGCTTTCCTACTGACTCTGGGATGCCAGGAGTTTTACACGTGCAGTCATGTTTATTTCATACGTAGATTTCAGTCATAATCCATGGATTTTGGTTTTCTCATTCTGTTAGCCCCAAACTGAAGAAGTGCAGCAGCTTAGGTTTTCCCTGGGTGCCAGCTGTCACCAGGCCATCACAATACGTTCTGCTTGTGAGGTCTCATCAGCAGATTCCCGTGGGGCTCCCCTAGGAATTGAGACCTCTGGCCTCCCTGGGGTTTGCCAGGCAGGACCACTTCATGGTGGGTAGGTCAACCCTGGAGTGGACATTGATTCTAGTGCTGAAAGGTGCGCTAAATGCTTACGTTTGGTCTCGGGAGGCCAGACTACAAATCCAAAGCTGACAGATGGCTACAGGTGATCGGAGCAAAGAAGGGGCCTTCAGGAGAAAGGGCCACAGGATTCTCCAGTAACTCTGTCACTTGCCAGCCCAGTTGGGGTGGACAGCCCAGATAGCAGCCCCACCCAGGCTTCGAGGGAGGCCTGGGCGTGGTGGGAGGGCAGCCTCTCCAAATGCTGCACTCATGTGATGCTTGAAGCTCCTGGAACTGGGCATAGAGCCTTCCCAGCTATCTTCTGCAGAGAAGGACGCTGACTCCCATTTGCTCAGAGGAAATGCCCCACCTCAGGGCCCTTGTGAGGTCTGGGCTGGAGGGAAGGAAGGAGACCCTGGGGCCTTTGAATTTTCCTGCCTTGCTTTACCAAGTTCCCTTCCTGGTGCCACCTAGAGGTCTTCTGGCTACTTCAAAGTGCCAGTGTCACCCCAGAATCGCACTCTGTTCTTTTAGCCTCTCAAAGGCACTCATGACTCTTCTGGCCACTCCGGGCTTCTGATCTGATTCCTGTGCCTGTCGTTTTGTGCCTTTCTCTTTCTTTCTTTTTAAAAAGAATGTTGTGAAAGGGGTTGGATTGGGCCCAGCCCAGTAGATGTGTTGTTGTTGCATGTGAAAAAACTCAGGGTAACTGAGTCCACTCTCCAGTGGTAAAATGCTGGATAAACACAGAATAGAGAGTTGCCTCCTGGCTGCCCTGTTGCCACACCTCTTAGCCGAGCCGCATTGGTCTGGCTCCAGTGATTTCTCCCACTGGTAGAGACCAGGACTTGTGCCTGGCTTTCACTGCAGCCTCAGAGACGGTGTCCAGAACCCACTGTGGCCTCAGCCGTCCCGGTTGGCAGTGGATGTTCCCCCAGCGGAAGCCGGGCTTGCAGCTGAGACATAGTCATATTCTGAGGCCAGGATCCTGGAGGTGGGTGATCATGTTCGGGCTCTTCTCTGGCCCCAGACCTCCACACCAACCCCCAGGACAGGGGAAGGCTCCTTGCACAAGTGCTCTCCCCACAGGTCATGACAGGGAGCTTCTGAGGGCAGCGTGCTCTGACTGCACGGGTCCAGCCCCTGTCATTTCCTCCGTGGCTCTGAAGGAGAAAGGAGAGCATGTGTGTCATGTCGCTTTGTCCCCTCAGAAGAATTAGGATGAAGGTACAGGGTGGAGGCGTCTCCTGTCTGTAGGTTTGCTGGGGGGGGGAACGCTGGTGGTCCTTCGTGGCAGGTCCTTCGTAGCAGGTAGGTAGGTCTTCCTCATGAGATGGGAGGAGTTTGACTTTTCTATGCTTTTTTTTAATTGCTAGGAGTGCCTTTTTTGTTAACTCCATGGTCTTTATGGCCTCCAGCTCTTTTGTTCATGGATTCATTATTTTCTCAGTTTTCTAAGGGCACCCAATTAGAATTCTGTTTGTTTTCTTAAGCTCCCTGCATTGTCTCCCGAGACATCCTTTTTTCTCCCTTCTTTCCTTCCTCCCTTCCTTTTTTAATTCCCCATCTCTGCTAGTGCCTTTCCTTAAGTATCTGGTGATCTCCGCTGCCCCTCACGGTTAATAAGTCGGCCCAGGAAAGCCGTCGGGAAGCCCTGGGCGGTGCTGGGACTGGGCCGTCTCACGGGGCGCCCAGCTCTTGGGGTCTGCGGGGCTTTTCTCTCTGGCTGGCTGGATTTCCCTGGGGACGGGGTCTCTGGTCTCCTGCCCAGGTTAGGTGAGGCAGTGGGGCGGGGCTCCCACTGGTAACTGTGTAGCCTCTCATTGTTCCCTCGGTTTTTGCCACGTTGCCATGTGCCTGGTGTCGCTAAGGCCAGAGTCCCCCAGTTCACTCTGCCCACTCTCCTGCCAACATGGGGGGCAGGAGCCTGGACCCCGAACTGGGAACAGCAGTGGAGGGGACCCACTGCTTCCCATAGAGACTTTCCATCGAGCCCCACCTGCCTGCAGAGACTCCGGGCCTCCAGTTCCTGAGCTTCTGGGGGCCTCCTTCCAGGCCTCCCCCTCTGCCAGCCTCGGCTCTTTCCTGGGCTAGTTTCACTGCCCACCCCCCCGCCTTCCAACTTACAAACATCCTCTCCATTTGGGGGTTTCGGCCTCTTCAAAAAACATCCCGTTTAGTATTCAGGTAGGATCTCGGGAGTTAAACACACACCCGTGTTTAACTGGAAGATCTTCTCCCAGGACTGTTCACCTCGTTTTCTCTCCCACCTGCCTTGTCGGGGTTTGACGTTTGTCACGAGCGCGTCCCCTCTGGGGGCACCCAGGGAATCCTGTCACAGGCTACCCGGGGTAGGAACAAGGGGCGAAGTGAAGGAAGGGCAGCCAAGAGCTTCGCGTCCTCAGCGCGTGGAGGACAGAGTGGACGGGGGCGGAGGTGAGGCCCCTGGGGACGGGGCGGGCCGTGGATGGTGCGGTCAGTGCCAACCTTGCCTTGCAGACCTGGGCCTGTCCCCACACCTCACGGCGCTCATGGCCGGCGGGCAGCCCCTGGGGAACAGCAGCAGCACAGGGGACACCGGCTTCAGCTGCTCTCAGGACTCAGGTAAGCCCCTCACCTGTCGCGTTTCCCCAGTGCCTGCCGGCTGGGAGCTGGTGGGGAGAGGGACGTCTCCCAGGGTGTGGAGGGGCGAGAGTCAAGGGTCTGGGTGTCCAGTCCCGGCTCTTCAGCATCTCTGTGCCCCAGTTTCCTCCTCTCTGCAGTGGGGATCTCGGCTCCTGTTCTCTCTGCCATGCAGGGTTGTTGTGAGATTCAAATTAAGTGAAAGCCTTTGAAAAGTTAAAGTGCTAAATGATTGTCAGTTGTTACTTGAATTATAATAACCATCGTCCAGTGCAGGCTCCGGAGTCAACCTGCTTGGTTTTCAGTCTCGAATTGACTTTTTTTTTTTTTTAATTTTTTCACACACACACACACACACACACACACACTATTTTATTTTTACAAGAGATAAATAGACTGACAGGAAGCATTGTACATGGATGACCACAACAAAAGCAACAATGATTGCAATTACCAAACCTGAAACACACTCATACTATGTCATAATATTGACATTCAGTCCAGTAATCCTCCACTGTAACAGTTCCTTTACTTTGCAGTGAAAATTGATTTGTATATTCTTTGCCTCTGAGTCCTTGTGGGATTTTTTTTTTTTTAATTCAAACAGAAAGTCACAAAAATTATAATCATCCTCATCAGTTCACTCAGTTCGAATTGACTTTTAAGAACTGTGTTATCTCAGACAAGCTGCTCAGTCTCTTTCTAAACCTTCGAGTTTGTCCATTTGTGAGCTGGGGCAGCCGTCCCTCTATCTCGGGCAGTTCCGACCAGGTCGGACACCTTGTCACCATCATTAGATGCCCTGCGACCTGCCTATGGGGAACTCGGTCTCCCCAAAGAAACACATCTCCCCCAGCATTCTCCAGACCCTCCCTGTAGCTGCTGCCCAGGGGATGGCGCAGGCCCAGGACTCCTCCCCCCAGCGGCAAGCTCTGTGATGTCACAGTCTGTTGCCGGCCGCTCTGGGGACCCAAGTGCCACACCCCGTGCTTGCCAGCTCATGACTGGATGAGAGGCTCGTGGGCAGAGGCTGTCGGTTTCGCTACGTCAGTCATTCATGGAGCTGACGAAGCACCCCGTCCCGGGGCTGCCGTCTGTCCACGTCCTGGGCGTGAAGGGAGGGTGCTGATTCCTGGACCTCTACAGCAGGCTGTCTGTGGGCATTTCCCTCCCTGCTCCTCCATCTCCCCTGCCGGGACCTTTGGAAAACTCCTCTCTGCCTTGACCTGTGTTTCTTGGCCTGAGCCTGTGTCACGGAATTCTGGGGGGACCGGCCGTGGGCAGGGACCCAGACCAGGCCTCCTGTCGTGGAGCATTTCCCCAGGGGCAGAACATTCCCTGAGGATGCTCTCCCACTGGCAGCCCGGAGGGTTGAACCACTGGTAACACCCTCCCTTGTAGGCCCGAGTCCCTCCTGTGACTTGAAGGACGGGAGGGTCTCTGTCGCTCCTCGGGCTCTCTCCCTCTTCTCAGACAACCAGCAGGGATCCAGAGGCAGAGTGACATTCATTCCTTTAACAGATATTTACTTGCCAAGCCCTTGCTTTGAGCAGACACTGCGCTAGGTTCTGGAGATGTAGTGGTAAACTGCCCTCACGGGGCTTTCCGTCTAGTGGGAAAGACGGCCATCCCGTGTGCTTTAAATGGGTGAGTTGTGTGGGATGCGAATTATACCTCAATAATTCTGCTTTTAATATGGGTTATAAGGGTGATGAGAGCTATGGAAGGGGAAGCCGATTGCCGTGACGACACGGAACGGCGTTGTATGTGCCCCCTGTTGGGGGAGAACTTGGCGGGGGTGGGGAGGGCGGTGTTAGAAAAGCTTCTCTGAGGAAGTGATGTTAAAACCTGAAGAGTGAATAGCAGGTGACCAGGCAAAAAGGAGTAAGGGGACAGTGTCGTAGGCCAGCGGTCCCCAACCTTTTGGGCACCAGGGACCGGTTTCGTGGAAGACAGTTGTTCCACGGACGGGGGAGGGGGGGATGGCTCAGGCAGTGATGCCAGCGATGGGGGGGGCCGCAGGTGAAGCTTCGCTCGCCCGCCCGCCACTCCCCTCCTGCTGTGCGGCCCGGTTCCTGACAGGCTGCAGCCCGGCACCGATCTGCGGCCCGGGGGTTGGGGACCCCTGTGGTAGGCAGAAGAAAGAGCATGGGCTTTGGGGTCACACAGACCGGGGTGTGAGCTTCAGCCCCGCTGTTTATTATCTGTGTCCTCACGAGTGATGACTTCCACTGATGAGGCACGTGCTGTGTGCCAGGCGATGTGTCACATCTTCACACGTCTCAACTCAGAATCCTCCCAACAACTCGGTGAGGTAGAGAGAATTACGATCCCCATTTCGTAGACATGGAAGGATGCTGAGGGACTAAATATCCTGCCTGTGATCCTAGATCTGTCCTATTTGGGAAGCTGTGTGCTTAACCACCATGTTGTGAAGTCCGCTAGAGGAACACGCCTTTTCAGGTTGTTCTGCAAAAACAAATGAGGAGCTCCCAGCTTCCCTTTCTTCCTAGTTTCCTGAGCACCAAGGCCTTGAAGGACTGATAGCTGGAGGCTAAGACAGAACAAGACTGGTCCCAACGCCTGCCCCGGTGTGGGGTCCGGGTCCTGCTCAGCCCTCCTGCCCTTCCCCACCCTGGTCCCGCCCGCCCCACCCCGCCCGCCTGCCCAGCTCTCTCTCATAGGACTTCCTTCCTTTCTGCCTTTTCCCCACTTTTTGGGGGCCATATTTCTCAATCCCTTTTTGGCCCCCAAAGAACTTTACACGTTCGGGTTTGAAATGTTTATTTAGCACAGCATACCTTAACTAGAATGATAGAAATTCAAACTGTAAGAAGAATCACTCTGAACACAAAGCCCCTTTAATAGGGCCCCGTCCTCCGCTGAGCCCGACTGCCCTTCCCCGTTCCAGGTCCGGCGGACTCATCACTTCTGAGTCCACTCGCCGTGGCAGGTACCCCGTCCACCTGGATAGCGCTGCTGTATTTCTGGTGTGTCTGAAGCAGCCCCAGTGGCCGGCTGCAAACTCCCTGAAATGGGACGAGAGACAGTGTGTGTCCTGGGCAAATGCTGCAGGGCACTTGGTTGCACCCGATTGTGGGTTTGAATAAATGAAAGGGGAGAGAGGGACGCAAGGCGTGTGAGCGAGGGCGAGAAAGGTGGCGAGAAGGACTTGGTGTTGCCTGTTGTAGGCGCACAATCTGCCCTTGGTTTTAGGAACGGATGTCATGCTGCTCGAAGACTTCACGTCTGATGACAACCCTCCCTCCCACACTTGCCCACCCAAGAGGCGGAGCTCGGTGACGTTCGAAGATGAAGTGGAACAAATCAGAGGTTGGTTTCTGTGACTGATGGCTTCAGGGAAACAGGGGAAAGGAGAGGATCTTAGGAAAGTTCCTAAGAGAGAGTTGGAACTCAGCCTCTCCCATCTGCAGCACACCAGGGCTCCCACCTTTGCCCAGCCCCGTGTCGCTCCCGACCCTGCCGGTCTCACTTGAGTCCTTAGGCTTCCAGCTCTCGGAGCAAGCAGTGTCTAAGGCTGGGAAGCAGTGGCCTAACGTAGGCAGACACACACAGTTCCCATCTCCTCCCTCAGGAAGTTGCCCGACTGGATACAACAGTTTCTGAGCCCTCCGTGGTTTCTTTCCTTTCTGGATGATGTGTGGTTATGAATCTGAACCTGCCCTCTTTGAGCCTCAGCTTCCTCATGTGGGAAACGGAAGTAATTGCCCAATGAGTGCGCCGACTTCACCGGAGGCAAAGGCCGCCGTCTTGCTTGGCCTGTTGCCTCTGAAGCTGACGGGGGCGCTGGGATCCCGTGAGAGGAATGAGTTCTGCTGTAATCCAGTCCCTACGTTTTTCTGCTCCAGTTGTTCTGAATTCAACCCTCAGCACTCTCGGTGCCTCTGGAACCTGGGGTCCAGTTTCCCATCCAGATATGCTGATTAGAAGAGTGACAAAGGAGCCATCCAGGCTGCCCACAGATGGAAGAATCTCTTTTCTTCTGAATCCCACCCGGTGGTGAGGACAGCCACCGACATGGCCGGATGTGGGTGTGGTGGAAGAGTCCAGGGACTTTAAGATATAAATTCTTCAGAAATGCTGAGTACCAAAATACATACGGGCCGGCTCAGAGTTTCAGGTTCATAATTCGTCCTATCTCCTCTACCACCCCCTCCCTGATTCCAGATGAATGGAGGGGCGGTCATGGATGTCGAGGAGGCAGATATCAACTCGTCTGCTTTACGGGCAAAGTGGATTCGAGAACGGAGCTGGGATTAGCAGCTTCATGGGCTTTATAATATGTTACTCCCGTGTTAAAAAAATGGATTGAAGCCCTCCACAATCTACCCAGCCCGCATAGGGCCAAGCCTGCCCCATCCAGCCTACGTGTTGGGGGCTGGCAGTTCCAAAGGCGCCTTCTCCGCACGCAGGGCAGGGAGCAGGCACGTGTGTAAGACCATGTCGGTCCTCCCGGGAGTGAGTGGCAGGGCAGAGGTCCTCCCCTCTTTCCCTCCTGGAGCGTGGGGTGGAAGTTGCCTACTGCAGACAACGTGAGGTCTAGGGGATACGCCGTTCCTCCCAAAATGTCAGGAGAGAAACAGGCAGTGAGGTTAATAGTCATAAGGCCCTGGATGTGAAATTGAAGGGTCCCCTCGCTCCCTCCCTCCCTCCCTCCCTCCCTCCTTCCCTCCCTCCTTCCCTCCTTCCCTCCCTCCTTCCCTCCTTCCCTCCCTCCTTCCCTCCTTCCCTCCCTCCTTCCCTCCCTCCCTCCTTCCTTCCCTCCCTCCCTCCCTCCTTCCCTCCCTCCCTCCCTCCCTCCCTCCCTCCCTCCTGTGCACTTTAGGTGTCAGGGGTCCTAATCCTGGGGGAAGGGGCACCTGCACCTTTAATGTCCTTCCAGTCCTGAGGTTCTCCATGGCTTTGGGGAATCTCTCAGCGAGGGTGGCGAGGACAGAGACCACACTCAGGTTTGTGGAAGTTTAGAGCCGAAGCTATTACACACTCCGGGGAGCTGAAAGACCAGAGAACTCTTTCAAAGTTGTAAAAATTTGAATGTCATGAATAGAAAGTGTTTATCAAGCCGTTTCTATGAGCCAGACCTAGGCTAAAGCACCTTAGGAAGAGCTGTCTAATTATCACGGGAACCCGATGACATAAGGGGTGTGCCATGATCTTTTCTTTACAGATGAGGAAACTGACATTAGATTAAATTACTTCTGAGATTTCCCCGATAGTAAGTAGGGGAGTCAAGGATTGTCACCTTACGGACTGTGACTCCAGAACCCACACCCTTAACCTCGGTTTGCTTCCCCTCCCAGGGGCAGCGAAGCAAGAGCAGGTCTATCCCGGGATAGCCATGGTCCTGGTCCCTCGCTAACCTTTTTCCTGCCTTCTCTCTCAGAAGCTGCCAAGAACCCTATTCTTCACGTGAAAGCCGAAGTGCACAAGTCCTTGGACAGTTACGCAGCCAGCTTGGCCAAAGCCATAGAGGCTGAAGCCAAAGTCAACTTATTTGGGGAGGAGGCTTTGCCTGGGGTCTTGCTCGCAGCGCGGACCGTCCCCGGGGTTGGCTTTGGGAGCCGCCGAGGCAGCAGAACTCTCGCGAGTCAGAGGCTGCAGCTGCAGAGCATCGAAGAGGGGAACGTTTTAGCCGCGGAGCAGACGTGAGGGTGGATGCCCGTTACCATCTGTGCCGAGGGCCCGGGAGCAACATCTGGTGTGCAGCCATCAGAAAAAAACACTGAAAACAATGTCTGTAAGTGACTTCCGTGTCTCTGTGAGACCACACGTGGGTTCCTTGAGGTCCCAGCGATGGGACCAGAGGCATCTAGAGCACAAAGCAGAGCCGACGGAGGTGTGGCTGAGACTTTGTGGGAGGTGGGAAGGAGCCGTAGAGGGGAACTAGAGACCACGGCTTAGAAGGAGACCGCCGCATGGGTCACTTCCTCCTCTGCACAACCGGTGCCCTGGGGGTCCAGCCACGCACTGTCCCGGAGGCCTCAGGAGGCGAGCCCTTCCCAGTGCACTTCGGAGGATGGCGCTTCTTCTGCGTGGTTGATGTGGACCCTGTGGGGCCGTCAGTTTGACACTAAATGGTCCCCAGAGGAGAGCCCAGGAGCCGAGCTCCCCAGATCCAGGCGCTGCGCCCTGGGGTCCTGGTTATGACCTCGCCTCTGGTGGCGCCACCTGCTGGTGCTAGTAGGGACAGCTCACGGGCCGCTGGGCGGACGCAACAGACCTGGGGCTGCTGTGGCTGAGGACGGGGCCGCCTCCCTCGTGACTGAGTCTTTGCTATTTCATAAGAAGGGAGAAACCACTGTAAAAGACAGGAGGAAGGAGCAGATACCAGATGTTTCATTTCTAGAATTAAAAAAAACAAAAAAATCCATTTGGTTAGGATAAAACCACCATCTTACTGAGCCTGAACGGGCCATGGGGCCAAGCGCTGCTGGGGACTAGAGATACTGTTATCGTTGGAGGGAATCCCCCTCACCTAGGAAAACCTCATGGAATAGACTCTGCTTGTGATGTTTGATGGACTGTTTCCATGAGCTGGCCTCCAGGGAATACTCCCGTGTAGGCAGCAGCTACTGTTTCCCCGCCCTGAGCAGTGTAAGACGAGACAGACTTGAAGAAACGCTGCACCTGGCGTCAGCAACCTGTGTGCCGGCCCGGCTCCGCCGTACCTTCCTCATGTCATTGGGACTCCCTGTCACCTCTAGGCCATCTGGAAAATAAGATAAGGGGGTGAGGAGGTGGATTGAATGGTGGCCAGGATCATTTCTAACTCTGATCTTTGATGTTCTCTGAATTTGTAAGTCAGAAAAAAAAAAAAAGTGACCCGTGGACCAACATTTGCACAGCTTTTGAGTGTGGCTTCTAATGGGCATGTGAAGCACTGCAAGCCCGGGTACGTGGGCTGATCCGATGTGTCTAGAGCACAGCTCTGATGGGATGCCAGCCGGCAAGACACATGAATGGGGGCAGAGGGCACCTCCTCAGAGGCGGAAGCGGGCCACGCATTGTGACTTGTATGTCAGAGCTCTCTCCCTTGGAGCTGGGATGGCAGTTGAATGTGTGGGCTTGGAGCGGTGGCTGTGGTGACTTGAAGCACCTGTGCCTGCCCTTCAGCTTGGGTGATTAGGTCAGCCAAGTGCAGGCCTGTCCCCGCCTTCGGAATTCCTGGTGGTCAGCGGAGGGTAGATTCTGAGGAGATCTACCTGCGTCTGTTATGAGGCAGCCATCCCAGAAAGTGAATCACTTTTGTGGTGTTGCGTTGGGGTCTAGCTAGCTCTCAGTGAGGCAGTGTCTCTTTGCTGTGTGGCAGAGACCCAGTGGTTGGCTGGTCCCCTGGTCTGCAGTTTACAGAAGACTTCCTGAGACCTGGGGGCTGCTACCTTCACGGCGATCAAACTCATCAGCAACTCCTGTGGGAGTGCCAGCCACTGGTCTGCATTCCGGATGGGAGTGGGAAGGAGCAGAGGGTGGTTTCACCCTTGGGTTCTGCTGATGAGATGTGCAGATCAGTCAGGCTCTGCTGTCACTACTGGGTGGCATTCCTAAACCTGAGGGCATTGTATGTTTTCTGCATGTATTCTTTTCCTAGCACTTGTCCTTGTCTAGTTTCTAAAGGGACCATACTCCTGAGCTTCTAGTAGGCACCAAGGTGGAACAGGGCAGGGACCTTTTACCTCTTGGTTGGAATAGCCCAGGATGCCACACCTCCCCCACCCCTTAGGGCATTTTGAGTGCCGCAAAGTGACTTGCAACCCAGGGGCTGGAGAGGGCTTCCCCTGGACTGTACTTAGCTGGGCTCTAGAGAGAGAGTCCTGAGACCCGCCCCCACCCCCCGCCCAAGTCCTCACTGGCTGATCCCAGACTAGCTCACATACACGAGGATTTAATCTAAGCCAATCTAGCAATACTGCACTTCCTGAAAGCATTCTGTGCGTTTCCTCTTTTCTACTGAGGTCCACTTATTTATTCATCTACCAGACACTGCACATCCCGCGTGTGCAAGGCACCAAGCTAGGCTCTGTGAGTAGTAACACTAAAGCGTTTTCACTCTAATATAGGGACAGACCTGGGAGAGACTGAGGCTAATAAATTGCAAAGTCAATGAATGATTATAGAAAGAACTGTGGGCTCCAGAGGGAGGTGAACATTTCCAATTAGAAGGAGTCAGGGGTAGCACCATGTAGGAGGTGACTGTCTGAGCCAAGCCTTGGAGGGTGTCTGGCAGCTAGAACCATATTTTGCATATTCATGAATTCAGATGTTCCTTGATTCAGCCTGAGCGAGAGAAAGGAGAGCAAAAGGAGGTGGATGGGGAGAGGGCGAGGACATAATCCCCACACACTCTGAGGTTGCTGAGAGCATTTCTGAGGACCCCTGTCCTTAGTGCGGAAGGTCAGAACCCCAACTGCCCCCGCTGGACCCA